>NC_060211.1:159397500-159997500 GCF_021130785.1 Homalodisca vitripennis
GTGCACGGAATGTAATGAGTTTTTACATTCTTCTTTCAATTCAACACATTGCTGTAAACAATACGCTCGTGTCACTGCTAACTTCTAACATTATGTACTCACCTATGTTTCTATCGGTATTTAAAGAAAATTAAATACACATTAACATCATAAAATGTATAAAGATTATTACAATTATATTAAATGTGTATAAATGATAACTATGAGTATGATACATGCTCTTAGTTGCACTCTTAGTTACATGCACTTATTAAAATTAACTTTAATATTTAAGTTTGTTTTCCAATCGATCGGACTTTAAAAAATTAGACATAACTTACATTTAAATAAATTCAATATATTATATTTTCCATAGTATTGTATATATTTCATTAGCAGTTCGGTCTTTCTTCAATACTAAAAGATCAGTCTCTCAGTAAACAAAAAAAAACACCTTCAGCTCTAAATCATGTAATGATATGAATAAAACCACGTAAAATATTAATTTGTTCCTTTAAATTTAACATTTGTTTAATTCCTTAAATATAAAGTAAATAAAAGTCAAAAAAAGAAATATCTTGGACATATTCTGTTCAAAATAAAACCGTCACAGTGGTTTTACAGTCGTTAACACCAAATTGTTAATTATGTATTTTCATGTACGTATCCTTCGTATTTAATCTTACAAATAATAATAAAAATTATAAAAATATTCTTAAATCGTCTTTCTAATGAACTTAGTATCACACGTAAAATCATTCAAAATTAATTTTTTGCCTTTTATAATATTAAGTCAATTTTATTCGTATTAAATTATAATATTAAACATTGACTAAAATGCATTTCACAATTACAGCAATTAAAATAATTATTTCATCGCGTTATTATTCCTATCTTTGCAGATTAATGTATTCATTCTCCAAATGGTTGTAGGGAGATGATGTTTGTTCACTAGAAACACATGTTTAGTAATTAAACTAATCTCTGCACGGAATTACAAAGGGAGGGGATTAAGTAAAGGAGGGGCGGACAGGACACAAGTAAGAGAGAGAAGAAAGTACCTATAACAATTATTGTGTTTCTACAGTGCAGACAATGCTGATTAGTATCAGCTGTTTCTATCCGTAATGTGTGTCGAGCCCGTTCGACAGAACAAGTCAAGACCTGTCTGTCAGTCTGCCCAGACTAAACTCACGAGACCTGTTCAATTACTTATAAAGGCACTATAAAAGTGTCCCTTAATAAAACTTAATAGTGACACTTCCTATTGACCTCCCAATTTCAATAAGAACGAGCAACCGTCACTATAGTCCTCTTAAAGAAAACAGGTAAACGTTGTCTATAGTTATGTTCCACACAAAATTAACGCAAAGTTCCAAATACTGATATAAATTTTTCTGCAGGTGTTCAATATCTAAAAGTAAGTATGGAAACAGTTATGTATTTGATCTAAAACTTTTTCGTTTTCAATCTTGACTCTGCTGCTTTTATTGTAATGTACTTGAATAGTTCACTGAACATTATGTGAATAATGTCAATTGGTCAGTATTGTGCCTTCATTCGAATGTAAATTATAATAGTCAAACAAAAGGACATTAATTGCATAAGGCTCCGTCTGACGTAAAACACACTGTAACTTCGATATTATCAAGAAATTTTAATTTTTGATAACTGTTATACTATAGTAGGAGGGTTCTTGTTCGAAAATTAATTCTTACTTAGTCAAATAATGTTACTCGAATAGTAAAAATCGGGTATGTAATCATACAATTTAAAGTTGTTTAGCGTAAAACATTGACACATGTTGAGCAGTGAGGACGTGTTTGGCGAGTTTATTTATTACCACCTAATTTATGACATGCCCGAGTCAAAACATATTACTGGCATATTTTGCATATGCATACTTGTATTTATTTGTACAGTCTCTCAGAATGCCCCAGATTACTTGGGAAAGGTATGAAAAAGTGATTATAAACCAATAAAGGTCTCCACATAACTTTGGAATTTCATATTCTGCTTTGTAAAGGTGGATTTCCGGAAAGTATTTTGATGTTATGGCAAAATATATCTTAACGATTACAACCAAAATATAATGTGAATGTAAATGTTGCTTTATCCTTATGCTCGGTTGTTCCACCGTGCTTAGAAATCGTGTCCACAACATCATAGTGAAGTCAATTGCGCACCTGATAAGACAAAGTGAATACTTAGCTTAGATTTCAACATATTTTTAGTATTGTATCTGATGTCGAAACGATATAAATAGTTCATTTTGAGCTTATTCCGTGCCGAATTTTCTTTAGGTCTCTTCAGCCACACATGACTCAAAACGTCAAGTCTGTGTCATCCTCATATTCCAGACGCTGCACTAAGAGTAAGATAAATTAAGCCAAAAATTCACGTTGAATGAACTATTCCAAACATAGCTTCCTCATGTGTTGACAAACTTAAGTCTGCTTCAAAGCAATCTCCATTAAACTTGATTCAAATGTTAAAACGATCTTTCTATTTTAAAAAACAGTTATTTTAATTCCAAGTATGGAATCTTCATTAACTAAGCGTTACTTAGCTTAACCTCTTAAACTGTATAAAGTTTGCTTTCTTTGAGTGGAATTCCCAAATCCTCGGACGAAATTTTGGCAACGATTGATTTTGTGATTACAAAATCTTCTGCCAACATTTTCACTTTTTAGGCCATTGTCTGCTTTAAATCTCTAACGGCTCACTTCGATATTTCCGGGGTTCGCGATGATGAAGACCGACCAGAAAGCGGATTAGTGTTTATTGATTACGTAATAAATGGTGTAAAAAACTGTGAAACCACAAATTTATGAAGATTAGGGGACATGGATTTTCTATGAAAGGCTTGTTGGGTCATTTGTGACGTCTACGCAAACGTTTCCCGGGTAAAATACATGCTTCAAATTTCCGTCACTTTTAGGGAAAAATTAAATGAAGGCTTGAGAACCACAAACACTTAACACTGATTTACTGACGATTTATTGAAGATATGACTCAGAACTATTATCAGCGAAAGTAAGTAAGTACAGAGCCATTGAAAGCCGAATTTGATCAACGCATATGTCGAAGATAAGGAATAAACTTGGAATTTCGGATAGTGTCCGTACAGACTATCCCTCTGTATTATTTTACTAATAAAATGATGTATTACAATTAAATAACTTCCAATCGTTGAATATCTCCAATAGTATCTTATTGACGATATTGTTTTATTAAATAGTCTCCACATTGAGAGAACTACTATACTATTATATGTAACAAAGGGAGGAAAATGTTTGACTTAGGTTTGTTATCTTAGCATCAATGTGCGCAGTACTTCTTTCAAAAAAATTTCCATGTGAATCCGAAAAGTATTCTCTTATGCGAACAATAAAGGTTTTGATTGGGTAAATAATATAAAAAACTAAATGTTATAAATGTCTATTCCATATAAAATTTTCAACTGTATATAACATGTATGCTAAAACCAATGTATAACTTTATAGAAATTCCTTCATGAAACCGTAATTTGCTCATGCTATATTTTAAATACTAATTTAAACTGTAATAATGAACATAAATGGCATCATTCGCTCTTTGAATGTCACACATTTTCAGCGATTGGGGTTTTGTGTTCATGAATTCATTAATATTGATTTAAATACTTCATTAAGCAAGGGTTTATATTGTGCAGGAATAAATCCAGATCCAAAATGATAATACTTAGCTCTGATACTTTAAGAATTTACAGAGTTAAATACTTTTATCTACTCCAACTTTCTCCAATACACTCGGTACATAAAAGTCTGACATAAATGTAGTTCTCCTTTCAGACCCAGCGACGACACATTCGTGTCTTTTCACTTTGCTCCTGTCCGAATAATGGTGACTTTTTTGTGTAAGATCGGATTATTTTTTTATTTTCTGCTTAACTCTACTTATATCTGAACAAAAATCATTCCTCTGTTACATAAAAAATTGTTACTTATTGCAATTTGACACATGGTTGATATTTTGATTGTGGTTGAAACAACTTTCTTGTTTTTTCCTTCCTGAAAACCCATATCTTAAGAACACCCGTGTATACATACAAACACATCCAAAAAAACAACATTGATTTTTATTTTACTTTTAATGGATTAAAGGAGAAATACTATAACTTTAACACATTTTGATATCTATGTGTTATGTTAGATTTCTCTCTGAGAAATAGATCAGGTTTCATATATCTAAACGTAGTTTCTATTTTGTAGTTGTGCTTTGACTATTTCAGTTATAATTGATGTTAAAATAATATAGCTACTATATATGCTGAGTTACAATTTATTATTATGTATTATATTATACTATTATTATCTAAATTAAAATTTTTATTCGATGACATGAATTTCACGTTCTTCTTGTTATATGGGTGTTGTTGTATCAATCATAATAAACCTTGAATATGTAAAAATTATTATTATTGTTCAATGCCTACGAAAAAAATATTAGAACTGTAAAATTTCTTGTTTTTGTAAAAAATTGCATGTAAGTAAGCAAATACCTTAAGAACTTAAACATATTATATACCTTAGGCTCACAGAACACCTTCATTAATTTTGAAAGGTGGTTGGTAAACAAACAGAGCCATCCGAACATAGACATTTTTTTTACTTCTGAATCAAATGCATACGTTGGTACATATATCAACAGTCAATACATAGTCATCACTATTTTTTTACATAGTGACCAACGGTAATCAAACCGAAACTGTTTTTTTTTTTCTTTTTTAGGGGGGGAGGGTTTTTTATCCTTAATTCTATCCAGATAATCCTAGATTATAAACTCTTTTTAACCGAGCAAGGCCTACGTTTTTTTTTTTTTTTTTTTTTTTTTTAATTCAGGAGGAATGTGCATTAAACAAGGTTATTATTGCACTTTTTATTGTTTTACTTCTATCGGAAGACTATTGTTTAATGGATCTGTGAAGAATATATCAAGTTGAGATAGTGTCAGGCGATGCTTAAGAACGCCTTGCTGGATATTTGTAGCATTCGCCAACTGTTAGGGGATTTTTTAACTTAAGATTGTCCACATTATTACCCTAAACAATACAGCTCCAGCGCAAGGTAAGATATTGAGAGAGCGCAAAATATCTCTGGACAAATGTAATCGACCTTTGGTAATTCTTACAGCTGTTTAAAGGCATGTCAAAACCAACCTCTCCATGCAACATAACAGATGAGAGACACCCATAATAGACAATTAGTTAAACATAATAACGCTTGGTCCATTATGCTGTATTATAGTATATTAGGGACAGCTCGTTCAGATCACATAGGTGTTAGTTAAAATCAAACAATATATTAAGCATGCTAGCGTTGTGTATCATTAACTCGCATGCTCTCGTATTTCCAATATTATGCCAGCAAATACCTCTAGAAATTAGCCAGCCACGGCTTTTACAGTTCTATTTTTATTTCGGTCATGAGTATGGAATTCATAAATGCAAATACGCAATTAATTAGATTAGAGATTGAAAGTGGTAACATTCATATTAGAGGCAAGATAAGTTATGATTTCACCTACGATTACAATTAAAAACGGGTTTGTATGTATTGGCCTGTATTTACAATGAATAGAGTGTTTGAATGTGTGCCGCATGTGCCTTACGCTCATCATTAACAGAGCTTTTTAACGATGTATGACCATTATTGTACACCAATTATGAGGACATTTCTTTATTGAATTTGCTTTCTGAAACAAGAAATTAAACACACTTATCCTTGGTAGATGGATAAATTAAGATTACAGCGATGAAAATGAAACTAAATCATTTTGACACACTAAGTGCTTTTTATTTCAACCTTCAACCTTATACCTAACCAAGTGTTCGTTATCTAGCCATCTCAATATTTATATTGATGGTGATATGGAAACTAATGCACCCATAATGAAATTATTAAAAATTTAGAGCAAGGAAATAGATCCAAAAAAGTCCACGGGCGGAAAATTGAAATTATCACTAAACGTAACTTATACCTTGTTATGGAATTATATGTTTTGTTCATTTAACAATTTAGTCTTATGAATCTAATCATTGTAACAGTTATCCAACTATAACTTACGCTTGGAGCTCCCAGCTGTTACATAGCAAAGTTTAAATGAGGGGAATCAATGTTGTAAGTCAATGTCAGTTCACGGTCGTACAATATTGCAGTGAACCACTTCACAGCTGATTGCTTGGTAGGGCGGCTAATAATGTACCCCACGTCATTAGTGATACTCCTACTCCATAATTATCGTTAACTTCCTAACAATAACTGACAACCTTACAAAATAATAAGAATTAGGAGGAAAAGTCTCTTAATTAGGAATTTCTTTTTCACAATATTAATTTTTATAGAAAATCAAAATAGTCAAAATTAAACTAAAAAGCGGTAACGGGAGTGGAGTGAATGAACATGCTACTAGTTGTTACCCGCGGCTCTACTTGCGTATCATCAAACTACATTAATCTCGTCTAATCAAAATTCCTTTTAATTGGCATATCAAGTGATCCTGTGATTTTTATTCTAAAATGTATTTATTTCCAGAATTATTTTATAATCATGTCACGTAAATAATGTTCATTTTTCACTGAGAGCTGACGCAAGCAACTAATAGCTAACGCGTACTAATTCCACTCATGTTTCAAAATATTGGTTACTTTACACTCGATTTGTTGTGTCGTTGAATATCTAATTTAATTTCTTAAAAACAGATACTCTTGTACAATGTTCGTACTTGGAATTATTTTAAGCAAAACATTTTACAAGGTTGCCACCTTTGCATTTAAAATAGGTAAAATTTTCATTATGCATGTTTTCAATATTTATTACTAATTTAGAAAATCAAATCAAATCAAATTTCTTTATTTGCCAAGACATGGTTAACATGTATAGCATGCGTCAAATGACGTTATTGTAACTAACAATTTTTCCATCCGTTCTACATCAAAATCCTCAATCAAACATACAATTTCACCTTCATTCATTTCCTTTTATTCGCCAATCATCCCACCACCAGCGACGGGGCGACATACCTATTGGCTGGTCTCTCCCAGTTTTTTGCCAAATACTCGTCGACATTATAAAATGCCTGTGTCGCTAAAAAGCGTTTTAGACGAATTTTGAACGCCTTGGGCGTTGGGGCATTTTTTATTCGGTGTGTGGCAGCTTGTTGATTAAATGAACTCCTGCTTGTGATGGCAGGCGTTCATAAATCACCGTTCTGTGTTGGCCAATTCGGTAGTTTCCCCTGGCTCTGGTCTCATATGAATGTATGTCTTGGCCACTTGTCTTGACGCATTTTGACATACAATACTTTGTTGTTTCGAAAATATAGAGACTCGGCAGGGTCACCAGCTGCAAACTTTTGAAAGATTCTCTGCATGACTCTCTGAATTTCAAATGTGCGATTATTCGAACCGCTTGCTTTTGCAATCTGAAGACCCTCATCATTAGAAACCAGGCAAAAGTTGGGCAAAGTACGAAGGAAAATTTGAGCTTCAAAGAATATCAATATATAATATTTACAAACACGTTCACTAGAAATACCAAAAACTTAAAAATCCAGCTCTATTAAAAATCTGATTACTCTAACCTTAGTAACGAACGCATAAAATATTCTACATTACTTCTGAAACGCAATTTATAGGAAGCACAAAATAAAGAACAACCAGGGTTTGCACGAGTGCGTTCTTTGTATATATTTATATTAGAATATTTTCGTAATATTTAATTCGATATAATGTATTTGATGCTCAGAGTTTTAATCCAGAATCTAAGAGCGAACTAGCATTTTACAAGCAAACGGCCCTGTTATCCTTAGAATCACTATAGAAATTTCTTCAAAGGAAGAAATTAGTCATCATATGGAAATTGAAATGGGGCGGTTTCAATTACGTTTCAACATAAAATGATACTTTTTCTTAGTTTTCTCAACTTATACATACACTTAAAATAACGACTAAATTATTTATCTAGTTGCCTGACTATGATATAAGTAATATTTATGTGTCATATGGTCAAGTGCATTAAGGGAGGTAAAACATAATCTGAATAAAAATATCGCTATATATTTTAAATCCTTGTGATTACCCTCCTATTTTGGCCTCCTACAATATTATAGTGCAGCAGACGATTTATTGGTCTATAAACGCACAAGTTATTATAATCCTACATTTTATTGCAATTATTATGCTGCGTTTTAAAATATTCTAGATGGATTTTATGTAAATAAATAAACAAAAAATTTAATTTCTTAGCTACTGTGCAATTTATGTTCAATATTTCAGGTTTAAAATATAAAAAAGCATATTTTACGTTTAAATTACTCAACAATAAATACATAATGTTGTCCATACAAAATTTAGGGGCATTTCTAACAGTAATCGATAGCTTCTTCGTCTTAAAATAAGTTACTAAGACTGGTTACGATTTTTTAAACGTTTCAACGAACAATGTTACAATGTATTGATGTATATTATGTTGTCGGCACTGTTAAAAGCACTGAATTCTACGTACTCTAAATAGGTTATAAAATATGTAAAAAAGATAACTAAACTGTACTGTTCTTATATTTCAATATTATAATATCGAAAATCATTTAATCACAGAAGGACTTCTCTCATTTGCCGGGTGACTGCGCTACCACTACACCACAAAGCCCTTACTTTTTACGACTCGGTTTTTAGTACTTGGCAGTTTCTGTGACATTTGCGTTTAGAAGTAAATGAAAAATAAATAAATATATATATGTATATATACATATAATATTAAAATTAGAGATGTACTGTATATGGGGTAATTTATATTTTTATTTGAAAACATTTTATAAATCAACCATCGCAAGTTTTTTTTAAGTCTTGTCTTTCTATCTGTCTTCATTTTAATCTGCTGTCATTCAAATTTTATTATTAATACAGATAATCCTGGCTTGTATATTTTCTACTGGGTAGTAGCAAAAATTTACGGAATCAGGTATAAAAGAGGGTTTATTTAGAATTGTATATTTAGGTTTATACAGATATATAAAGTCCATAACTTAACAAATAAGGTTCGGTTAATCTTACTTAAGATAGTTTTTATGATAACTCTAATACGCTTTATTAAATTAACATTAAAGGATCAATATAACCACATAAAACTACAAAGTTGCAGAAATTTCCAAAATAGTTTAATTTAACTTATTATGAATAATATTATTATGCTTCATTTTGGCATCATGTAAAGGGACCAGACTTAAGCTACCAATTAGAAATTCGATTTTCACTATGCATCCCTTCTATTGTTTCGATTATGAGCTTTAATTTCGTTATTTAGCAACTATACTTTGCTCTTTGGCATTAAAGTACTTAATTTATCATTGAATAATAAACTACTAGATTGTTCAAGTTCATATTATTCATACTGTTAATATCATGCAGTACCTCATGTGTAGTTAGTAACATTAGTACATGTTTATCTGTCCTAACTTTATACCAATTATTATATCAATAATAAATAAAAGAATAGGCCTTAACAACAAAAGTACAAAAACTAAATTATTATCTCACATTAATCACAATTTTTTAATGATGAGCCACAATAAGAATATGCATGAAAAATTACTTTGAAATCAATTATCTAGACCTTTATGTATAAAATACGTTTTTTCCCGAGATGACGCATTAAAGATTAAGGCTAAAAAAATGTACACAATTAAGATGAACAACGATATCTGAATAAATATGAAAAAAAAAACAGAGGGAGGTAAACATTTAAAATCGTTTTGTAAATTTCTCCCCCTTTTCTTTGTTTCAGTACCTAAACATTCTTTAAAAATTTTAATAGTCATAAATTAAAACGATTATTATATTTTTGGGGTAAAACAATTCATTCGTTTTTCTTTTACGGTAAACAGATTAAAGTAAAATCAGGGAATATCTTCAGAAGATTAGTTAGTTACATTGAGTTTCTTAATATATTTTTGCGATGCTTAAAATTCAAATAAAGTAAAGGCAACACATGTATTCAAAACCTTATCACCCAAAAACCTTCACCTACCCTTAAAAATATTTTCTCAATTTGATTTATTATTATTCTTTATATATTTCTTCAACTCTTCATCAGATATAGAACTAGTTTTGTTAATTGAACAAATTAAACATAGACTGTCAATTTATAGGACCTATACCGATTCAGTTTGCTCCAAACAGTGATATCAGAGTTCAGAGAATGTTCAGTGGTGATCGAGGACAGAAACTACCAGAGATTATAAACGGCATGCAACTCAAGAGTATTAACACTTTTTCAATCAATTCTCAAAAGGGTTAAAATGTACTTAGAACGAAACATGAGTTAGTTGAGCAAACGTTATAATTAATATGACATCAGGATATTTTGTTACTATAGTTTATTTTCTATATATATATATATATATATATATATTATTTTATATATTATATTTTATATATATTATTTTATGTGAACCGTCACATAAACAGCGTGTTTTATCCTTGTTTCAGAAAAAATATTTAAATTAGCAATATTAAATACCCCAATGAATAGTATATCTTTACACCGTAAGTGGAAATCCCTTTCAAAAAAATTTGCATTGTTTGTGAGAAAGTAAAATTATACTGCAAATTAAAACCAATGTTTCATCAACGTACTGTTTTACAAACATAAATGTTTCATACGTTTTCGTATTCAAAATGTTTTACAAAATGGTTAACATGTCTAAAAAACATAACAATTTTCAGATTGTTCTAATATAAGATTTACAGAAATATAAATGATTTGTGAATTTTTACAAAAAAAAGCTTTCTAAAAAAATATTATATAGATGCAAGTTTCATGCGTAAAACTCACACTATTTTTAGTTTTAAAACACGAGAAAACTTGATGTATGCTTTCAAATCTGATTATTTCGGTCGCTGAAATTTTTAAATCTATTTATAGGCAGTCTTTTATCATGTTTTTTTAGTTTATTGAACTTAACGTTAAAAATGTCTTCACCGGCCCCTAGAAATTACAACTTCAGAAACTGATAATAACTTCAAAAACTTGAATTGGTGAACTCCCTGTAGTGGAACATCCCTTATCATAACCGAGTTTTTCAAATTAAACTTCCCACCAAGAACCAAGTCTCAGTTGATCTGAGTCAGTTCAAAGAGACTAGTCAGATGTTACAGCTGACTAGGTCTGTACAGGTGCGCGGTGATCCAGTACAGGTCACATCTAGTCCGCTATACAAATTTACTTCATACATACTTTCTTTTACATTAGGGTTTTACACCTGGGTAAGACATCATAATTACAACAGACTAATTAAATATATATAAAATTTTTTCTTGGCTCACTTTAACTTTAAAGGCTATAATAAATAGTCCATATTTGATTAGATCTAGATTCTAATCTTAATTCACTAAATTAGAATTTGAAACTAATTTCTCTTAATTTGGCACACGTGTAATCTGACTAACCGCCTTCAATAATGGTTTTTGGCCTTAATTGAATAACTCAATTTATGTTGATACATGTTGAATTCTAAATGACGTAGGTTAGGGCTCTTATGTTGACTTGTACGTGACCTTACTTTATTATTATTTATATGTAAGGGTTGCGAAATCTCCGCGCTGTGGTAAATATGTTCATTTATATTTATCATTTAGTATAAATTATCACTCTTGATAGATGTAATAGAGATTTGAATTCTGTAAATGAGTTCCTCTAGGCCAAAGAAAGAACCCTTTAATTTGGTAGGCAACAGATCAATGGGCAGCTCTTCTGTCTGTCTGCATATGCGTCTACCTATATGTGCGACAACTATGATAGAAAGCTGTTGGAGAATGGGGTCTTCGTACATGGGGTTTCTCTTGGTCAAAGGAAGAACCGTTTCATTTGGTAGACAAAAGATCAAAGGGCAGTTCTTCCGTCTGTCTGCATATGCGTCTACCCATATGCGCAATAACTCATAATAGAAATCTGTTGGAGATTGTGAACTTCATATATGGGTTTCTCCTGGTCAATGGAAGAACCCTAATCATTCTGAGGTCATAAGGTGAAAGGCAGCCTGTCCGTCTGTCAGGACGTATATTACGTTACGTTCTCTTCTGTTACGTTCTGTCGGCTGCTTGATTACGTACTCTTGTAAATTGATATATTATTTAGAAAATCGTACGAGAAAAATATCATGATAATAATTTAATTTGACACTAGTACAGTCGATATTTCTAAACATTAATATTCTTAACAAGTATAGTAATGAATAATAAATTTTATTCGAAAGTAATATTTTCTCTTACATATATTCTGTTTAGGCAATCGTATATTGATAATGTTCATAATTTAGTTTAAACATAATTATTTAAGGTCTCTGGTTATAATATTCAGCTAAATTGAAGGACACGAGTTTACTAGCATATCACAGCTGTAGGGTTTATGTGATATCTGTCAGTCTCTCAGACGCGACATGACAGTGTTGCCCGAATTGAACAGGGATCAACAAAACAGGCTACTCATTTTTTCAGATTCATATATATCATCACCTATCGATTTCCTGGAAATATTTAAAACTAATTTACTGTGTTTTCCTTAAGCAGCAAACTACATTTTTCAACTAATTCATATTATTTCTGATATGAAAGAAAACCGTCATACAACTAATTTTCATTGGTTGACTTTATGATTATCTAATTTAACCCTTTCAGCACCACGTTAAACGGTACAGCAATGTTACAAATCTGCTTAAACGTTCGAAAATATAAGGTTTGTACTGGTAAGAGTTAAAAGTTAAGTGAATATTACTGTACTTATGAAATGTATATAATTTATGTAAGACAAGAAAAGTGTTTTCAGTTTAAGATTTATGATAATTGTAACGGTATTCCTTTAATAGCTTAAATGTATGGAAAGTTTAAGAGTAAGGCACATCAAATGTTGCGTAAAAGTTTACACTTTTATTAGTTGGAGAAAATTAAGTTTTAATATCGTCCTAGTAGACAAAGAAGAAATTATGCCAGGCTAAGAATTATAGGCTTCTCCTAGCAATTCAAATGCACCATCACTAAACTCAATCGTAAAAATAAAGTTGCACGAAACATGTAAAGTTAAAAAATGAAATCATTTTTGAGACATCTGGCAGATTATTACACTACTAGTGTTAGTGTCTCCAATGGTAAAATATCGTAGTTTAGTTTCTTTTGAAATCTATTTATTCTCTGATTTACTCTGTGCAACCATAGGTACGAATGATAAAAATATAACCGTATCTGCTATCGCTTACCCCAATGATATGGCGTGACTTGACCACCATCGAAATTAGTGGTCCTTTGTTTCGTCATGCAAAATTTATAGTTTATAGTTAAGATTGTTCTCAAGTTGTCGTGTTGACAGATACACAGATAGACACCTAGGAATTAAATTTCCTTGAGTCCTTCGCTAACGCTCAGGAAATAAATTATTTATTTTTAAACGTATTTATAAATGTAAACACGTAACTGTTGTAAGATCTTATAATGAACTAAGACTTCTTCATAAATAATATAACATCTTAGAAGAACTAACTTTTTCATCTGGTCTGATTAGAAGCGGTCTGGTTAAACTTAAACCTCCCCAGTCTCCAAGTTAGTGAAACTAACAACTGACTTACTTCTGAACTTTGCGGTACTTCTTCCACGTTTAGTTAAACACCGGTGGCTTCAGAAGTCTGTAGTTAACGTTCGTAAAGGAGAAGAACCACGATAATGCAAATATTTCCAGCCAAAGAGGTGTTGGATGTTAATTAACCATAATTACGAGTTTATTTACATATAAATAATGTAATATAAAGCGTGTGTTGTTTATTTATCATCGATAGTTGTACTTACGTCGTTTTTTAAAGAGCGATTCAAACACACTCTACATAAGGAATAATGTAATGTGTGAAGTCGAGGAGCCGTACAATCTTGTTTTTGATTGTTCTCTTTGACTGAACCCTTTAATAACAAGTTGTGACCTGGAAAACTTTAAAACTCAAACGAAAGCATTTACAATAAAGGCTAGTTATAAACACCAATAATAGGTGTGGTTTGTTTTGTACAGTATGCTTAATAGTAGGTAACCAATTTTCAAGGTAATGGTTTACGGCATCAACAAAATAAAATACAACATATTTTCGATAATGCTTTGTTTTCTGTATGTCTGTCTGTTCAAGTTTAATAGAGAAATATTTTTTTAATTACAATTGGTTTCTTATTTTGATGCAGTTTAATAAAGTGCAAACTTAAAAATAAAACTATGTTTTTATTTACACAGTAAATAACAATGTTCAATGTAATCAAAAATATAATTATACTAATTTTTTTTTAATATATCCAGAATTGGTTGAGTTTATTATCTCTTTTCATCCAATAACATTTGTCCATTGGAATACAAATATATTTGCACATATTTAAAATCCTGGCTATAGCTTATGCAATGTCAATGTCAAATGTACAGTAATTACAATATGCTGTTTTCAACCAAATTTCTACAAACATAATATAATACGATAAATTATAATGATATTATAACGTAGTTTATTAGATCCATTTGCCAACACAATATGTTAGGTAGATGCATCGACAGACATTGCTAATTTGTCAGACATTAATTGAACAATAGTTAATTGCCAGTTAGATACGTGTCGATAGTCTGCTGTTTGAGACGGTTAGTTAATTAGGTTGATTTCAATTAATAGCATATGTGGAAAGAAATTTATAACTTCGAAGCACATACAAGTTAGTGTGAAAAGATTTTTCTCCTAAAGCTCATTTCTGTTGGAATAAAACGTTATCTCGCCAAACATTCTTTCTCATTGTGGGTAAAGAGACTATTCAGGGTGTGTGCTACGGCCCATTTTTCTTCTGTTAACTGATTAAGGTCCAGCTTTGGACATCTGAAAGTCTTTGGCTGAGCTTTGTTGCTGCCGCATAACTGCTCATATTAGAAGTTGGACGTGCTCACATTTTTTCTTATTGTTAATTATCGTGTTTGTGTAATATTATGTAATATTTGGTTTTTTCAATAGCGTATCTGTTGCTAATTGTTTTCTGTTCTCACTTTAAACTGCTTGGACTGTTAAAACGGCTCTTAAAATGTGTATATACTTTGTCGAACATTAACTTTAATATCCCTCTATTTTTTTCTCTGTTGATTTAATCTTAAACTAAGTGTATCTTGTGTATTCATTATGTTAAATTTATACAGTTTGGCATTAATCAGTTTTGTTATTAAATACCCCCGTTTAATTTTGATAACTAAGCCAACAGAATTTCTGTAAACTGTTACACTGTCTCGGATCACCCCGCACTCCCGATAACAATGCCTAGGCATCCACCTGACGAATTTGTGTCTGCCTAAGGATGGAAATCCGCTACAATGACGTTGTGCCAAGTTTGAAAGCAGATAAATATTTGCTTTTATTTTTGTTCCCCATGTTTTGGACACCTTTTGGAATATAATCCACTTGAAGTGAAAAGGGACTTTAAGAAATATACTATTTTAGTTGGTATCACTATCGCTTTAAAGTGAATAATAGCTACAGAGCTTATGTAAAGTTCATATTATATAGTTGCAAATAGTATGTCCTATAGTGTGTCAACAAGATATTGTTAAGGTAAGGAAGTAAGGTTGTCAATCCATAACGCTAGCTACCCAAATTCGCAACTGGCTCAGTAGAAATTTCATTCCTCTGTGGTTATTTTTGACCCTGGTACTCGCAGGTATCCATTAAAGGCTAATAGCGTAAACCACCAAGTGTTTTCTACCATAAAATGTATACAACGCATTTGGCTGTATAGCCTAAGTGGGTTCTGGGCCTACCTGTAATTATTAGCTCATTTATTATGTCTTATTATGTTATTTTGTTTTTGTTTCCAATTTCACGTAGCCAATGTGTAGTTAAAAATAAAAATGAATAGTAAATTTTTGTTACGTAAATTTTAAAGGAAACTTTGTTGAGAGAGAGAGGGAGGGATAGAGTTAGAGTGAGAGGGGGGGAAAGAGAGATGAATAGAATTTTTACAATTAATTATTGTTACCAAGTGGTGGATGTTTTAATATCATCCCTTTTTCATATAATACGAAAAGGCTACTCCGTGAAAATCTGAGCAACCAAATTAACATCCCGGAGCAGCCCACCGCTAACGGTAAATGACAATATTTTTTAGTAATAAGATCGATTCATAGGGTTAGTTTCCTGTAGAAGATAAGTTTCGGAAAAGTTACCCCACTTTCAATATGTAAGTGTCTTTAAAAGCTAAATATGAAGGAATCTTTGCTCCTGCTCGACTTTAACTGCAAGCTAGAAAATTCATTTTCTCCCCTTTCACAAAGGTATAAATGGGATAGTGGCCAATAACCCTCTAAATGGAGAAAGTTACATGCATTTTCGGTGGGCCGGCTCCTTCCTGCAATCTTACTATTCCTGAATATCAGGTAATATACCTTCCGGAAGCAACACTAAAGTATTTTTGAATTTAAGATCAATTCTCAACTTCAAACTATACGTTTTTTCGTTAAAAATGTATACATACAATACTACGGTACGAAAATAGTTTATATGGTTTATTTAAAGGTACTTTGTAAGATTTCACAAACATGTATAAGAATTAATCAATAGAGGATAAACGTACAAAACTATCTCAAAAATAATGATTTGAAATAGTCTGTATTCAGAAAATCCATTTACGAATATGTTATGACCTGATAAAATAGCAGTGGAATTACCCGACTAATCTGCATCGATAACACGGCTACGCTTGTATGACAATATATTAGCTTTGGTTGTGATCTGCACTTCACACAATAAATGGAAATTACTATCTATCCGTAGTTTTGTAATGTGATATTGCTATGGAAATAATAATTGAACGACCAATTACACAGTTTAATATTAGTACACTTTATATACTGCTCTTTCAATTTAGTACAGCTAATTAACTTATTATTGTTACAATACTTGCATAATATTATAATTTATTACAATAAAATTCATAAGTTTAAAAATTTTCAATCAGAAATATGTATTCACACCTTAGTCTTTGATTAATTAACTGTGTTTAAAATAGAATGCTTTATCGCAAAAACTTAATAAAAAAATTTAATTTTGAATCGTATTATAAGTAGTACGAATTTTCTATCTATTTGAATCACCTCAGGACAAAATATACTCAAAACTGGAGACAAGGAAATAGGCGATCATAACCTCAACCACACAACTCTCCTACGAAAATATGCCTTGGATACGTCCTTTGTCTCATTCAATAACATTTTGCCTGCTGTTTACAATGGACTTTTATCTAATACAGAATGTTTATTTATTACAGTCATTATAACCACAAACAACAAAGTGTGTAAAATGCTGATTTAAAATATCCACACTTAAGAACAATACTACATCTTTTTAAATGCAATATCACTTATTCCATAATGTGCGACAGATATAAAAAGGTTTTATTGAAGTATAAAAGAATAAACCCCAATTTTATGTATACGAGTAAATGTTTCCAATTATTCAGTTTAAAAGATGTTTTTTTTTAATAATTAATTAAATTTAATATATTGTAGACCTCAAGCGCTTTAATCCAATCCTATGTATTTTTCTATTCTCCTAATAAGAACAATTTCCATGATGACAATTTATCCTACAATTATCATAGCCAATGTGAGAAGGTTTGACGTAATGTGAATACTGAGTTTAGCTTTATTTGACCTTCTACTTAAGAAATCGTCAGAATTATGACCCTGGTTCCTTGAATGTGAATTTCGTGTCTGTCAGAAGAGATTAAAAATAGTCATAGACAAATACTCGTAAGATCAAATCGACCTTTTTGAGTAGTTTATCCCTCAGATACACCTAGACTTCAAATAAACTCTGTCTGGCTTACTGAACAGCTATTCAGTATAACTTAGATGGAGAGTTATTTTCAATGTCTCATCAGAAACACAGTTCAGTGCACTAAGATGTTTTAGATATGGTAACACTGTGAAGCAACCCATTTTTCAACAGGTAACATGACACGAGAAAATATCTCTTCATCTTAACTCAATATTTGAATTTAATCGATCATTTCCACGTCGTTTTGTGGATATATTTTCTTAACATGATTTAAGATGGCAAAATATTGTTTAGGGAAATTTGAAACAACTTCTTCTGAAATTTTATCTGCAATTGTCAACACAAGAAAATCATTAAACGTATTACCGGCTTAGTAATTAAAAAGCGTTCCATTATGTCGTTCAAGGTGTAAAAAAAATAATTTTTTACTTGTACAAATATCATAAAATAGGCATATATGTAAAGTAGAAATTAAAACCTACAGGATTACAGGCTTAGTAATTAAAAAGCTTTCCATTATGTAGTTCAAACGGTTTTAAAGCAGAATATCAAAGTTTTACTTGTACAAGTATCATAAAATAGGCATATATGAACAGTAGAAATTGAGAGAAAACCTACAAGATTACAGGATTAGCAATTAAAAAGCGCTCCATTATGTAGTTCAAAGATTTTAAAGCAGAAAGATAGTTTTTACTTGTAAAAGTATCAATAAAAAAATGCATACATGAACTGTAAAAATTGAGAGGAAAACATCCAAGGAAATAAAGTAAGCATTTTTAATCTAATTGTGTTGTATTCAATATCCCTAATCACTGTTATTTGAGAAGCGCAGTCATAACTGTAATCCACCGTTTGCATTCTCTAATTACGTTATATAAATAACAACCAAATTACCATTTTTATTATATACATAAAACAATTATATAAGATATTATTTTATTACCCACAGATTATCCAACATCGAATGGTACACAAATCCCCAGTAGTAATATATTAAATATTCTCAGATATATTTAACAGCTGTCATTGAATAAGAACTCATTTCTGAGTTGATTGATAAAAAATTATTCTAAGAAAATTAGTTTTAATTGAAAAATATTTTCTTGAACGTTAGCGAAGCCAATCTTTCGAGGGGCTGGAAAAATCTTATTTTTTACTGTTTGTCTCCGTGATGTCTTTAGAATAAACATACAGTCTTGAATATTGCCATAAGTTGTATTTATATAATGAGCACCAAGTTCAATGATTGTGCAAGTCACTTTATTGGATTTGGCTGAATATTAGCTATAACTTTATATTGGAATTATGAGTAGCAATGATAGTGATATAAAATCCCATAAATAAATGTTTAAATAAACTGATTACAATCAATGGGATTTGATGTTTCCAAACGCTATCGAAGGTTCCCTACGTTAAAACGAAAAGTGTGGTTCTTTTTTAGTTATATAATTGTATTGATCGGTTTTCATAATACATTCCATGTAAGTTTTACATGTACGATTAAAAACAATATAATTTAATTTAAAATTGAATTAATTAAAACAAAAGACTACAACTAAAAAAAAAATGTTAAAAAGTACACAAACAGCCTAATATCTTACGCTGTCTCAGAATAGATTCATGAAATCTGTAATAATGTTTGTCTGAAAAGAACTAAAAAAATGCGGCAACCGAAAAGCTCAAATAGACCCTTTTTTCAACATCAGAGCTACCTAGGTTACAGTGCAGATTGTGCAGTGTTACATATTTCTCAGCTTCCAATTGTCCAACTGTTGTAAACAACAGTGTATGTTCTATATAGGGTATCATTTACGTGTAACGTAATGTTCTTTACATGTGTAGTTAGTTATACTTATATGTTGAAACATATCTTTTAAGTGATACATTTTTATTTTCACATCAGGTGCACAATTCTCAGAGTGGTTTATGACCTGAAGTTAAAAAGTTCAATGCTTACCTAAATTTAAAAAGAGTTACAAATATTCTAAAATACAATACGTATCATTTTAATACAATACGGTCGCTATTGAGCCCAATGACTCACCAAAAGTAAATTATAAACTGTACAGTTTGAAACCTGTTTCTGCGAGATTCTCCAGTTAACGATCTTTTATGTATCTTAAATTAGTATTTTTATGAGTGAATTTCAAAGTCAAAACCCAACGATAGAAGCTGTAAATTAAGTGCACGATTTAAATACAGCTTACTTTTACATCTTTTATTTATTTGTAGAAATATATTCAATACGTTGCCCAACTGTTACATTAAGATATTATTTAAAACGAATAGATAACGTATAAAAAGGGTTTTTCCACCGACGAAGGAGATACGGTTTAACGGTTTGTATGGCTGTCAGGAAAACGAATCTCTGATAAAAGAGACCCCTATGTTTAACATGTGTGGCATGTCCTGACTTGTCAAAGTTACACTCACATCCCACGCTAATACTAAATTATACTCAACACAACTTTCTGTTATAATTACTGTACAGAGTTTTAAATCTCAAGTACTAACATTTAATTACATCACTATAGTTAAAAAATCTTTTCGCAGTAAATAATAATTATATAATTGAAATCTAAAATAAGTAAAACTAGATCATCCATTTAAACTCAATGTTTCCAGCAAATTGTGTATAAAAAAATGTATTTGTGTTTATAAATTTAAATATATATATATATAATTTTTTTTATATTTTTGGTTCGTAATATTTCAATATAAAAGTGTGCAACTGTAGATTTTTACTTTAGTATGCATACCTATGACTGTACAACTAATTGTCGGATAGTTGTAAAACTATTATTTAAAATTGTCGGATAGTTGTACAACTATTATTTAAAATTGTCGGATAGTTGTACAACTATTATTTAAAATTGTCGGATAGTTGTACAACTATTATTTAAATTTGTCGGATAGTTTGTACAACTATTATTTAAAATTGTCGGATAGTTGTACAACTATTATTTAAAATTGTCGGATAGTTGTACAACTATTATTTAAATTTGTCGGATAGTTGTTGTACAACTATTATTTAAAATTGTCGGATAGTTGTACAACTATTATTTAAATTTGTCGGATAGTTGTACAACTATTATTTAAAATTGTCGGATAGTTGTACAACTATTATTTAAAATTGTCGGATAGTTGTACAACTATTATTTTAATTTTTTCGGATAGTTGTACAACTATTATTTAAAATTGTCGGATAGTTGTACAACTATTATTTGAAATTGTCGGATAGTTGTACAACTATTATTTAAAAATTGTCGGATAGTTGTACAACTATTATTTAAAATTGTCGGATAGTTGTACAACTATTATTTAAAATTGTCGGATAGTTTTGTACAACTATTATTTAAAATTGTCGGATAGTTGTACAACTATTATTTAAAATTGTCGGATAGTTGTTCAACTATTATTTAAAATTGTCGGATAGTTGTACAACTATTATTTAAAAATTGTCGGATAGTTGTACAACTATTATTTAAAATTGTCGGATAGTTATACAACTATTATTTAAAATTGTCGGATAGTTGTACAACTATTATTTAAAATTTTCGGATAGTTTAGTTGCATGCGT
The DNA here is from genome assembly GCF_021130785.1 of Homalodisca vitripennis. Lineage (NCBI taxonomy): Eukaryota > Metazoa > Arthropoda > Insecta > Hemiptera > Cicadellidae > Homalodisca > Homalodisca vitripennis. The sequence goes on from NC_060211.1 coordinate 159,418,925, forward strand.
TACTTTGTCACATATTGTAATGTCATATGCACGCATATTTTTTACATATATATTTATTCTCCGATTTTCTTGTTACCCATACGACAAATGTAAAAATATGATCTAACCCTCAGTTAAACTGCGGGAAGTGTTATGCACCATAATCGATTTGATGTTGTCGATTGATAGAAATGAAGCTTTATGCAAAGTGTTGAGTCTATAGATCAGTCCATTCTTGAGATATTTTGCGGACAACAATAAAATATTTAATCGTTCCAGACCTTAAAATGATGTTTCGCTAAGGCGCAGCGAAATAAAACCTTCTTTAAATTTTATATCAACTGTGCAGTGTTACATATTTCTCAGTTTCCAGTTTTCCAACTGTTGTTAACAACAATGTATGTTCTATATATATTTTATCATTTACGTCTAACGTATTGTTCTTTTAAATGTGTAGTTAGTTGTACTCGTATTTTGAAACTTTTTTTATGGTAATGTAAGTGATACATTTTTAATTTAAATGTGGTTTCTATAGAATTAAATCTAATAGTTCATTATACACTGTTACTGAGCGATGAAAAGTAATTTTACAACCGTTACATAAACTTTATCCATTGATAAAAAATACTAATACAATCTATGGATCGTTAATATAATAGATGAAATGAAGCTTCACAGTACATATCAGTAAGATAGTATATAAATAAACGCGTAAGGTTTTGCATAAACCGTTGAATACGAGTGAAGATTCCTTAGGTTAGAAGATTAGATTAGATTTAACATTAACAAATATGAATAATTAAAATATTGTACAACTTAATACAAATATAATATTTAGAAGTACAAGAAATACGAAATTTGGTTTACGTTATCAATATATATATGATTTTACTTCAAACTGTAAATTTATTGAAACTAAGCTAAATTGGAAGCTTTTGTTTACAGTATATTGAGGGTTGAAGATATGTAGCAGGAGTTGAGAGTACAATTGACGAATTGTTCACACACAACAACCACAGTAGTCGCCCGCGGAAGTCTTCAGAAAACATGTTGCTTATAATACTTGCACAATCATTGTTTGAATGGATTGAAAAGAGGGTTTGAGATGTATTATTGTTTAACCCTAGAATGGCAATACTAAATTTCCACGGTGGCAAGCTCTTTTTGGCTACTTTGCAGACTATTTTTCAAAATTTAACCAAAATATATTTTTCACTTTAAGGTTAAAGAAATCAATAACATGCTATTGTTTGTATTATCGCAAAATAATATGATTTGTTAAAACCTGAATAGGACTTATTATGTGGAAAACCGAACTACCGAAATAAAATTGTAACTTTGAAACTTTGTAAAATATAATAATCACATAATTACAAAAACTTCATTACATACAAAAGTTATAAAAAATCGTTACCTACAATTAGCAAGGGGAAAGTTCTGAAAACTATAAAAAAGAAGAAAAATTATAAACAAATTGCTAAATAGAAAAAAAGTAATTTTGTTGAAACTGGGAAAAACCAACCTGAATGCTGTAGAATCTTTGCATAGTATATGTTACTTTGAAGTGAAAGGGTTTTTCTACAGATGTATTATAAGATGATGATCTTAGTACAGTATTTTTGTTATGTTTTTTTGTGTTCTGTTGCCAGGAAACAGTGAATAAAGAAACTAACACGAGATACTAAAATCAATAAAAAATTTATTACAAACCATTATTTAATAACACGTGTTACGATACGATAAATTACGAAATATATCTATTATACAAAACTTTTGTTCAAAAGACTCGAAACCAGTCTTTTGCCACTGGGGGTACATTATTAAAAGACTCGAAACCAGTCTTTTGCCACTGGGGGTACATTTTTAAGACTCGAAACGAGTCTTTTGCCACGTCTAGGGTTAAAAATTAGAAAGAGAGGTTTACATTTAGTAATATTAAGAGAGAGAAGCCACAAAAACCGCCTAATGCGGTGGGTTGAGTAATTGCTTTATAGCAGATACATTAAGCAGGACATATGAACAATGACTGAGCGGTGGGGTCGTAAATTAAAATTTACTAACAATTAAATATTCTCCACTGGATCTTGAAGATTATATTGATCTGAACAATACTAAAACAATTCCTATACATGGATATAAATATGTAACTATAAAAACGTTGAAATAAGAGTTAAAATTTATAATACAATTAACTGCCGTTTCAGATTTGGAAATAGAGTCTCTCTAACAGAAAATGCAATTCGGGAAACTAATATTTAACAAAGCCTAACATATTTGCTTTCACACAACTTGTTGATTTATGCAGTAACAAATACCCACGATAACGCAGTTTATAACTTGTATATCATTTTATATAAAAAATAACTTATGAAACAGTGGTTTAATAAACAAAGACGTTATTGCAATGAGTACATGGATGAAAGTCCCATATAGTATAAGAGATTGAGTAATGAACATATTCTTCATTTATGTATTATTTAGTGCGCATGAAGATAATATAAGTTTTTTTTAAGCTGTATGAATATTATTTCTACTGTAAACTTGAAAACATCTCTTTTATAAATAATATTTGCAGACTTAATTAATTATTGAGCAAAATATTATTTACATGTTAATTGAGTAAAATTTAGATTTTAAATTGCTAAATGCACATGAAAGTTTTAAACTAATGTTTATTATTTTGGAGAATTTTAGTTTATACTATATAATTAGTTTTAATTATAAATAGTTTACCATGCATGTTCAATTTATCGTTCACTGCAATTCGTATCACTTGAATTTTAATGCGTACGTCAACAAAAAAAACAACCGTACTGTCAATATAGATTGATAATGTATTAAACGTTAAATATTGTAGGATCTAGAGAGCTTTGCCTGTTGACGTCTCTTAAATTGTTGAAATTTTTAATAAGGAATAGAATATTAATCTTAAATAAGCAATGAGAAAACAAATCTTTGGAATCAGTTCTTTTAGTGATGAAATATTTTGCTGAAATTTGAACTGTAGGTTACTATTACCAGCTTTGGACATATGTGAAAATAAGTTTAAAAGTACTTATTGCATATTTAAAAATTGTTTTACCATATCATACATTATTTTGTTATTACTTCCTATACTACCTAAGCTTAATCAATTTCATATTTCTTAGTGACAACCATTATACCATTTGAAGTCTTAACTTACCTTCAACTCTTCACCGATACTTAAAAATACAACAAAAAACAATCGTACTGTAAATATAGATTGATAATATATTAAACATTAAATACTTTAGGATTGAGAGAGCTTTGCCTGTTGACGTCCCTTAAAATTTGTATACTTAAACGCTGTATTCAGGTAAATAAATTAATATATTGTTAATACAAATTGTACTTTGCTTCAAAACACATATAATTTTTTCATTACGACATTCAGATCAACTATACAAATGCGGTCTGTATGTAAGGGGAGTAAGAAATAATTCAAACGAAGGCCTCACTTAGTTGTCACGTTTATTCCACATAAACTTGGCTTGTAATATAAGTAACAACAACCAGTTCCATATTTCCAGCACTTGTAACCCTGGGTTGTCTACTACTGGTACAGGGAGTTTGTTATGTACTATATTTTGTCTTCTAATGTTATCAGAGTAGCCAATGCAATATTATATATTTATAAATAGCCAATACAAAAATGTTTATAATTTAAATGTACCCTAATAACCAAAATTATATATTACTCTCATTTTAAATGTTAGATAAAGTGTTTAAATAATTAAATTTATTTATTTTACAATAGCTACAGGAATATTTTCCCAAAACAGCTATATACAAGTTAATAATAATAATTTACAATATAATATATAAGTAGGTAAACGAAGAAACTCCATTACAAAATAATTATTAGGCTGAGTAAAAATATACTTTAAAAAATTTAAAGTTATAAACCTGCACTGTATTACAACGCGGTGTAAAAAAACCAAGGAGGGTCTCAGATTACTTCTTGGGACATGCAGAAAAACCTTACCAACTAAAAAAGAACTATCAACTAAGTTATGTAAAAGTTTATAAATGTATAAAATAATAGATCGGTTTCGTCTTCTTAACAAAGTTTAAAACGAAAAAAATACTTCTTAAGACAGTTGCTGACAGGTTTCGTTCACAAGAAACATTAAATTTTTTAAATATAAATACCTTAGAAACTTGTTTTGAATTAGCTCCAGAGAAGCAATACTATGTAACGAATAAGGTGTCCAAATTATTGCACAATACTCCAGCCTACTTCTTACGAATGCATTATATAGTTTGATGATAGAATTAATTGAATGAAAAAAACATTGTGTTTCTAATTATAAAACCCAACATCCTACGGCATCCATTTATGATATAATTAAGGTGATTGTCAAACGTAAAAGCCGAGTCAAAAATTATTTTATGAAACTAAACGCTCCTTTTAAGGGGTAAAAATGAAAAATTAATACTTTTACTGACCGTTTTATTTATTATTATAAGGATATTATAAAATTCCTTTAATTTTAAACTATTTACCGTTTATAAATAAGAAAAAAGGACTTTTACATCCCGACAAAAGCTGCCGAGTAATAAAATACAGAACCGTACTCGCGAACTTTGGAACCAAAGAGACGAGGACTGTTAATTAGAGCGTTTATCATTGTCAAAAGATTAAAGTGAAACACTGCTTCTGCTCAAGAGCCTCATAATTGTTATGAAGAGGCTGTCTGTGAATTATTTTGGTGAATATTTAATTGAATTTATAATTAAATAATCAGTATAATTATCATACGCGATCGTAATTTGTGTTCTTTGACAATGCAACTTATGTTGCAGCTTCTTAATTATTTGAAGCGTTTAACTTTGAGGGGTATTAATGGTACTAAATGTGTGATAGGATTTCGAACGTTTGCCATATACTATACTATACAACAAATTGTTTACAATTAGTTACAATTTCACGTACTTTTTTTTCTTTGTTTCTTTATTTAGAGGATGTTTTATTGCCGCACGTTGTAGATTTAAGTACAGATATACGTATTAACTATCTTCTAGCCTGACGAAGATGATAAATTGTAACCCTAAACACGTATTGGTATACATTTCTAAAGAATAACAATGGAAAGTGTCCGAAATCCTACTATTCTTTCACAGCTTCCATAGTCAATAACAGCTTTTAAATAATTATAATCATTTACCGTAAATTGCTGACAATTCACCATACCCATCAAACAAGACGTATAACTATATCACTATTAACCTGATAATTAGTTATCTACGTCAATGAGCCACGTATTTATTATAATTGATTCAAGGGTTACAACTGGTCATATGAAATTGCTTTACACTGATGGGAAACTAATTACATAATATGATATAATCTTGTGTCCACACCATTAATAATTTAGAAACCAATTATCAGACTAGTGATGGACCTGAAAAGGGATTGAATAACCTAATGAAATAATAATTAATTTTTCTTTTTTCATCAAGCCGAACAAATGCAGTTTAAAAGATTAAATGTGCTATAATATAAGTGCCATTGGTGTAACACGCCACCATGCGGCACTGGAAAAAAATAAAAGTTTTCATAGCGCCTGCACATTGTAAACTGCAATTATGAGAATTCTGAGTACTAAATAGCCTACCATTATTTGAGGGCACTAAGTTATGATGTATATTTGTCTTTAAAATAAACATCAGTTTTAACTTAAAGCTTGAGTGTTAGACCCTTTATAATAAAGTACATGTATATAAAATGATATAAATAAATAATACTTTTGACAGTTTTTTCTTGATCGTATTAACAAGGCAAACTCTGCATCGGAGTTGGAAGTATAATTCATTTGAACCAGAAGGGCTTATTCACGGGAAAACCTTATGAAAAGCGTGCAAAGCCGTGGGAAACGAATATTGTTTATCATAAATGTAACAATAATTCTAACTATAGTTGAAAACATTGTTTAGTTGTAAGCTTCACGTTGTCTTTTTTGAATGCATATACTTTCAAATTCGTGTTACCACCTTTAAACAATGAGGTATATTATGTTTAATATCGATTAATGCGTAAACAAAACTTTATTTACTCACGGGTTACAGAAGTGCTATATCAGTCTTACCCTGTTTTCCACTGTGTAAACATTTGTATTGTAATATTTTTTTGTTTTATACTGAAATACCAGTACCAGTATTTTATTCCCATGAAATCGAATTTTATTTTTATTATTTATTAAACTATATGAGATTTTCCCAAATGTATAACCATTTTAACATTAATATACATATCAAATATAATAATATCCATGGAATAATATAAGTATATTTATATTAATTCTATACACTGCAAACTATATAATGTGTTTAATTAACTTAGAATGCGTGAAAAATAATGAAATAGGACATTACATCTTTACACTGGTATATGTGATTCCTCGCCAATCTCGACATTCGCATTATATGTATTAACATTAGTTTTATCAGAATATGTAATGTATATCGCATAAATACAAAGAAAATGGCTGAATATGGAGTGAATTTAAAATCTAGAATCCATATTTTTACTCTACTAAATTTAAATACAGAGGAAACACTGTGATTAGTTTCATACATGAAACCTGATATTCATGATTAACTCATACATTTATTAGCAATAGTCACTCAAACTCATATATTATCTAGTGATCCAATGTGGCTTCATATTTAGCCAATGATGGTATACATGGAGCTTTAAATATGGAAGTTAAAAAAAATTTCCATTTTTATAATTATGTATATTATGCATAATTAAAAATTAAATAACAAACCTTCAGTGAGGTTGGCAAGCAATAAAACCGTCTCAGAACCTGCGGTAGGCGGCAGATGATTCAAGAACACGGATACTAATTAAGCCGTTTATCATCGTGAAACGAAAAATGAAACAGGCCTTCAATACAGTAACTTTACAAGTACAATCAGATTGGCTTGTTCCACGCTGTTTGTCTAAACATTCATATTGCTTAGAATTTAGTGTTTTATGATTTTAGTACTGAGCATATATTATCACATAATGTTACTTGAAGGTTCATGAGACTTTGTTTACTAGTTATTAAATATGGTATACTGATATATACTAGTATTAAAGCGAATAGAAGGAACTTGTAAGGTCTATTTATGGTAATTCAACAATTTGTATTAATTATAACCTTTACTGCTGGTCTATATGTTGGATTATGCCAGAGGTATAGTCCATATCTACGCTGAGTGATAGAGAAGTTCCATTCCCCTCTGAGCCGTAAGGCATATGTTTATACATATATATACTATATATTATATATATATATATATATATATATATCAGTTTTAAAACCCATTTAAAAACTTGTTATACTTTTGTTTAGTATTTACCATACAGTACTCAAAAATCAAACTTATAGGTAGAAATTTAATATAAATATAATTAATAATAATATAATAGAAATATAATATAATTCTTAGCTACGTATTTTTACATAATTCCTAAACGTGTGCAAATGATTACATTTTAATTCAGTATTATGATACAGCAAGAACCCCTAAATTAATAATACGCATATTTTATTATTAATTAAACATGACCGATTATTTTCAGTGAAAGTCTGTTACGTTTCCGTCTCTAATGTAACCTGGAAATAAATATCTACTCACAATAGAAACTATTTAAACCCATGCCATTTAGGAACCTAAATACTATAATTGGAAAGTTAGAAAATTATGTTAATTTTATTAAGACGAGCATTACTATTTACTATACGAAATGTAACTGATAGTTTCGCTTTGTCTATTAAAGTAACAAGGAAGTAAAGATGTTGGTCAGGACACCATTACTTACTGGGTGGAAGCGTCATCCAAATAACTACTACAAATGTAGTGCTGTATAAACGTAACTCCATTCTGTGACACACTGCATTATTGGGATTTACATTTTTATAACCAGTTTTACGTCTTCCTCATGGTGTCTTCGTTTATTCCCTTCACGTTTTAATGAGAATTATTGGATCTATGGAGGAATTCTGTACACGAAAAATTTTATATTTTTACACTTAAAAAAAAGGAAATTTGATTTTCAATTTTATACAAACCAGTTAATTTGTAAATGGTCCGCAATAAAACCTTGTACTAATTAAAAAGATTATTGAAGACAAATGTTAAAGTATTGTTGTAACACTCTTGCTTGCTTTCTTATTGGTAAGTATTTAAAATAGCAATAACTTAAGTGTTAACACTTTGCATTTTATTTCTAAGTGATTGACGGTATATATCTTATATTATATACTTAGCCTAAGCGATCAAATTTATTCTTAGGTATGACGCGTTTCGTTCGATTACGTCATTATAATCATTCACACTCTTATGAGTAAAAAACACAGTGCTGGCCTACACACACACACACAAACACATGACATAAAATTAATTAATTACATAAAATTTCTCCGAGGTGGGTCGTCAATATTAAAACAGTTAAAATATGAATATGACATTGACTGCACGTTCGAGTTGAGCGTCATGCCGGAAAGGTTGGTTTGTTCGCGGACAACTTATATATATAAGTGCTTATATATATATATTAGTACGTAGAAGTTTAAAAACAACATATTAATTTTTACCTTCCTCCTAATAGTGAGTACACGCTATCGCTATAGCTGTACTTTTTCTGTATTGTGAAGTGTTTTATAGTTACGTTACTTGTAACAACCATTAGTTTTACACAAATAAATGTCATTGAAGTCGTGAATATATTCTGCTGAATTCAAATCTTTAATGAATACGTAATTATTAAAATGATAACCTTTGTATAGGTTGTGTACCAAAAACGTTTTATATAATTCAAAGCTTTGTGTTTGGCAATGCTTTAAAATGTGACGAAATTTTATCAAATTTATATTTATATTTATTAAATTTATAATAGAAATATTGTGTCTACACTCGTGGGAAACGACGAGAATTCAAAAGAACAGAATTCAGGTTTATGTATAAACACAGTCAATGACTTCTATTTTAATTCTAAATCCTACCGGAAACAATATTGCTTCCTGGAAGTTCATAGCTTTAAAACAAAATGCAGGACACTATCTGAATATACGTAATGACGTTGTGAATATTCAACTTTCAATTATGATGCTTGCCCACGAAGTAACGATTATTAAGCTCTTTGCATTAATTCTCCTTCAGATATATTCTTTGTGATGATTGCCCAGCAGCTATTACACCATGAAACAAGGAGTTTTTAAGCATCTTTGTTCTTACTTTTAAATTAAAAATTAAATTATAGTAATTTCGGTCGTTAATACCATTAAATTATTTTAAGAACCAGTTATTCCACTACCAATTAGTATTATTAAATACATTGGCTCAGGGACGAAATTACTAGTAAGAATTATTTACACGAGCTTGAACATTAGTAAGTAAGCAAATTATAATCTCAATAAACAAACTGAAACTAAACTTCTTGCTCAAAATTTTATCTTTGATGAGACAAAAACTCGACCCCTTGATTTATAGGAGTTGTCACTAAACCGGACTCCAAGCAGCTTTTTGGGTATTTTTTAACCTTTTTCTTTCCCTTTTTTTACTTCTTTTTGTTTGTTATTATTGTATGTATAAATACGTCCCCCCACCTGACGAAGAGAATAGATTACAGTCCTCGAAACGTTGTGTTATACCTTTTAAAAGCTATAACGATGGCAAATGTCCGAAATCCTGTTTACACTTTCAAACCTTCTATCGTCAATAATAAAAACTTAAACAAAGAATACTAATAGTATTTATTACCTATTTATATACACACGTATTTAATCTAATAATGACTGTAACAAACAGAAAGGTATCTTTTACGAAAATAAAGAGTAATTATGTTGACCTATTTCCTATCTGACCATGTTTCTACATAATACAATTTGGTTTAAAAGCTCAATATATGATAAAAATATATTTATATAGATTTAATACAGTTGAATAAGACACTTATTACAGCTATTGTACTCGTATTTCAGTGTAGCTTTGAATTAAAGAACTCGTGTATATCATCGAATTTTTTTGTTTATACCTTTATAAAAATATTTATAACATACATATCTCTAATAATTATTTTAGGGTACTTTTGAACTAATGAAAATAAGCAAAAATTCAGGCCAGTGTGCCTTAAGTTTCCAACAAAACTCTACCATCAAACACCAGGGACCTTGTACAGGTATTAGTTAATATGTTTTTGTAACACATACAGTTCTTATAATGTATGTATTTAATCTAAAGAAATATAATTACAACTTTAACCATATATTGAACAAAACATTTCAGTTAAGATGCCAAATATACTCGTATATAAATCTAAATCTTGATGTTTACACTCGAATCAAAAAGTATGGATATCCGAGTTTGAAAGTTGATCACAATCGAACTAATAAAGCTACAATAACGGGATTTAAATTAAAATCTAACTTGTTTTCTATTCATATAAAACCGTAACTAAATGTTACGGTACAATAACTTCCAGCTGTAATATCAGAAAATATATCTGTTTTTGACACTTTTCAACCAAACAGCAACTTTAAAAAAATTCATAACTTGGAAACTTATTATCCGATTAAGACTAAATGTTTAAACTATATAGATATAAGCGAACTGCAATTTATTATTTAATTATAACATTTTTAGAATAGTAGAAAAATAGATTAGACATTAAATTATAATCTAAACTTTGATTCTTCACTATGTGGTTCCTAAAATGCGTTTATATGTCACGTTATGAAACTCTTATTCATGATCTAAAACTGTAGTTTGAAAACCGCTATTAAACACATATAATTTGTAACAGAAATTGAATTGAGCAGATTTTTTTAATTTACCGTAACCAACAGTTGTTCGTTTTAACGCGCATATCACCGGACTGTCCAGAATGGTGTTGCTTTATGTTGACAACGAATGACAGCGATCTAATACAGGACAGAACTAACCTCGTCGTGACTACTGCAAAAGATACTTTGTACTATCCCAAAGTACCGTAAACAGAATGTACCCGGTACATGTTACTATTACAGGTATATATAATTTACATTTTCACCGTCGTTCTTGGTACAAAGTATTCGCACTCGCTTAGCAGGAACAAAAACTGGAACCACTACTGTACCATAACTGCACCATTTTGGGAGTACTTTTTAATTATGATTCTAAAACAGTACGAGTACGTATTATACTAGGTCACTGAAAGTACCGGGTATAGAAGCCACAAGAATAAATAAGAACTAAAGTCACTTCCGTAGTTACTGCGTGACGTTAACATTCAAATAGTTAGCGTTTTAAGCTAAATTAAATTATTATATGTGCAGTGACGTGAATTTCATATTAATTCATAATAGTTATCGATCAGAGTCCTAATGTTCATGAATATATTTCATACACGATCCAATGATTTGATAGGCTCTCGGTTTGTGTGTTGGAAAATAAAGCTGGACTTAAACTTAGCTGGAAAATAAAACTACATAATTATGAAATGATTGTTGAACAAGTTTAAAGTAATTAATAATTTATATAGTATACAAAATTTAATTGCTTACCATTATAGACTTGATAGAATTATTGATACAAATCTAAGATAATATTATTAAGGACTAACGTCACTTTTTTAGTTGCTGTGTGAGGTTAAAATTACAATATTTAGAGTTTTGAATTAAATTGAATTATTACACGTGCAGTGGCGTGTATTTCATAAATTAATATAGCTATAAAGTTAGAATTTCTACGAACTTATTTAATTATGATTGATATCAATGATCCAAAATAATAGTTATATTTAGTCAAATATAGACTATTAGGCGACCAGTTATTTATCAACAAAATTCTTCTGAGGGGGGCAGGTTCGTCCCCCCATTAATGGTGACCCCTCCGCGTAATTGTTCTGTATCGTGATTATCTGAAGCTCAACCAATAGGCGATCGATATGACTTCTTTGTCACAGGCTACCATGGTTTTGATAATATGGATATCTCAATTGTTCCATTTACGGTATATACCTGATAATTCTAGTGTAGAAGATTCAAGGTTGTATCTTTGGTAGTGTTTAATACGAAATTTCACATTAATACGAAGTAATACGGGTACAAAGTTTCGCAGTACAATTAACAAAAAATTTGTAATAAGTAAATTAATTAAATATATAGTTCAAAAAAATAAGTTTTTAATATTATAAGAGTCCTGTAACTGACAGAACAAATGCTACTAAAAACAAGTTTTCAGGTTTCTCTTAGCTGCTGTATTACCACGCCCTGATACCTTGCCACATAGCGAGATAAGGCAGATAAGCCAGCAACGTTAGCTCTAATGCGTAAATAACTAACGCCTCAACGCATTATCGTTTGGAACCGATGTTCAGAGGGAAAATATTGTTATGAGTCGGTACATTTCTCGACCTATACTTATAGAACACGTTTGGTTTAGAATCATGAGCACTGTCAGACACGGAAGTTTGTGACACTCTCTTCTTAACACGCTCTATAATAACCGTTTCTAGACCCTCCACTTTGATCGCCATCAAACCTAACACAGCAGTACGATTTATGTATTTTTATTGGAAATAGCCGTATAAATTTCAATAAAATCCAGATTATGCCCTTACACAATCCAAATTGGCTCTTGGCTCTTACATTATTTTAGGAACTGAAGTATCTTTCCATAACATAACCTACCATTTTATACTTTATCCAACAATCCTACCATGGTAATTGTCTATTTCTACCTCAGAATAAAACAGATCATAAACCTTTTTCATCCTGATAAGAAAGCACCCGTCCTCATAGCATGGAATGTTCTTACATTCTACTCTGGCGAATGAAATTAAGTATTATACTCATAGGTTTCAACGCCATTGAAATATATTTCCTACCTTCTAGAAGTCATGGCTCGTGGTGATGGTAGAATATTTCAGCAAAGTAGACTCCCGCCGCGGTGCCATCACATATTCACCGAAGGTGGTTGTAATCCTCCTGAAATCGTTCTTTAATACCTCAAAGAGAATAACCAGACCTTTTTACATAAAGACATCAATGTTCTGTAAGCCAGAAATAAAGGTCCTTCTTTGTAAACAATTAACTCCGGCATTTAATAGTCTGTTATGAAATATAAATTAATTAATGAAGTAAAATATTGAAAATAATAAATACATAAAATATGTTATAATATCGTTTTCAACCTGCTTATTTTTCACTTATTGGTTTTGTTTTTTACTTCTATAATAAGGTGTAATAGATTAAGAAAAACTAAAATAGCGTATGTACTCAAGCACCCATTAGGGTCTGTGTGATACCTTTCGATAGAAAGGCCCTCCAGCCTCAAAACTCGGTATAGATTAAACTTGGTCAAATATTTTGGCCTCGATGTGGAGAACCACCTTCAGACAAGACATATTAGAATATATGATTTTATTGTGATACAATAGAATGTGAAGTGGGATATTATTTGATGATAGTCATAGGCAACTAGACGCTATATAATTCTAGTTGCCTATGACTATCATCAAATATAATCAACGCTATAAAAAGAGTTGAATTTTAAATTTAATTATTAATCTTTACCAACTGAACAATTAAATGTACAAACATGCCAACCTGCCAGGTCAACCTGGAAATACATCTGGATTTTGTCTAGTACTACGTTTTGATTAAAGAGATGAGTAAAACCTAATCACACACTAAAAAAGATTAAACATTTTTTTGCCTGTGTAAAACTAAAGATTTATTACCCATTGACGTAGGTAGAAAGGGAAGATTTCAATTTGGATTTTGAGTTTAGCTCTAGTTTATCTTCCTCCTCACTGCAGCGTCTGGTACCTGACGCTGTCTTCTGGACTCTGGAGTTATGTTCGTCTGGGAAAAATTCAGCGACGAAGAAGTTCAACCTTCATTGTTTTCAACATCATAGATACCTAGACTGGAAAATACAATATTATCGTGTAATATAAGTAAAGTGGGCGATCTCCTTATCCGATCAGGTTGTACCTTTGTCACATATTATTCATGAATTGGAGTGAAACATTTATATGCTTACATAAATATCTGTAAAACTTATACATAGTCAATCATAAAATATGTTATGATTTTATTACAATTTGGTAACTATTGAGCCCATTTAAATCACCTACAGGATATAATATAATCTGTTCAGTTCTAACCTGGTTCTGAGAGATGTCCTAGTTAAAGTTAATGAAAAATGAAATAGTGTTTTTATAAGTTTATGCGATGGTTAAAGACTGAGTGTAGCCCAAAGATAGAAGCTGTAAATTAAATACTCGATTTACATACGCCTGGCTTTTATATATTTTTTTTTTAGAAATGTATACTCAATGCTTTCATACTGTTATATCAAGGGTATCAATATAAAAACGAATAGACAGCAAAGAGTAAAAAGTGATTTGTTCCAACGACGGATGAAGTTTTGTAATATTTCGCTTCACTTTTAGGAAAACGAATCTGTGCTACAACAAAACCCCTATTTTAACATGTGTGGCATGTCCTGACTTGTCAAAGTTTCTCTCAGATCCAAACTTCCCCGACTTTGTTATCAGATTATACAGCAAAGAACATTTTTTTAATAATTATGATGAACACAACTTTTTGTTTAAATTACTGTACACATTAACAAAATCCTAAGTATTAAGTTACAATAATGTATTACATTACAATAGATATCAAATCTCGTTGCTAAATACAAATAAAAGTTATATTAACTGAATTCCTTAATCAGGTAAAAACTCGTTGCTCCACTTAAAATCATTGTTTCCAGGCAACGATTTATCTAAAAAAGTATAGCGGTTATAAATTGAAATATATGTTTAGCTTATTTTATAGGCGTGGGATTTGAATACAAAAGTTTGCTAATGTTAATTTTTATAACTATTAAACTTGAATATATACAAACATTATTGGAATGCCATTCATCACAATTTTTTATTTGAAATATGTCTGATAGTTAGTATTGGCTATATATATTTTATATACATTCAGTAACTTTGTATAAGTGGCAATAGCCTAATTTAATTTCAATACACATTGAATCGCAAAAAGTACTTGCTCCGCCGGGACTCGAACCCCGTATCTCTCACTTGCCGGGTGAATGTGCTACCATTACACCACCACAGAGCCCTCACCTTTTACGATTCATTTTTTATTTTGTATTTGGCCGTTTCTTTCACATATGTGTTTTAAATAACTAAACTAACATATGATCGGAAGACGCCAAATACCAGTCAAATGACTTCTATTTACATTCATTAAATTTGTATAAGTAGCAATAGCCTAATTTAATTTCAATAATAATTTAATCGCAAAAAGAACTAGCTCTGCCGGGACTCGAACCCGGATCTCTCACTGGCCGGGTGAATGTGCTACCATTACACCACAGAGCCCTCACCTTTTACGATTCATTTATTTTGTATTTGGCCGTTTCTTTCACATATGTGTTTCAATAACTAAACTAGCATATGATCGGAAGATCAAATACCTGTTCAAATGACTTCTATTTACATTAATTAAATTAGTATAAATGGCTATAGCCTAATTTAATTTCAATAAGCATTGAATCGGAAAAATTTATGTGTGTGTGTGTGTGTGTGTGTGTGTGTGTGTTTTTACTATTGTCACATGTTGCAATGCTATATAATCGTACGCTTCCGTTTTTAAAATGTATTTTATAGCAATTTTCTCGTCACTTTAACGGTTACCCATAAGACCAATATAAAAATATTAAGCTAATACTCTGTGAAATCGAATGAAGCGACATGGAAATGCATCGATATTGATGTTGTTTTTATGCAGATAAACTTCATGCTAAATTTTTAAGTCTATAGATCGCTTAGTTCTTGAAATATCGTGACCGAAAATACCTGTATATATTTTCCAGCCCCTAGACTAATATGATTTTGCGCTAAGACTCAGTCAATGAAAAATAGGGGTTTAACAACTTTTATCAATTGTGTAGAGTAATATGTTATGTCTCCGTTTTCCAAGTTTCTAAGTTAACAAAGTACTTTATACTTTTTAGTCTTGTATACTGTATTTAAGTTTTAATTGCATATAAGTGGAGTCTGTTGTACTCGTATATAATCAAAATTTGGGCTTATATGACCATATACCAGGGTGATTCATGAAGTTCTCTCCCCCCACTTCTACAGCACATGTACTAGTAAAAATAATGAAAAACAATGTTATTATATAAACATAGGTCCGAAAAACGCTTCGTTAGCGAGTTACAGCTAGCGAAAGATTTCGCCTGAATTCCCTGGGTAAAGAGTAAAATAAAGCCATACTGAACTTTTGGAAAGGTTAATTAAGTAAGAAATATATCGTGGATTTCTTATGTATTTTTACACTACCTGATAAAGCCTAATAAAATAGGTTTCAGAACTTTACCTGTAGTAGTTTAAATTGAGGGGATTTCAGGGTTAAATGCAATCAAAAAAAAATTGGGGCAACGAAACAATGTTTTTTTTTTAAGTTTGATGTACAATAACTTTGTTAAATTGGTAAAAAATACATAAAATCAACAAACATTAATTGTAGAGAATTTAAATTTTGAGAAAAGTGATATATAATCAAAGTCTAAAATAAAACAGAAATAAGTACCCAAAAAAATCGATTTTATTCAGTATAATACATTACTAGTTTTAAGCTAAATTAATCAGGTTGGGCCAACCGTGCGCACCTTTTTATAATAGATGTTCGAAAATGAGGCCATGGAGATAGATACTGGTGAATCTTGGTGGCCAAGGGTGAGGCCCTTCCACGACCAATCCAGTGTCCAGGAAATTGATGATTTAAGTAAGCAGAAAACGGCACGTGAAAATTGGGGAGGTGCTCCGTCATGCTGGAAGTACAAATTTTGGTACTGAGATTGTAAAGGAACATTCTCTAACAGCTGCTGCGGCAACTCTTCTTGAAGAAAATGCAAATAGAACTCAGCATTTAGGCGTCCAGGTAATATGAAAGGTCCCAATTTCAATCAGCCGATTGTGCAAAAGGCCACACCAGGACATTGACGCTAAATCGGTGTTGAAAGTTCTGTTCCACTACCTCATGTGGATATTCTTCTGCCCATGAGTGTTCATTGTGCAAGTTATTTGACACCATCCCGAGTGAATTGTGCCTCATCCGTAAACAAAATACGCTTTGTAGAGTTGATTATTAATATTCAAAAAGTTGCAAAACTCCAAGCGAAGCGGACCATCCCCTAGCTGTAGATGTTGAACCTTTTGTTTATGAAACGGATAAAATTTGTTTCGATTAAGTGACCTCCACACCGTTGACTGCGAAACTCCTATCCGCCTAGAAATACGTCGTTGTACTTACACCTGGACTGCGATGAACAGCATTAATAACAATATCATCATCAAGTTGGACAGCTCGTTCATAATTGGTTCTAGTACTTGGTAGTGATCCTGTTTCCCGAAGAGTACGAAAAGTTCCTGAAAATTGTTTTGGTATCTGGAATCCTCCTATTAGGGTAACGTAGTTCATATTCTTCTACAAGCAGCTCTTAGCATTACCATTACCAAAATAAAAACCATATCAGCGTATTCCTCTGATGTAAATAAGTAAGGCATTTTTTCGCTGAATAAACAATTGAATTATAACTCACAGAAAAATTGCATTTAATAACACGATTCACAGAACCCGATCTCCTGCTGTAGCTTGCAAAACACCACTAATACACAGTTCTAACGTAAACAGTACAGAATACCATTGTTGATCAGCCTGTTATTCGTGCGTTACCAACTTAGAAATTAATAAAACGAAAAACTGCATTTCGATGATTAGTAAAACAATAATGTGAAAATGTTTGCTTCATTTATTTTCGAACATTTGATGTAAATTTTTATTAAAAAAAAAAATACATCGTAATAAAACATGATATTTTTATTTACAAAACAAATTTATTTAACAGTTAATCTTGTTTTCTCAATTTATCTCATCATTAAGGAACAAAACATTTTGTTTTTGTTTTATTTTAACTAAATACCGTACGGTATTTCTCTTTACAGCTAGTAATGTATTATACTGAAATAAATCGATTTTTTGGTACTTATTTCTGTTTTATTTTAGACTTTGATTATATCACTTTTCTCAGAATTAAATTCTCTACAATTAATGTTTGTTGATTTTATGTATTTATTACCAATTTAACAAAGTTATTGTACATCAAACTTAAAAAAACATTGTTTCGTGCCCCAATTTTTTGCATTTAACCCTGAATCCCTCAAAAACTACTACATGTACAGTTCTGAAACCTATTTTATTAGCTTTATCAGGTAAAAAATACATAAGAATCCACGATATTTCTTACTTAATTAACCTTTCCAAAAGTTCAGTATGGCTTTATTTTTTTTTTACTCTTTACCCAGGAATTCAGGCGAAATCTTTCGCTAGCTGTAACTCGCTAACGAAGCGTTTTCGGACCTATGTTTATATAACATTTTTTCATTATTTTTACTAGTACAATGTGCTGTAGAAGTGGGGGGAGAACTTCATGAATCACCCTGTATGTGATAAATGTTCATATACAGATGGTTTCCGTAGATTACACCTAATAGTTCAATGCATACAGCTTTCTGAGCAGTGGAAGTAATTTTCCAAACATCAAAATATTTTTTTAGCATTTAAAAGAATTACTTATAAAGTATATTGTTTATACTTATGCATACTGAATATTATTTAAATTAAAACTAATACGTAATTAAAACTTAAAGGTGGGTAACGGAAATATAAATAATGAGGACAGTTTTTGTAATAGACCACATGTGGTTTTTGTATAAAGCCGTTCGATACATGTTGAACGTTATTTCTTAGGGAATTAGCTTAACTTGAGATCTACGAGTATTGGTCTAAAATTAAAATAATTGCAGAACTTAATAAAAAACCCATGGTGTTATAAACAACCCAGAGTTACACTTTGGTTGTTTGCTAAACAAAAATACTATGGTTTGTAACAGTGCAAAAAGTTAGAACTGATTGAAATTAATTAAACTTGTAGACACATTAATTAAAATGTAAAAAACAAGGGCATGGGATTGTGTTGTAATTAGCATTCATTCCAACTTACCAAAGATAGTATTGAAATGTGTTTATGTATTTATATAGCGTAATAATTACTGTTTATTATTTAAGATCTTTGGTTTAGGTCCTCTTAATGATCCTCCCTTAAAGTACAGTGGCTTAACTAATTTTGTATTTAAAACGTGCACGAAATTATAACTAAAAAAGAATTATGTAGTCCAGACATTAATAAAAAAAATATGATATTTGAGATGCACAAGACCATATAAAAACTGTGTTTATGTTAAAACAAACACGATTGTAATCCATTAAAGGTAAGTACAATGAAAAACGTAAAACTAGAATATAAATCGTGCTTGTGTACTTATATTTAAAATTTAAAGAAGAATACGCAAAACATCATGTATATTACTTCACTAATTATATTATAAAGATATCCCAAACACGAGGTAAAAATTATGTGATGACAGCAAAGGTTTAAATGTATACCTTTTACTGTTTACAGGTAAGCCGGCTAAAAAATGGTTAAAATAATCTCACTTTACTGTGATATATGTATTAAAGTTGCCGTTTACGGCTTGCCATAACAGGCCAATTGTGTATTGTGTATGCCTAACGATCTGTTTGTCGAACCTTGGAAGTTTAGGATTGGGTTCACGTGACATCAGTGTGGTGCTTTGTGGTATTATAACAGTCAGTGGAAGATATCGCAGTTATGATCAGATGGATAAGTAATTAGTGCAATGAAGATAAACACAATATGTTTCACAGTATGCGTGATGCTAACTATTTGCTCTACATTAGTGGTTCAGTTCAATAGGTGTGTTCAATGATCACTCAATAGCAATTATGTTCATATAAATTGAAGCTTTATTGAATGTGATCACTCCTCTAAAAAGATTTCTACACACAGTCAGTATGCAGACTGCTAAACTAGGACATCATTAAAATATTATGTTATAATGTTAATTTACAAAATGTTCACTGCTATTTATTCCTATTTTATAAATATACATACCCTATCAGTGAATGAGTATCTCTGGGAAATACATAATAAACCCCCCCCCCCCCCCACCCCCCCCCCCCCCCACCCCCCCCCCCCCCCACCCCCCCCCCCCCCCACCCCCCCCCCCCCCCACCCCCCCCCCCCCCCACCCCATATTTGTCACTAAATGACTTACAGATGTCTTCTACGAATTGGTTTGAACTATTTATTAGGTCTGAGAATTAATTTTGACCTTGATTATACTATTGTTACAAATTTTAGTTTTTGTGATAATGTTATTCACATGATAAATGTCTTAGAGTAGTCTGAACTTCAATATATTCGGCAAAGATCAATAGCATCATCAGTCTCTGCATACTCTAAGAAGTGAAATAAATTTGTTGCTAAATAGATTTCAAACTGTTAATATACCAAATTTAATGGTAAAAAAAATTTCCTTTTATTTTACTAACCATTCTCTTAAAACGATTCAATTTTCGTTAATATACATGAATATTATTAAAATGTGTGATTACATAATATTTAATGATAATAAATTTCTTATGATATTTGCGCTGCATTTTGACTTATCGCCTAGCAACACAGCAACACTAAACAAACCACAGACTGAAAATTGCCACAATGTAAACCAAGACAGTACTTTACAGCCGCAATATTTAGGAGTTAAATCCGCCAGCATTTCTCGGTGTTATTTTTTTACTCGGCCTCCAAAATTATTGCTATGTTGGTGGCCTTTTGTATAAGAAATACTTTGAAAACTTATTGGAAAAGTAAACACTTAAGTATATAAAACTTATTTTCCTTAAATAATTTTTCATTCACTAATACGAATGAAATGTGTTTTAATACATTAGTGTATAAGTAAATAAAATTTAACTCTAAGTATATGATGTGCATACTCATATTACAACATGCTATAAACTAATACCAGTGATAGAATAATTAACAGTTTAAAAATCATGTGAAGTCCTGATAATTAAAGTTGCATTGTCAACCATATGTTTGTCAGTACAGGTGATGTACTTCAAGGAATGCAACCATGGAAAATTGCATTTAAAAGAGGATTCAGAATCTTGGAAATAATATGATGATAGCCTTTCATTTAGTATAAATCTAAAATAAAGACGTTTGCAATACGTGATGCCTACTCTTATTTTTTATGGAGAAATAAGAGCTACTCCGATTAATTGCTGGTTTTCCATCATGCCCTGATTTGGCACACAATGAGTTTTTTATGTTCCGACATCAAAAGCAAACTATGTGGCCAACTATTTTCAACACCATAAGAAGCTGTTTTTGGGTTTAAAACGCATAATTTGGAGTTATCTCAGTGGGAGCAGAAGTGTTTCGATTGTTAAAACCTAGGAGTGAATTAATCTTAGTTAGGAACATTTTGAAAAAAATTGAAACTATATTCGACCTCAAATCCTTTTTTTTTATTGTAAGCAAGAAATATATATAAACCCTGTTAGTATACATGTTACGGAGTTACCGATTGCACCTCCGTGCTTATCGATGATTTGAAATCAAAATATTGGTCGTATGAATTAATATAAAAGGGACAAAACGTACAAGTAAACACATCAACATAGTCTTTACACGTGAAAAATGCACTTAGTCTTTACTCTTCTACCTTGTAACTAAAACTTAAACACTGCTCATTGGGATTACACGTATTAACGTAGTGGTTTAAGATCTGCAAATCGATGTTGAAGTTAAAGTCAACCAACTTATATGAAGTTAGGGAGACAGCTTATGTGAGACAATGTCGTTTTTATGGTTAACCATAAACCTAGAAAATCCGACCTTAATAGTTTCCTTTATATAGTTACTTAGTGACATAGTTTATTGCAGTAATTCCTGCCACATTAACCTTAGTTCTCAGTGATAAGTTTAGACCAGCTTTAATGGTCCCGGAAACTGTCTTTTCTGATAGCATGTGACCTACTATATTTTTAAATAGTACTTGAGCTATGCAATTTGTTATACAAATAAATCAATAACAATTTCTTTATGGGAAAGATGTTTGATTGATTTTCGAAAATACTCTTAAGTTATGAATATGACTTAGTTATGCTGGTTATAGCTACTAGCATCTTGAAGAAAACTTTTCGTTGTTTATACATCATGCCATTTCTGTAATACATTTTCTAACACATTACTCTTATACAATATTTTTAAACATAATAACCCCTAAATACTATACCATCCGCCATCTTGAAACGTGATATGGTAACGTAATATTAACAAGTTTTTCATTTTAGGTTGTAAAAAAATTTTCCAAGTTTCAGCTTTTTACCATTATTTAATTATTTGTGTCTGGAAGAACAAATAAAAACGTTAAAACGTTTACAAACTAACAGATAGTAAACTGTAACTAAAACCTTGATCCAACATATTTTTGATCCATGTATATACGCATTTGTTGTTTTTCTAGACAGGTAAATTTTATATCCATATTCATAGTTAAAAATTTGAGATTCCAAAGTTAAATATAATTTTCACTCAAGTTTTACGCTTTAAATGACCACTTCAATCAAAATATATCTACTTTTAGTAATTATGTTTTCTATGGAAGGGAAATCAAGCTAAACGATTTCGAGTTAAGTATGTGCAAATATTCACTGTTTATACATTAAATTGTGTTATAATAAAAGTTTCAATGCATTAGATGGTTTAAATCTATTACTTCTGCAATCTGAAGGAACAATTAGAAGGCTACTTTTTCTTTAAAATCTGCATCACACTACTGGTCAAGTAGTATATCTTTATTATTTATTTAAATTTAAGTAGAAAAAGCTAAGTAGTATATCTTTATTATTTATTTAAATTTATAAAAAAACTATTTCCCGCCTCTTTGGTAAACTTCAGTTGAAGTGTCAACAGATTTTTAATTACAGTAGTTAAATTTTCATGATGAAAGGTAAATATCACCTTTAATTTTATGAATTTTAAATTATTATGGGAGTTTTTCTAATGAATATTATAAAAACCAAATTAGCCACATTGCTCCAACCGTTCTCAAGATTAAAGCTTGACAACAAATTTACTAGTTCATTTTTTAAATTATGAGATGGCACACAAACAATTAATAGGAATTGGTCTTGTACTGGTCTTGTACTTTAAAAAAAATTAATCTAAATTTAACTTGTAATTTAACTTGCTATTTATTCCTATGCAATACTAATGGAGAATATGAGACACTCACTTGTTGACCATATCAAAAAAATTGAATGGGCTTAAAAAAACTTGTTTACTAAATAAACTAATTACAGAGAGATTTATTGATTAAAATTGTTCAATTCAGTTTGTTGAAAATTAAAATTTTCTAAATAGCTATATTAATAACTGCTTAAAAACATTTGTAATCCCATTACTTAGCAACATATATAATTTTGAAATCTAGTACATGGTATAGTTTCAATGGTTCTTAAAGTTACATGCTAAATACCCGTAAGTGGTTTTCAAAGTTTACGTAATTGAAAAACAACAAGTGTTTCCGGTGTGAGTCTAATTAATACTAAGAAATGAGTAAAATGTATAAAAAAGTTTGAAACCAAAGAAATTTAGAATCTATTGAGGAATAAATCGAATGTAATGTATAGTAGAGAATATAGTGAATATGAACTTAACCTGGCGGTACCTAGTGTAGTAGAAAACATATTAAATATTAATATTTTAATAAACGATTTAATTATTTATGAACCAGCTCAACGTTTATGGTTGGTTGTTTTCATCTGGAAGACAGTTTCGGATTGCGAAACAAATCGGTTTTGAATAAATAACGTAATGATTCTCATCGCGTTAATACAAACATTAACAATTTATTTTATTGTGAATTTAATTTATTTATTTTTACTTTTCATTCAAACGATAATTATGTGACTGTAAGAACGATTAGTATTGTAGAACATTTATTTGAATATAGTTTTATATAATTCACCGTTGTGGGATATTTGGGAATAATATATTACGCTTCTTAAGTGGTGCAATATGGAAAGGAAGTTTCCTTTGGTGAATTTGAGAAATTTTCGTTCCACAAAAAAGTAAGATTTTGGGGGCAACTCAAACGTTTTAAATGCTTTTAAAATTACCCCTCATTTTAAATATCAAAACAACTTAATGAATAGTGAAAACCAGAGATCACTATCTATTTACCATACAAAGTAATAGGTCGTCAAGAGTTTTATTTATGTATTTACACTTACATTGTTTTGTGTTGTATAGTTGTTTTCTGCGTAGAAAACGGTTTATTGGTAGTTTTTGATCTGAATCACATAGGAATGCAATGGGCGAAGGATCCAACTAAGATTAGAAAGTACACTGATAAGTTTATTTGCAAAGTACGATCAAGTTTTCCCAGTTCGATCTACGGTTTAGTACAAACAACTCCCTTCTTAGTTTCAATATAGTCAGAACAGGTTGTACTTTTAGAGTTGTTATTATCCTGTGGATCATTATTATTCAGTGGTATCATTATTGTGTGGTTACTATTTCGTGAGGTTTTTTTGAGAAACTTTTGCTTGTTTTAGTGTTATTACAGTTATTGGTTTGCAATCGCTTTGCCACTCTTACATAATATTAAATTTACGAGTAATAATGACCGTAATCACGATGATAAACATGAAATTATATGTATTTTCTTGGCTTCGAATGAAAACTATTACGAGACAGAAAGGCGGTTTAGTGTTTTTTATTTTGATAGACCTTTGACAAGGAAACACTTAATAACTTTAGTAAATAAGAACCAAATACCACTTCAGACTTTTCAAAACGTGATAGAGGATCTCACTCTACACTTTTGTCTTACTGTCAAATAATAGTAGGAGGACTTCAGTTTGAACATTGGTGAGTTATTAAAAATATTGTTCTTGGTAACCCTGGATATTTTTTTTTGTAGAAAAGAGATAGCAATCTCTAGTTTTCACAATTCTTTAAGTTTTTAATACTCTTCATGAGGGGTCACTTGCGGGGGGTTTCCAATATAAAGTTTTGAGTAACCCTTAAAATCCCGCATTTTTGGGGAACACAACACATTTAAAAATTACATAAAAATTAAATAAAACTTCCTTTCCACAATTAATACTACCCAAAGGATATCTCCTTATATAAAATTTAGAACAAAATAAGGGGGGGAGGAGGATTTTGACTTTTTATTAACCCTGTATAAATATTCTACTCTTACTGGCATTCTGGAACAATAAATGTCCTATCCCTATTATTTATTAGTGGTTGTACTAGAGTTTTATTGAAGTCTCATTCAAAGTTTCCCTATATCGAAATTACATTCGTAGAGGAATAAGATGTAGTGATGATGAAGATCAAGATATTTTACGTTAATTCTAAATGTAAGCGTTGTAGACTGGTTTATACTAGTTAGACTGGTTCATTTTTCTATATTTACCTACCACTGTTCAAAAAACATTCAAAAAACCATAATTTGATTTTTTTTAAATTATAACTTTTCTTTAAGTCTAATCTTATTGGGGTTACTATGTATAATACATTAAAATGGAATTAAATGAGAGACAATAATAAAATTATATATACATATCGTTAATAAAACTATTATAATACATTATATATATATATATATATATATATATATATTAATTTAATAAACAATACTTAATGTTTAAATAATTAATTCATAAAAAATACATAGACAGTAAATAATTGATAAATAAATAAAATTAAAATTATGTAGAATAATGTTAATTCTACACTGAAATTCATTCTTAGCTCAATATATAATTATTTCAGTAATTTATTCATTACTACTTCCTGGAGCTGGATGTTTTGTACAAGAAAATAATCTTACTAAATAATAAACATTTTCCAAGAAACCATGTTTGTTCCAATTACAGTAAATGTATCGAACTAAAAATTTCAAGGTAGCGTACGGTATGTTTACGCACCGCCATATTTTTGATGGCCTCAGGGGACTGTCCGTGAGGCGGCTACTCGTACAAGTTTTATCGGGGCGTAATTTATGATACGCTATTGACAAAACGTAGACCACCTCTCAAACTACGTTCAATTTACCCTCATCGATTATTTACTTTAGTTTAATATCAGCAGTAACTGTACGGTACATCCTATATCATTAGATTATGTAGTAATTCTTTCTTCGTGATGCTTCTAGAAGAAGTTTACCTTTCAAAACTTTGTTTCCTTAAAAATATATTATAGTGAAAGGAAACACATCCGAATGAATGGTTCGATATTGATCCAGTTGGATATGTGAAGTGATTAATGTAGCCTATAATTTTATTTATTGATTTCTTATCACAAATATATTACTCAGTAAAATTGATTTAGGACCTATCAGGTTTATTACTTATAATATTTTGTATATTACTACCAAAATATTGATAGTTTCCTATTGATATAAAATGCAATTTAAATTATATAACGTTAAATTTTAATGTAATACAATTAATATTTAAAACATGGTATAATATAGTTAATTCGCTGTGGTAAAGCTTTGCACGTAAGTCTAATTTATATATTCAATATTCTCATACACCTTTTTTATTAATACTGTTAGCCCTTGATTTTTTAGTTTTCATAGAAATCGAGTTTTCATAGAAATTGTACTAAAATATATTAAATAAATTACATATATGACGTTATATGTAAAAGTTACTTTCTATACATTACTTCCTTAAGGTTACTTTCAAACGTAAATAGCCGAATGTAACAGCGAATTTACTTTCAAATGTCTTATGGTTAGACTTAATAATGCTAAAAAATGTGTTTTAAATGTTGTATACAAAGTTTCAGGTTCGTAGCCCATTTCATGTTTTCGATATCCTGGAACGGACAGAAAGACCTTACAATCGTACAGTAAATAATTATAAAAGAAAA
Organism: Homalodisca vitripennis; assembly: GCF_021130785.1. Taxonomy (NCBI): domain Eukaryota; kingdom Metazoa; phylum Arthropoda; class Insecta; order Hemiptera; family Cicadellidae; genus Homalodisca; species Homalodisca vitripennis. The sequence continues at coordinate 159,445,823 of NC_060211.1, forward strand.
TTCGGTTCATTATACTGAGTAAGACCCTTCAATGACTCTCAACCGAATCCCGTGGATGATACGCATCATCCTAGAGTTAATTGTTGTCCTAGAACTCTTTAACATTCTAGGACTCATGTGTACGAGCATGAATCGTATAAATAAAGTTACATGCAACATTAAAAGTTTACACATTAGTCTTTCTCGAGATTTCTTCCTGATGCGTAGATTGTATGACTTACCATGTAATTGATTGCAGTGCGTACAAGTTCATCTGTAATACGATTTCTTCGTAACACGCGTGGCAACCTATAACAATTACAAACGAAAAAATTTTCGCTACCGTTCAGGCAAATCTCATGAAGGGTAATTTATGGAGGCAATGATATGTTATAGTTCTGAATATGTTTTGTATTGCATGGTTCATGAGGTTCGGAAGTCGAAAATAAAAATAATATATTACGTTCAATTTATTATTCACGCAATTAGGTATATCCACTTCTTCACATTGCATATTTCAGTTTTAATTAGTGAATGCTTTTATAGCACCAACTAGTGTTGGTGCTCTGAAATTCCTTCTTTGTAAATGAACCTTAAAATGTTAATTTTTACTTACTTTTAACTTTGTTATTTGAAATTTAAACAAAGCAAAATTTTGACAGTGCCAATGTTTATGTTACGGTTTGATACCTTTCGTTTGTAAGCAAATTTTATTAGGAAAGTTTACGCCAGTTGTTTTCCATGGAAAGAGCAAGGGAGGAAGTAGGGAATGACGATATCATAACTGCCAACGACGTCATTTCTCAAGTCACGCTTTCAACTTTGTTGTTTTACAGTTGAAGAGAACTTGGAGCAATAATTTCGCCAACGAATGATTCAGGTATAAATATCAAGATATACAACTTCTTGTGAATGTTTTGATTACTTAATTATAAACGAAATTATAGTAACGCAGAGTGCCTCTTTTAAGTGTGCAACAACTGGTATCTAAAAATACAACTAAACTCACAAAAAATTTTAAATGGCAACTTCAACCTTTTGTCTATGTAATATATAATGAAAGTCAACATGCAAAATTAAAATTTAGTATTGAAAGTTTAAATGCCTTATCTGGAATGGTTCAAAAATTTAATACCGTCACAATGTAACAGATGTTGCTTTAAAATAGACTATTGCACAAACTACCTCTTTTGTATTTAAAAAATACCAAAACCTCTTGAATGTAACAAATTACGTAAAAATTATCATACCAAATAAATAATAATATATGGCATACCAGAAATATATTAGTTTATTATATTTTATAATATGAAGAAACTGATTTCTTTACGATTATTATTAGACATTTAGGCTGAACGTTAGCGAGGGCTATCATTTTTCTGTTCGTTTAACTGCACTACAACTCGCGACTGAACAAACCTATAGACGTGTATGAAGCTATGAATACCAACCTATGCATTTTGCATGAAGCCTATTTTATAAATATAGGTAACATGAGTTCAATGATTTTGCATATCACTCCATGGTATTTTGCCGAACGTTAGCGAGATAATGTAATATGGTGTAATGAGGTGTGGTAATGTTTTGGCGTCGCGTGGGCCGAGTCCGTCCGGTTCGGACTGGGGCGGTCGTAGTGGGCACCCTGTCTAATGGATAACCATAGCAACGAGAAAATTTAAAAAAATCTTTAAACAAACTACGCAAAATCCTTCGACATTTTAACACATCACATAGTAACATATGTAGCCGAACTATCCGAAAGATAATATGTTATGAAAAGTTTTCTCCGGAAAATTTATATTTTGTCTGCTGGGGCGATGTAAAATTTCCTTTTTACTATGGCACCCCAAGAATGGAATAAGCTATAAACTTGAGTTCTCAGTGAAACTCCTACCATATTAATTACGCGAATATTATGCGTTACTGAAACCATAATGTCCACAGTTTAATGAAGTATTTAGTAGTAGTAGTATAATTAATGCCTTAAATAAAATATATCACGTTTGTTAAATAAAATCTTTTTTCTTGGTGCATTTACTTATTTTGCACTAAGTTTTAGGAATTTTAATACGAAGTAAAATTTACGTATTAAATGAATATAAGCCAATCACTTATTGATATAACTTAAGAAATTATACTATTCGAATATAGAACTTCGGCGAATATGAAAAGCAATTTATGGTGCATGCATTCAACATTGAAATAGTTTAGATAACTGAGAGAGCGAGAGAGATTTTGGACAATTTTCTTTATTCTTCCTGCCCTGGTTTAGACCAATGATTCACTCTTCCACCAGGACAGGCTCAACAATTGATATAAAAAAGCGAAAACTATAGATAATAAATCCACTACACGCAGCGAAAGAGCATTATTGTGTTCTAATATAGCCACGATTACAAATTTATTACAATTACAATAATAATAATGCTTTCATATTAAGTAAAATTACAATGCAATCCAGTCAACCAATATCATGAATTAGAATGTTGAATCTAGAATCCTTCTCCTTGACATTCTTTAGAAATACCAAGAAGAATTTGGGACAGAGAACATAAATAACACTGCAAGATTTAGTGTCTCATAAGATTCTAATATGAAAAAGCCGATTTCATTATTTCTGCACAGAGTATGTCACCGGCTTACCAAGCAAAATAAAATGCTTCATTAAGAGATTTATAAATACTAAATATTAACGCTATTCAATTATTAAAATTCAAACTCTGTATATTATATAACTCAACTAATTAAGTTATCTTTATTGCCATCTATAAAAATGGTTTAACATAAATAATTGCAAGGAACATTAATGAGAGATACTTTCGTCTTATTTATAATTTTATAATCATTTTTCAGTAATTTTATACACAACTCATCCAGAAAGTGAGTATCAAAACTTTTGCATACCAATCTAAATCCGATGCATATCAAATAATATTCTTAAGAATATATACTTAATATAATTAAAGAATATTTCTTAAAATAGTATTTTGTGTCAGAACAATAATTGTGTAATACACCTTTGATTGTTGTTATTTGGAGTATTTTACACTAATAAACAGTTATATAAATTTAGTGTAATTTAAAAATCGCTGTTATATTACTACGGAATCGACACGGAAACAACTAAGGATGGGAAACCAAACTCTTCATCTCTCTCTTTCTCCCTCTGCCTCAAACTTTTCTGAATAACATTCGGATATAAATAAATGTAGATAAAAGGTTACGTAGTAAAAACTGTCTATTTTAATATTATTGGCTGTGGCAATAATTTGGATACTTCTTAAAATACAATTGAACGTAAAGGACATGAAAGTAAATTTACCGTGCAAGCTCAACGTAACTGTTAAGTCGTTAAAAAAATAGGTCTGTATGTTATTAGACACCATCGATCACACTTTAGATTCATCGATATCGTTGATATATCTATTAAAGTCTGATAATGAGTCCAACAAAAAGTTCGGAAAATCGGTGCCGAAGTGGTTTATTACTCAGAATAAAAGTATTCTTTTATTGGAGGGATTGAAATATAGCAATAATTGTTTTATTCAGAATACTGCTAATTTTTTTCAAGGAGAGACTGATTCCCTTTTCAGCCTTTTTCTGCCCTTCCTCATGGCCCACTGACCTGTACCAGAGTCTTATAAGGAGGAGAGTCGATACAAGGTTGATGGTACTGATAACAAGAGGTAAGGTTACAAACAGGGCTTTACCCTTCACTATCTCCACTTCATATCCAAACACCCTATGTCTTAGACCGCATAGCCATTGGCTCTCCCAAATATTGTGGGACTCAATAGAATTTACTGCAATTTAAGTTTATATTTGGAAGTATAATTGTAATCCTCTAAAGCACGGCCCCCACTTCGACCGGCCTGGTTCAGCCCGGCCCGGACCACTCCGACCCTTCTGCTCCCCCCGCGACCTGCCGGCTATCCGGACTTGGTCGGCTTTTAGGGTGACTGTGCGCGGTTTCGCGTGGGCCAAGTTAATCAGTTACAAATAACAAATCCAAAATATCCTAGTGAAACAAAATGTTTCATTACGGACATTTAAGGCACCTAAAATATAAACAATAATTACAAATACACGTGGCAAACAAAGTACTATATTGTAAGTGTAACTTTCACAGTTAAAAAATGTATTTTTTTAAACATTCTTAAGTAACAAACCTATAATTTAATCCATGCTTTGAGCATCAGCCGCTTGAAACAAAGGCCATACATGTCAACAAAAATTATCTCAAAAGCGCCAGTTGAGAAGCGCCGCTATGAAATTGGCCTATTTTGGAGATTGTGTTTGGAGACACAAATTGGTTACAGAGTTACAATTTACACTCTGTAAATTGGTTACAGAGAAAATATATCAATTCTATTGCAATACTATTATTTTTGTTTCAATTCCACATGAACAATATGATAGGGTTACAATAACACTAATCACTAGATTGAGTTTTTTTAGTTTATAACCATAAATAGACGTACACATAATGAAATTTATGTATTATTATTGTTTTGTGAACTCGCGTTTTGGTTACTGTTCAGAATTTACTATCTTATCTCCACCTAGAAACTTTGATCGTGTCATCAACTTCCGTCGATCATTTCTGTTGTTTTAGCTGATTTTACTAGACTTAGAGCACACAAGAATAGTTTGGTACTGTACGTGGATTAATGTTTAGCTGTATTTCAATCGGCCTTTTTCATTATAAACATTGGTAGCTATTAACAGCTTTTTTACTGTTATAGATTCCTAATTATTTTGAATCATACTAACTATATTATAGATAGTTATGTGCAAGGTATGACTAAGCCATACAGTTCAAGATAGCATGAATTCTGTATGGGGTTTACAAATAAACTTTTAATATATTATATTACTTGGTTTTATGCTACTATAAAATTTATATGAAACAGCAAAGCCTGTCAATCATAGAGGTACTGTCATTACTGTCTCTTTGCTCCCACGATATCTCGAAAACGAACTGACCTATGGTCTTGAAACTTTGCATGAAGATTCATTTATAGATTTAGAACACAGAGTTCATGATGATGCATGTCACTCCATTTGGAAGGGAGTTAATAATAAATATTGGTTTATTGTTCTCATGGGTAACGATGGCGCCAACAGGAAAATAGTAAATTAAATAAATATTAAAGAAGCTTAGTACTCGCAGATTTCAACTAATGCCATGTTAATAAATGTAGATTAAACATACAATAACAAGAAAAAAATTATAAATTGTAGTCAAAATTAAAACAATATAACAAGATCTAACTACAGTGTAACTGTCAGGATTGTTTATTATATTAACACTACAATCTAACTTAATAAACTAAAATGTTTATGAATCTCACTGCAAGATATCTTGATTTAAAATCATTTTCCGACTTTTTTATCTGCCGGAGGGCTTTAAAATTGATTTTTTGCATGATTTTTACCTGTTTATCCGACAGAAAATTTTATTATCTATAATAGAAAGTTATGAAAATAAGTACTACTAAAATTCCTTGTTTATAATCGCAGTTATAATATTTAAATGTTATGTTTGTAAATTTAAATTGGTTTCTGCTGCAAAGAAAAATAATATATACCAAATAAACGAATCCATTAATGTAAATTCTAGCCAGATATAAAATGAAGGCCACGGTGTTTGAAAGGATTGAACTGAGCTGGTTTTGACAGCCACATAATCGCTATCAACGTTTTCCTAACGAATGAGTAAAGTCTTATTAAAAATTATATTAACTACTATAAAAGTGTAAAATTAATTACCGAAACAAAAAGTACATTTAAAACTGCTTTCATTTACCATTATTATTTGGAATTAAATCCTCTTATAAACTTCTGAGATATGAACATTTAAGAGTAAATATTTACAGTTTTCTATGAGATGTTTAACTTCAAAATCCACGTATGCTATGAACTCCTTACGACGTTCATGACGTCAGTGAGTTCCAGACTTTTTTTTAATTACCGTAAATTTTTAAAATAATAATAGCAAAAAACCATAATTGGGGGTTTTACGTCAAACGTTTAATTATAACTAGAAAGGAATGTAGGCTTCGCAATTTTGCACAAAAACTATTATTTTAAGCTTTTTTTAAATTTTTCTCCGTGTAATCCAAGAGGTAACTAAAACTTAGATTACCTTAAAAATTAGGATATCGTGTGCCCCACGGGGTACACGACAGCCTGAGGTATTTATTTAAGTACGAGATCAAATTTAACAAACCACCAAGACTGGCAAACAACAAAAACGCAACAATGAAATGCATAGCAACGTGTACCCCATCGGGCGCACGACGCACTTTACAAAAGCCCGCTGTGCCAAATCTGGTACACGACGGCAATAGTGAAATCGCGTGTACGAGATGAGGATAACGTCGTCATGAATTTTAATTTGTCGGTTTTATAACTTATTCAGTATATAACATTTACACAGTAAAATAATTTTACTAATGATTTTTTTTACGTAGTAGCTAACACTCAACGAGTTGGAATGTTATTTCCGTCTAACCGTCGGTAAGTTTATCTGTAAAATATCTCGAAAACGGACAGTCAAATAGACGTAAAAGTTTGTATAAAGATTTATTTATTTATAGAGAACAACACGATGAAGATTGTGGATTTCACTCAATGGTATTTGGCTGAGCTTTTAGTAACATGTTTCGACTGGTCTTTGTGCCTAACCATTTTAACGTGTGGCATAGTAACAAATGTGTCTAATTGAATGACCAATAGACGAAATACATAAAGTAACCTCAGCAAAACTTGCTGCACTACACGTATAGTAACGCAGTTCTACCTTGAAGTACAGAGGAATTAAAGTTATAGACATCGCCAAAAAAATTTAGTAAATTTTATATTTTACATGTACATTTTCTATGTTCAAATCTAAAATTTGAAAAAATCATTAAATGGAAAAAATTTTAGTTCTATAACATAAATATGTAAAATATATTATATAACTTTGAATGTATGGCAATAACTCTATTTATACTAACATTAAAAGTTTAAACAACCGTCTTTAAAGTGAGTAGCCTACTTATTGTAAACAAATATTTGCTGCAAAGTTGTTATACGTATTTTCACAATATTTATGATTTAAGATTGACTCACAAAGATTTAACTTTGTTATACGTCTATAGTTGTAATTTATTGCCCTTGGGTATAAACTGACTCAAGGAAACCATCTATTTTAAAGATTTACCAGAAACGCTGTTTCAAACACCCAGTACAGTACTGAGTTATAACTGCAAGAAAACAACCATCCATTCACGGGAACCCCAATGTATACATAGTCCCCGATTTGTGTTGAGCTGTGTTCTGCTCAAGATGGGGCCTGTGTCACTTATTCGTCTTCAATTAAATGGCATAATTCACTTAAATGCCTTATGGGTAAGGTTTGGATAAAATATACCATTAGATGAAACCAGAAAAATAATTATAATTGGTATAATGTATGTTTTAGTACTTTAATTAGAATATCTCTATTTGAGTGCCGGTTAGTCTAAATAATGTTATTTTGATTTTCGACGCTTTGGTATTAACACAAGACCTTCACATAAGACCTCATGTCGTTTATATTTATTAGGATAAATTGTCCTCATTATTCCACTCTTTCTATCAACTCTTTCTAGTCCACATTACACCAAATCGAATTATAACCGAAAATTTTACAAGATATTGACTGTTAAGTAAATTTTAATTGGAAGTAATTCACTAATTTGGTTCCTAATTTCAGGCATGAATCCCAGGACCGTTCTTTAATATAAACTATATAAATACAACTAAGAATATTGCTGTTTTGAATTGATTATAATTTTGACTCTTGTGTTTCATACAAATATGTCAATTTTCATCTCTCTATACAGATGTAAGATGGTTTAGATTTTTTTATGAGTAATTGATTGGGTTATTGCATTTATATATGTTCACCTATATGGAGATATACCTTAATATTCATCAAAAGTTTGTGGCGAATTTCTAAAAACATAAAAAATCTAACAGATAAATTTATTTTGTGTGTATTACTCACTAAGAATCTAATTAGTTTTTTAAACCATTAAAAAGAATAAAAAATAATAAATATGCTCCTCTATATTATCTACCAGCGATTTAATATATCTTAACTACCAAATAATAGACAAATTGAGTACTATTTAATATTATTTATACGTTTTTAACAAAAAATATGATTATTATTTTATTTATGTAATAAGTTCATTTTATATCGTTTCTCCGGATTTTCATGGAAATAACTATGTTTTAATTCTTCTTTTTTATTCAAATAGATATATTGTATGATGAAGGATCACTTCATACTTTTATAGATATACGTTTAGGAGTTTAGGATTACTAAATTTACCCTTGCCTATACATTTTGCAAGTGGCCCTGTACTGTCTATACAAATGTGTTGACTCAGGGCAGTCTCTGGATACAATAGTAGAGAATAATTCAAGCTCACAGGAACTTCTGCTTTTAAGCTATTTATATGTCAAATTGGTGTCAAGTTAATCAAGAAACTCCCAACTGCGTTAAATAACTGGCAAGTAAGAATAATGTTAAGGCTTACCTGAGAATTCTTCTAGAGTCGAGAATGAGTTTAATTCTGTTGATGAGTTAATGGTAAACCGTAGAGACTGTGTAAATTAAAATTTACCTCGGGTTTGGTGGATTTTAGGTTTTGTGCAAACCTGTGGGAAAGGGAATAATAGTATTTATAGTACAGGTTTTAATTTATTACTTATTGTATCTATATATACCTGATATTAGACTCTTGCAAAACAATTCTGGAAATTATCAAAATGCAATAAATAATATTTGAATTAGAATTCATTGATATTAATCATTAACATATGATAAGAACATTTATGTTAAGATTCTAAATTTTCACTGTTTTGCCATAAGGGTACCAAATTATTAGACTGAGAACGAACAAAATCCGAATTATTCTTAACAGAGCATTATTTAGAAATGAGCAACACCACGCAGTAAAATTATACAGTTAGTATTGTTTATAAATCCTGGAATTGGCAATGAACGAAATGGGATAATTCCATTATTTGTAGCAATTTAGAGCTTTTAAATCGAAACACGAAAATATCACACTCTAAATCCAATCTATTTATTTAAACCCCAATATCGGTTATATTTTATTAAAACAAATAAACAACAATTAGCAATTGAAATAGATACAGTGTGAATTGTAATTCTATTTATTTTACAATGTTCATGCATATTTAAACAAAGCTAATCTGTACGCCTGTTCACACATTATGACTGGTATATACTTACATATATATATATATATATATATATATATATATATATATATATATATATATAATGTGTGTGTGTGTGTGTGTGTGTGTGTGTGTGTGTCCTTTGTATCTTTTAAGGATAATGTTTTTGAACATTTTATAAACAATATATCACAATAGCCACCAGTCATCATTGGATATTTTTATTTATTAAATAGGACATTTCCAAATATTTACTGAAACTTGAATTTCATAGTTAAAACCGAAATTAAAAGAAACTAGTATTTCTTTGACTTTCTTTGAATTCTTTTTAAGTGGTATGAGAGACATTGGTGAAAGCTATCATTGTGAAAAAACTATATATTTATAAATAAAAATATGAAACAAAATGTACTTCTTTCAGTCACATGTTATTGATATTTGATTCTTAGATATAAAACTAATTGTTTTTGTTCATAACTAATAATGATGTACTTCCACTGAAACTTGTATGTTACTGGAAATAAAATGCACAGTCATACAGTTATTTAATCATTCATATTAGAGCACATTGCAGTTGAATTACAAACATGTTGCAGATGTCCAACCAGTGCAAAGGAATGTTTTAGAAGTTTACCAATAACCGGGTCTTAATTTCGGTTGGCATAACTGCATTCAATTGTGTGGCAATGGTCTGATCATTTGCCAAATAATCTCTGAATCAGCAACAACATTCTCTGTCCTCATTTTGAAACAGTCCCATTGAATAAATCATTGATGTTATCCCAGACTGCTACTCTCAATATGTCATTAAATTTTGACAATAAACTTATCTTCTGTACTGAAATTCGTTATTATTTGAATACAATACACGTTTATTCTATTCTGATTACACACACACACACAGACCCGGTGTATGCCAACCACGTGTCGTAACAGGCTTCACTGAGGTTACATGAAACATGTCCTACCAATAGCTCATTTTATTATATACAGGGTGACAATTAAGTCTGGAACCTCTTTTTTAATTTTTGAACCACAATGAGAAAGAAATACCAAAGTTCACACGTGCTTCCTGGTGATAGTTTTAACGCCTAAACATCTGTATGTGATTTTTACCGACCAGATAACCCCTTTGGGGGACGGTCCACAAGGAGTCAGACAAAATTCTTAAATAGCAGCATAGGTCAAGTTTGGTATCAAATTAAAGGTCTTACTTAGCAGAGTACAATGCCGCAAACCGGACTTCAAAAGGTGGATTCATTCAATAGTTATGGCTATTTGAATTTTAGAACAATTGAACAATGTAAATTATTAAGTATTACAAGTAAACACCGATTTTTAAGTACCTGTGATCAAAGTAAGTGTTCAAAATGTTCCCCTCCCATCGTCTGGCAATGTCCTAGGTGGTTGTAAAAGCCATCTACTGCTTTTAATAATTGTGTTTAAATAAGTGTTTAAATAATTAAAGATGTACGTTTTGGGATGGTTAGGATACGTATGTTAATATTAAACATGTTTGAATATTTTATGGTTCTGAATTGAGCGTTTACAAATGTATTTATTCTGTTATTTTCTCTTTGCCATCATAGTTACCATAAGACCAATGTAAAAATATTCGCTAACGCTGAGCAAACCCCCAAGGGGTGACACGCACCAACATAGAACTCAGTGTTCCTCATATAGAAATGAATCCTCACGCACAACTTCAAGCCTATAGGTCAGTTTGTTTTCGAATATTGTAATTTGTTCCAGTCCCGCGAGTGATAGATAGGCTTCGTTAAAGTTCAGTTAATAACTATGAAAGCTACAGCAATTCACAAGCAACTTTCTTCGTAAAGGTTGGGACACACATAACCGCACCGAGCCCGACACGTCAGTCTGCCGATTGTTGGCCGTCATACGGTGAAAGAATTGCAGCGCAGTTTTCAACCTGCAAGTCCACACATGTCCGCACCGACACCAGACCGTCGTGGCCGCACCGTGCCCGCACCGTCACCAATATGTGGAGTTTGAATATTTACGGGCACGGTGCGGTCTACGAGCGGCATCATATGTTATTTTACTGTTGCGTTCTTCTTTTTAAAACTATTTAAGTAGTCTACAAGTTCTATTTTATTTAATTATTTAGTATAGCCTACTAAATCTACATCCTGTGTTCGCGTATAAAATCATATTTATTTATAAAAGTATTACATTTTCTTATCATAGAGTAAACTAGTCATATTTTCATATTGTGCGAAAATTACAACAAATTTGAAAACCATGCTGTGCATTAAGTGATTTTAAACAACTAAATTTGAATTATGAAAAATCTATAAACATTTTTCATTAATTAATAAATAACAACCATGTAATTATTTGCGCAAAAATCTATTTTTCTTTGATGTATTGAAGTTACTTCATAAATTTATTCCGGTATTTTGTAAGGGTCATATTTAGAATGTTTTTATGACATTTTTATTTTTTCATTCTTTTCACTTCAATAAAGTAAAAATAAAAATATTTTATTTACAATAAGATTTTTAAGCATGAAAAACCCATGTTAAAATAAATAATAATAAAAATTAATTTATTTCCCCAAAATAACAAACTAAATACTACAAATAAATATTGCCAGTGCTTGATGATAAATAATACCATGACATAATGTATTTACAATAGCAGTAATATAAAAAGTAAGTTACATCCTTATAGGTTTTTCTTTCTTTTTTTAAACTAATAATTAGGCCAATAGATTTAAAAAATAAGGGAAATTTAGGTACCCCATAAGGCTGTGCCTGTGTTGGGCATATTATATACAAAAAGGGTAAAATATAAAAATAGCGGAAACGAGTAAGAATGAAATGATAAAAATGAGTTATTGTAGCTTATGTAGTAAATAATGTAATATTACGTTTCAAAGTTTAAATTTAGTATAACTATTGTGCTGTAGTAAATACAAAGGATTTATGCATGATTTACAATTCAAATATCAGGCTTTATACATGTAACATTAAATATTATATTATAAATAATTATTTTATAATGCTCTAACGTGTCTATTTAAATATTATTATAACTTAGCAGACAAGACTAACCATACACTAATTTATTATCTTAAACATATACTCATCATTTTGACCGATCAACCATACTCTAATTTTTTTAGAAAATATATTTATGTTTCTACTATATTTGACTAATTCTGGCCATAAATTATATGTCCTCGGAGCCATAAAAGAAAAAATTTTGTTAAATGTGTTTTTTGTATGTTCTCCAGTATATATTGTACAAATATTTACTATGTTTTACGAATTATTATTTTAAACGGGCTTGCAACATGGCGAACTCTTTGGCATCACACTATAGCTTTTGGGTTTAAAACAAAAAATACCAAATATACTGTTTATAGTGTATTTGACCGAAATTTACTGCAATGAAACACAATGACAAGAATCATAGGGATAAAAAAATATAACCAAGATAATGATATTTACAAATTTTACATACTAGCTGATTGTAGAAAGCTTTACTGTGGCATTGCAATGTTTCATTCACCACAGCGATTAATAAAAATAACAACAATGAAATTAACAGTTTTCTCAAGCAATACTTAATCTTCCGAATATTTTTTAAGTATCTGTCACTTCGAATTGTAAAGAAACATGCTCTAGTACAAACAGTGAGATTGTAGCGCTCGGACCAAGGTTACTATACAGAGTCTGTATAGTAACCTTGCGCTCGGACTGCATACGGACATGTGTGGCCTCACGGTAACCGAGCCGAGCCCGCACCGACAATCGGCCGACTCACGTGTCGGGCACGGTGCGGTTATGTGTGTCCCAACCTTAAACCGTTGCAGAGGAATGTAACTTGATGGATACACATTTGTGAACCATTGGTTTACAGACCTAACTATTGTTTCTAAATAGAAAGTAGATTCACAGACAAGCGTTGACTATCTGAAGCATCACTTACAGGTTAAATAAGTAAAAGATTTCTTCAAAAAAGGGACAAATACCCTACTTGTATATGCTGTCTAAACCTGTAATAGTTTTTCTTCATTATAACAAAATAAGGCATATTGCCAAAAGATTGTGGTCACTAGAGCAAATTGATTAGACCATAGAGTTTCGTTACAAAAAAATTAAATAAATATTTATGACTAGCGCAGGTTTTCGCGTTTAGTTTAACTTCTGTTTCAGCAAATTGCTATGCAAGTATCACAAAATATATTTGGAATATATCTATTTGTAAATGTAAAGTACTATAAATATTCTATTATAGTACTGTAAATTTCTGTTATATTTTTGTACGTTATAACTCTTACTATTCAATGCATAATATTTAAAATCGGTTAGAAGAAATATTGCTGGGATTTGCGCCTAATTATTGAATCTTTCTTATGAATTATTGCATTTTGTAATCAATTTAAAATTAACAAGTTAACAAATTGACATCACGTGTGTAATATTTAAAGACCGAGGAACACGATTCGATTAATTAAATATTTTTATTTTCAGTTTGGTATTGTCACAGGATGGTTTAAAAGAACCATATACCTAGGGATATTTCTGATAGTCACGACGTTTCGAGAATTTATATCTGCCCTCTTCTTCCATTGCAAAATAGTACAATGCAAGTAGTAAGGCGATACAGACGTGAAGGCCACAGTATAGGGAAAAAGATTTTTACGAAAAAGTCATAAATATATATATTTGAATTCTAGCACTACGTTTCGTCATATTTAAACGTATACATACTTAACATCATCCTAGTAAGTGCTTCACTTAAGATTCTCATACTTTTTGCATACTTAACTTCATGTTTTACGGTTTGGAACTTGATGAAGAGAGAATATAAAAGCTTTTAAACTTCCTTTTTTTAATATAAAACAAATAGTCGAAATGTATTCATGATTTTGTTACTTCTTGCTTAATGAGAGATTAAAGCCTAATCACTGCTCATCAGATTCTAAATCAAAACGTAATGGTTTACCAAGTTAATTTAATTAGGAGAGAATTAAATTAAACCGTAATAATCGACATCAGCAGTATTTTCTTCTTTCGAGCAACAGTAATTTTGTGGAGTAAACAAATATGGTTTTAAACTTATCAGAAACACTAAATACGTAGTAACTGAATATACTTTAGCTTCATTAATAGTTGCATTCATTCAAAGCTATGCGATTCTTTTCAAACGTAAGCGGTGGCAGAGAGTTACTGTTTAAAGTACAATTAATCTCTTTCCCTTGAGAAACAGGAGTGTGTTGTTTTTTGAAACACGATTAATTTCAGAATTGTTTTGGATTCAGACAGTGCAAGCAATGTTGAACCAAACATGCCACACCCAAGCTAAACAATTTGGAAATCGTAGTGCAATATTAATTAGTTATTTTAGTAACTCGTGGGACGTCGGCAAACATCGGCTATGTTCGGGAGGCTTACTCCGCCCACCCCATTGTTGAATTCCTGGCGCTCAGTTGCTCCGCGGAAACCGAACGATTGGGTCTCATGTTGTCTGGTGGCGTGGAGAAATACGTAGTTTTATATGAAACATACGTACTAAAGTATGTTATGGACCAGTATTAAATCATTTGTGTGCTGTTGATTTAGTTCATGATTTGCTAATTAAACTATCCCTGGCAAAAGTGTACTGTTGACGACTTCCAAGGCTCGATGAAGATCCACTAGGAACTTTAAAGTAAGATGGTGTCAGAAAACTAATGCATGTCTCAAAAATAAAAATGCCCTCTAAATATAATATTAATTTTCTCATTTGTTTGGAATAGTATCACAGTTTTAACTTGTAAAAAGTAGTACATGAAATTTAAACAATTATTTTAAAGAGAGATTAAATAACTCTTGTACTTGGAACCCCCACATTCTAATAAAATTAACGGATGTAATACTAAAAGTATTTATTTTTCAGGTAGGACTTTAAATTATAAAATACATGATAATATTTTGTTATAAGTTTTTAAATATCAATAATACAATTAAATGCCTAAACATTTTAAATTACAAGCATTTTGTTTTAAAATACATTTACAAATAAACAAATGCAGTCATGTGTTTTAAGAAAGTTACTTAATTTGTAACTAATTATTTGTTTTTTATTACGTGTAATAACTGAATTCAATACTACTTAATCATTACCCAGTCGTAGAAAAAAAACAAAATAATATATTTGTGGACGTATCACACATTAGTGTATGTATGTGCCAAAATCTTCGTAATGACCGATTGTTTTCTCTTTGATACAAACGATAAATAAATAAGTTATACGGGATAATAAACAAACAGTTTGACTTCTCATAATTTCGGTTTAGTAAAATTTACTAGCTGGATATTCCTAAATTGTCGTTACTGAATCATTATAATAATTACATCTTTGTTACCTCAGCAAGATTAGTACAGATCTAAAATAAATTGTGACATAAATTATGATGAATCTAAATCCTATAATTATTTGTTAGAATATCCAATCGTATTTGCATTTGATCAAGTTTAAGTAGTTTTTTTGAAAATAATTTGGCACAATCTGAATTGATTGTATTAGAAAAACTTACTCAACTTGTCTGAGGTGTAAGACGAAACTGTAGTTTGTTATACCGGTACTATACTCATAATATTAAATCCAGAAAAATATCATTTAAATGCTTATTATAAATGCAAATGAAACAATTGATCAATAGAATGAATTGTAATATTGAAAATATAAATTTTCCTCCTGCATATTTGAGTATTTAAAAATAAAAGACTACAATATTCTTAAAACGTTATTATTAAAAGATCATCTAGCTAAATGATGTTTTCTGAATATCAAAATGGAAAACATAAATTGTCTTATAATATTTATTTCTTACTTTACGAATAGCTTTCTACCATCATGTCACGTAGTATTAAATATTTTGAACTAACCTGTTTTTTTTTATTTCGAAGTGCATTAGTTCAGAAAAGTGTTTACTTAGCCTTGATCACATGGTGTCAAATAGATTCGTCAGTCTAATATGCGTATATCACGTAAATAAGTCAAAAACTTAATATGTATATTATTAAATACAAAATAAAATGGTTTCCTACAGTTTTTACAGTTTATATTGATTTTTTCTGAGAATCCCTTTTATATGAAATTTTATAATTTATCAATTAAAACTAAGGTCTCATCCCTAACATAACTAGGGTGGTAATAATGTTAAATTAATTTATCAGATTTACGACAATTCAGCATCAATGGAGTAGTGGTCAGGCGTATCAAGTAAGTAAAAACAATGATTTATCAACCCAAGCAAAACATATTTATGGTATATAGATCTGTATACCAGCACAATTATTCCGTAACTTTTTATCCTTTTTTATGATGGTTATTTTCATATTTAACTCCAAAGCATTTCAATGTCTATTAAACTAACGTGGATTCATATTGAAATCATAAAAATAGTTTGAATATACTGTAAATGTGGAGTAGTTTTATTTTAAAGACAAATTATGGTACCTTTTTGTTATATATTATTAACTCAGCTTTATCGAAGCCTGTCACTCGTGGGGCTGGCTTTAGTTCTGTCTGCCTATCTTTCTGTCTGTCTGTCAGTCTGTTTGCGCGATATCTCGAAAACAAACTGACCTACAGACTGAAATTGTGCTTGAAGTCCCATTATAATACAAAGAACAATGTACGTCACTCCATGGTATTTGGGTGAGTGATATCTAATATTTGTAAATTGCTATTTTTAATAACCACGATGGAAAAGGAAAATTAGCAGCATATATACATTAGTAAACAACATAATTACACCGATAAGGGATACAAACACGTAACACATTAACAACGTAGCCTCTCCCAACGCATAGAAAATCATTGTACTTGGTATGAAACCCAATTTAAAGACTAAAGCCTGAATATGCCATGGGACAAGACATGTCGAGAAAGATTTCATTTGTAGACTATAAAAATTGCAAGAAACTTCTAAGTCATGATTTTACGATGCGTCGTTTTTATTTGAACTTTATTTACGATTTTTCTGTTTGCTGGACATCTCGAGAGTAAAATGAGCTATAGATTTGAAATTTTGAATTGAAATCTCAATGAACGCTGTTACGACACGTAGTGTAACGTACTTGTAAGTATAGCTTCCATTCGTTTAGTCAAAACAAATCAAACAGAGAGAAGTACGTTGTATTATGCCGACCTAAATACTTATTATGGTTTTAATAGCACTTATATTTTTACTGCGCCAATATAAGTCAGAAAACTAATATTTCAGTAATTCTGTAGATGAATATTTCAGGCTACGTGCACAGCCATGGTTTAGTTTTATAAACGTTGCAACAAAGTCTAAAATTAGATTCTAATTAAATAAATTAACTTCATAACCAATGGCCGTGTATTATAGTCAAATTGTCTCTAAAAGTCCAATATCATTACAGATGGGACAAATTTATTTCAATTATTACAAAAAGCACTGGTAATACTTATTACACAAATAGAAAAATTCGTCATCATGCAATTTCATCCTGGTAGGTACCTCACGTTGCACAAAACAGTTTAATTTCGGTGCACATAAATCAGTCGACACTCGGTCGCCAAGATATTTCCCGCCACGGAGCGACACAACTGAAGGTCATGTGCATAAAAATGTGCTATTGTTACTTCACACGTTTACTACCTTGGTATCAATTTACCTGTGAGAAATATAGACAATTTCTTAATTGTGAATAGGCTGTGACAAATAAGTACCAATAATACTATTGTTTTAAAGATTAAATAAAATTACAAATCATCTGAACAAATATATATCACAAATTTTAAACTGTGTTAAATAACGTTTCAAATTACTAGCATACAAATATAACACCTCTTAGAGGACCTTAAATTGTTTAGTTGGATGTGTTTTCATTAATGAAGAGCCTATTTATTACATAAAATTCACTATTGAAATTTGAATAACAATTTCTATTTATTGTACAAAAGGCGCTTTTATAGAGGGTTTTATAATTTTAAAAACTGCAAAAGCTTTATTATTTTCTAAATAAATGTAAAAAATTTTACATTTCATGAACCTCAATTACAGCTAAAACTATAATAATATAATACACAAATAATGTTACATAAAATATCTAGCAGTCTCTTTGAAAGAGTTTATTTTTATATATTTATGTACTAATTTGGAATTACTGTATTCTGCACCATTCCATACCGTCCGTAAATTTTAATAATAAACTACTTTAGAAATTAATACATGTCAAAATATGTAATTTTTAAACTTTTGACGTAGAATATTCTCATGAAATGGCTATCAAAATGACTGGTTAACCATGTACTTAGTATTTATCCATTTAAGAAACAACGCTCTGACTGTGTGTAATAATTGTATGGAGCACTCAATATATACCGCCTACACAAAAACCAGTTAATTGCAAATCAACTCAGTGGACTTTTTTATGTACCGATGTATCTACATGGGCAAAATACTTACTTTGCTGAATAATATTAAATGCTTACACGTTTGGCAGATTTTTTGGTATTAACTTTACGGTGTGTGTCAAAAGTAAGAATCAAGAACTCTTTAACGAGAGAGAACTGTAAAAGTACCATCAATTTGTCTCCTTGGCTGATCGAGTAACTGCTGTCTTTCTGTTGTTGATTCAGTGATAAATAAGGAACAAGGTTCAGAGGTTTTATACCTTCGCTTGCTGGACAATTTAAATATTTTCAGACTTTTGGATAGATTTGAGATAGAAAACATGGTTTGTTTCTACACGGATTTAGTTGTAATTGGCTGTTGGCTGATATTTAAAGTCAACTTTCTTTTTGTATGGTTGTCTGCCTTCCTGTCCACCTGCAGGACACCTAGAAAATGAAACGATATATAGATTTCAATATTGTAAACCTCAGAATAGCCTGTGGTGATTGCTACATTGTTGCATAAAAAATGTAAATTGCTTTAAATAATAAGTAATACTATGGCATTTCTATTCACGAATCATGCATCTGAATGTGCTATAAATGAAGTAAATCTGTGTAATATTTTGATTAATTTGTGTAATCGTCATGTTTTTAAAACCTAAACAAGATTACAGGAAAAACAATTAAACTAAAACCAAAATGCTATATAAAAATCATTATAGTTGTATTGAGAAATATAAAAAAAGGTTAAACAAGCTTTTCAAGAATAAATTCCAATTTATGTAAGACAAATGCATCATATCTTTGTAGCACAACGCCAACTGAAATACCTCTATTATGGCTTGAATAATATTTTATTGAATTATGCGTTTTAGACGTTTTAGACTAAATAATAGTAGTTTTTAAATAAATTCTTTTAGATTTTTGGTAAGATTTATTTTCATACAGAAAACATACTTTTTCGAGAAAAATATAAAACGCACCAAATACTGTTTTAACATCATAATATTTAAAAATGCGTATAGGAATATATTTTTTTCCTTTATATGCATCATAAAGTGTTTTCATATAATGAGGTACAACAAACTAGTATAACATTACGCGGATATTAAATTACACATTTTTAAATCCAAGTCAAGGCATTTTAAAACAAAGTATATACTATGTGTTTCTTAACAAATATTTTGTAATTAATTTATTCTTTAGAAATATAGCAGAAGTAGGCTTATTCTTATTCTCCCTCCCTTAACGCAAACTCTCTACACAGCACCTCCAAATTCAGAATACAGATATATAAGCTGAAAGATTCAACCATAGTAGTATATACTTACAGGTTTCTGTACGTCGAAATGTAAAATATTATAGCTCCCACATTAAAACTGAATTTTATTTAATACAATATGATAAACATTCTTCTTTTAACCTGCACGCATATTATATTAGTGCAGTCAAATGTAGTAATTAACTTTATATTTCTCAATATTTTAATAATGCCTAAGAAATATATTTTAAACTTAAAAATACCCACTTAGATGATTCATCTTTCCTTGTTGGATAGTTTCTTCATAGTATTGTGCTTCAATATATTGCTTGTTAGTTTAATATTTTAATCTTAGTCTAGCTGAGACCCTACTCATTCAATGGATACTCCCGTCTACACCTCTCCAAACGTTGGATAAAGGGCGTTTATGGAGATGTTTCATACAAAAAGGCTAGAGTTTGCTATTAAGATTTGCACAGGTTCCGACACACTCTGTAACGGCTGTTCTAAACCTGTAATTGTTAGAAAGAGAAGCCACAGAAGCCGCAGGAGACAATTACTCGACTGTCCCACATTTCAGTGTTACAGTATGGATGTTTGCTGACCATCAATTTAACTGCTCCATATTGGTTTCTGCTATAACCTACCTGGTGGTCTGCCTCAATACCTCTAGTTTTATCCACAACATCGCTTACTGGTAAAGTAAATGTTTTTTAAGGCTAGGGCATAATATTTCACAATTACTGTCTTCATGGTTAAAGCTAGATCGTTTGTTGAAAGATTTTTGCTTCAATTGGCTTAGCTTTAGCAAAGCTCATCACTAGTATAACAGGGAAAAAATTATTTCTCTTTGTCTTTCAGCACGATATGCTTAAAAAGAACTGACCTATAAACTAAACTTGACATTTTGCATGAAACTTTATTCTTATATGAGAACCATTGAGATAGATGATGATAGATAGGGAATTACTCTCCATTGATTTAGCTGAGCGTCAACTAATATGTTTATATTGATCTTATGGGTAACCATGATGACAAATAGAAAATAAACAAAATGAATTTGTAAAATAACTAAATTCTATATTATGAGATTTTAAGAACTTTATATTTGTATTCATAGCCTGAAAAGTGAATGTTAAAAGTCGGAAAAAAAATTTATTTCAGGACACTCTTTTAGTTTTTATTATTTTAAGAGTGCTATGAAATTTAACTTAATTTAAACAAATATATAGTGTGCCATTTCTCAAATAATCACAGGAAATATTGCATCTTTGGCATTATTATTTTCCACGAAAAAAACATTTATTTATAATAAAGAATGACATTTATTTGTTATGATGATGGTGAAATGGCAGAAAATATTTCATTTTCCTGCCGAGTAGTATGAGAATAATACTGTTCTGTATGATTGTCTGTCTATCTATCTGTCAGCGTGACATATCGAGAATGAAATAAGATAAAGATTATTAGAAATTATTGAGTATCCTCAGAGAAGCCTGTTCTTACTTTGTACTTCTTAAATCAGTTTAACTGTTAATAAACGTCCTTGTCTTGCTTGTAATTTCAAGACGTGAACTGTTAAGTTTATTGTAAGGAATGCTAAAACGAATGCAACATACGATCTATATACGGGTGTAAATACCGTGTAGGTGTTGATTTACATTATTCCCTTACAATAAATGTGTTATACATCAAATATTAAATGTAAACCATAACATTTTAACATTTTGTTAATGCTATTGAAAAACGGAATTTCCCCTGAAAAGCAGTCGATGATCTTGAACATCATACGATTTTCTCTAATAATGGCTTAACAGCGAACTAACAAAAGAAATATTTTAGATTATTGTTCAAAGTAGCTCTATAAATTATGCCATTCATCATAGTAACAAATCTAAAATTGCCAATCAAAAATATGATTGCATATTAAACACCACCTATTAAGGAACTGAATATAATTATGAAAACGTAATGGATTTCACTCGATCTCCTTAAGTTTTGACTTTATTGAATTAGCTTCCACAATAGTTACAAGTATATCAAGTTATTCCGAAACTTGAAGTTTGAGAAGATGTAGCAAGAGCGTTTTGCCTGCTTTGCAACTTACCTTTGTCAAGTCAAATACAAGTTCTGCACGGGTGATAATTGTTGGAAATGGCAAGCGATACGCGACAGTAATTACTACGTCAGGTACGGTATGCACGATGATTCATCACACTAAGGACATATTACGTTTTCCTTTCTGACATTTCAATTTTCCGTTGTATTGGTGAATGAACCTAAGAGTCCATGTAAAAACGGATTTAGTGATAAGTGACCCGACACAAACCGCATTTCTTTTCCGCAAGACACAGATAGCTCTGTTGGTCAATATAGCTGAGTATTCAATTCAGGAAATACGAGTATAATTAGAAAAAGTCTGTAAATATATATATTAGGAGTCGGCTGTATTAAAACAACTCGCTTTTTGTCCACAGTGATAATGTTAAACCTTATGAAGTGACTTCGGATCTGACTTTTGACCTTGCCTCCCCTCTTAGTGCCCCTTTAACAGCACCGATGCATCGAGATGAATTTTTTATATTAAATACATTTATTTTTTATTTCATAACATTTCGTCGACATCTGCTAGTAATATGTTAGGTTGTTTTGCGTGTTGACTTTTTGATCCTTAACATACGTCATTCCTGGTTTTGCCACCTCTTTAAATTTTTCCCTTAAACTATTTGCAGTATTTACGCTTAAAATTTAAATACCGTATTGTCTAAATACGGTTTTGGCTTGTGTGTGTGTGTTTGTTTATGTTATATGATAATTAATCACCAGATTCAATCCGTCCAAAATCTCCAGGGAAGAAACTCGAGTCTAAGCACAGGATTTTCTGGCCATGTGGACTCATTCCCTAGGCAACTTTTAATTTATGTGTATAATATTTGTATCTAAAATGTAATTAGTATAGTCATAAAATAATGGAAATTTGATAGTTAATTAATTTCCAATTAGCTACATAATTTAATTCCATTAAATGTATAACAACAAAATTTACAATTACTTATTGTGGATTTGTTGCTACATTTTATCCAAATTTTTCTTAAGAAATTGTATCTTATTTTACATACTGCACGCATGTAAATATTTTTGGAGATAAGCTTTGATTCAATTCACTTCAATACCTTTAGTATTGTAATAGTTAATATTGTTAAAGGAGCAATCTTGGGAAAAAGTGATCTATTATTGAAAGTTATTTTTAAGATGATGATTCTTAATTTGGTTCAGCCGATTTTAACGCGCGCGCACACACACACACACATCACACACACACACACACACACACACACACACACACACACACACACACACACACACACACACACACACACACACACACACACAAACAGAGATATAAAGCTTCTATATTTCGTGGGATTTGATACCCACATCTTCAGGAAGCCAAATATAAATATAAAGAGAACAATAAACACAACAAATAAAAAGAAAATAACCAAAGATGTAAATACGTAACTAAAACATAAAGAAGCCATTGGCCAAACATGCTGCTGAGCACAAAAAAGTTAAAATTGAACAGTGTTATGACCTTAAAGGAATTAAAAAGATCTTCCCTTGTCCTGAAGAAAATTTAAATAGTTTAAAATTACTAAATCTCAAACAAGCCCATCATTTACGTTTAAATTCAAAATACCCAAATTGTTTACATTTAAGATAAAATTAGCCTTTCCAAATTTCCTTCTATGCCATTAATGATATAACTGGGTTTTTGAATTTTTAGTTTCGTATATATATATATATATATATATATATATATATATATATATATATATATATATATATATATATATATATATATATTAGTAATATGTCATATTACTTTAAGTTAGGTATGTGAGTATTTATAAGTGAAATAGAAAATAGAAATAACGCCCTATTATGCCTTTAATGTTTTAATTTATTGTGTTTATATAATTTATAGTTTTTACTCAGCAGATACATTTTTGTGTTGTTTTGGAAAAACATTAAATGCAATGAGAAACGATGGCAAATAAAGGCATTTTTATATTTATAATTTTTCATATGATAAATTTGAAAATGTTATCGTATTAAGTCAATCACTTTCAATAATCAAATTTTGAATTTACAAAATCAATAGGTTGTGTATATAGCACGTATTTTTTCCAGAATTATATTTTTAACCGGAATAACATGAATGAAATTTTAAGCTCACAATACTAGTCTACAAATTGATTACGATTTAATTTAAGGATTACGGGAGGAGGAGGGCTGTTTCTGCAGCCTGCAGTCGACAGCGCAGTTGTGTAACAGGGTTAGGGCGTCCCTGTTATTGTTATCTGTCACAGCCATAGCTAATTCTCTCGTAGCTGTCATGTACAAAATTGTTTCAACTGTGCATGAACAGTCAACCACCTTATTCTAGGCTTTAAATTATGGCATACTAAAGAAGTATTTATTTTCCTTATCACATGCAGTGTAATAAAAATGTTTTCAAGGTTCTCTCTCTACGCCATTATTCACCTGTAATAAACCTTTCTCATCACTTAACAATGACATCGATGAGTTGTAAAATTGACACGTTGGCTCTAATGACTTATACAGTAATATGATGGAAGTGGAATAAGTCAATCTTATCTGGTCTGATTCATTAAACATTGAGGTCGCGTGCGATGTGGCTCCACAATGTCGGCCCTAGCAGAGATTGTGTTGTGTTATGAGGAGTAGTAAACGCGTTTTTTCTGGTGAAAATAAATTTAATAACATTCTTTTTAAAACAATGTAAGGTCATTTATTTATGATAAAATGTACTAGACCGTAAATATAAATTATATATGCATAAATATACATTATTATTTTTCTGTTTAAAGAATTATATTTTTTTAATTAAACATTTCTCGGATTGCCTATGTATATATTTTTTATTTAGTGTTATTTTGCGTTATAATTTCAACGGTGCTAGCTTTATATTTAAAATTATGATGTAGAAATTAATAAGCGAGTGTTAAAGTATAATGTGTACTTGCTATATTCATTGTTCTGTTATTAGGAATGCTTTATATTTATTTAAAGACTAACTTTTTAGCTTAGGGTTTTGATATCATGAAAACGAACTGGCATATGCTTAAAATCGTGTATTAAGCTTCATTTCTATATGAGGAATAATGAGGTCGAGTATAATGCATGTCATTCTATCGGAGTATGGCAAGGACAAAGTAGCAGAATAAACCCATTTTAAATAAGTTCAGTATATTCATAGGACATTTTAATACAATATTACAACATGTAGTGTACTATCCCAATGAATCCCATGTAATAACATGGTGTTTAGAATTTTATATTTAAACACTACTCTAAAATCCAATTTAATGAAATAACGTGTATGTATTATGTGACAAGATTTCTGCATAAATATTTCATCAGTATGGTTGGAATTTTGGATGAAACATACTTTCTTCAAAGACGATAATGAGCTTTATGGTGTTGCATGTCCAACCATCGAGTTTAATTGAGTGTCTTTGATGCCTCTCATTCAGTATGACACAATTTCACTACCATTTACCGGGTGATGTAAAAGGTTGTTAGCAATATTCTGGTTTAGCTATCTGTCAATTATTAAATGAGCTAAAGGCTTAAAACTTTGCCTGGAACCTAAGCGTATTACGATGCAACGTAATGTAGCGTAATCCTACATTGTGAAATCTTCATCATCATTTAGCCCCAAATAATTTTAAAATGTAATACTTTATGTAGTACTGTTTCTTATTATCCTAGCAATTTAAATTAAGTTAATTCAATTGATCATCGTAGTTGAGTTCCCGTAGAAGAATTTCTACTTTGCGGTGCCATCAGATAAGATATCATCCGCCACACCGTCCCAAATCCAACCCCTGCTCTATTTTTTGATCAGCCGACTACTGTGTGTTTCCAGCTTGCGTTTACCCGATATTATGGGGGAAAAGAATTTTACAGATTTGGATAGATCACTCCTTCAGTAAATATATGGCAAAATAAGTAATTTCAAACTTTTGACGTAAACTCCTTTCTTACAATGGCTAGCACAATGACTGGTTAACCTTGTACTCAGCATTTATCCATTAAGATACTTCGCTCTGACTGTGTTTAATAATTATTCGGAGCACTCAATATATGCCGCTTAGAAAAAAGAAAATTAATTGGAAATCAATTCCATTTACATATTTATATACTGATATATCTAAAAAATCAAAGACTTACTTTATTGGACAATATTAAATGCTTACACGTTTGACAGAGTTTTTGTATAAACCTTACGGTTTGTCTCAAAAGTAGGGATCCAGAACTCTTTAACAAAAAAGAGCTGTAAAAGTACCATCAATTTGTCTCCTTTAATGATCGAGTAACTGCTGTCTTTCTGTTGTTGAGGCTGTGATTAAATAAGAAAAAAGTTCAGAGATTCTATATCTTTCCTTGCTGGACAATAATTTTAATATTTCCAGACTTTGGATAGATTTTAGATAGAAACTTTGGATAGATACATCGTTTGTTTCTCCACGGATTTAGTTGTAATTGGCTGATATTTAAAGTCAACTTCCTTTTTGTATGGTTGTCTGCGTTCCTGTCCACCTGCAGGACACCTTTCAATGGAATGATATATAGATTTCAATATTTTAAACCTCATGGAAGCCTTTGGTGATTTCTACCTTGTTGCATAAAAAAACGTAAATTGCTTTAAATAATAAGTAGTAATATGGCATTTCTATCATCAATAATCATACATCTGAATGTGCTATAAATGAAGTAAATCTTATAATATTTGGATTCATTTGTGTAAACGTCATGGTTTTAAGACCTAAACAAGGCTACTGGAAAATCAATGTAACTAAAACCAAAATATTATATAAAAATCATTATAGTTGTATTGAGAAATATAAAACAGGTTAAACAAGCTTTTAAAAATAAATTCCAGTTTATGTATGACAAATGCATAATTTCGTTGTAGCACAACGCCAACTGAAATACCTCTATTAGGTTAGGGCGTCCCTGTTATTGTTATCTGTCACAGCCATAGCTAATTCTCTCGTAACTGTCATAAAAAAATGTTATTGCCTACTCAGATTTAGTGCAATAAACGTTTTTTAAAGTCTCTTTCGCTACGCCAATATTTGATAATAAATAAACTTTTTCATTTCCCTACAATCATTGACATCGATTTGTTGTATACTTGACACGTTGACTCTAATGACTTGTACAGTAATATGATGGAAGTGGAAGAAGTCAATCTTATCTGGTCTGATTCATCAAGAGGTCGCGTGAAACGTGGCTCCGAAATGTCGGCCCTAGCAGAGATTATGTTGTCTTATGTGTTAAACGCGTTTGTCTAGTGAAACGAAATTTAAAAAAGATTATTTTTTTATTAATGTGCATGTTTTCCATTTGTTTCATTAGATTTTGATATTAATACAAACTAACTTAGTAAAATTATTAAAAGATCTATTTTTGTACTACAGTTTTGAAACCATTGGAGATAGAGACAAACTTTAAATGTAGAAAATGTTTATTTTGTAAAGACCTATCAAATGACGTACAACACAACCTAGGTTGCTATTTGATTTTTTTTAGATTGGGGCTGTTAAGTATTTCAAAATTCTATGTGTTTTTAAAATGTGTAAATTTTGGGGTAGGGTAGCATTTGATGATATTTTTCGATAAGCCATCTCATCATTATTTTTCAATAAAAATATCGTCTCTCTACATTTGTGCAGGTAGTTGCAGAAAATTTACCCACAAACCCCTGATTTTTTTACGTTTTGGTGTACCCTGTACATAAGCGGCAAGATATGTTCAAAATTTTTGCGTCAAAATAATCAGTGAGACTTTAAAATGAGGGGTAACTCAATATACCTTTACATTTGAAAATTTTCCAAAAACTACCCTTTTGGGGAGTTTTAGAGATTTCAAAATAATTTCTCCGAATTCTTTGGGGTGGAAATAGGGGGGTTTAAGTTGTTACGAATAATCTACCTCGTTTGGTTTGGCCGCTATACGTACTGTACGGGTGGTCTGCCTCACCCTGTATAGACTTGAACTCGTGTTATTAATCATCATTTCAATGTGAGGAACTATGAGTTCGATTACGGTACATGTCATTATTTGGGACTAAAGAAATCCGATCTGGACCGCGAAGTGGCCCAGATCCCTTGACCGAGCGGCTGGATAAGGAGTGAACCCCACGGGCTTAAGCCAAATTTAGGCCTAGCCTGAAGTAATGTGATAAACAATCCCAGGTTAGAATCCTAAAGAGTAGAGGAGGTTTTTTAGTGGGTAAACCCGTTTTTAGGGGAGTCCCACACTACAGGCTGGCCACCTGCGTGCGTAATTGCATTTTCCCTGCCTCTCCCTCCACAAAAAAAAAAAAAAATTGGGACTATCGAAAGAACAAACAGAACTATTTTATAAATAAACTAAGTATGCTCATAAGAGATTGCCATTAGATATTAAAACATATAGTCCATTATCAAACTGAATCCATAGTGACTTGGTGTGTACACTTTTATATTTAAACACTAGTCTGAAACTCAATTTAATGATGTGAATGTGTTATGTATAAAGATATTTCGAGAAAGTTTTTATCTGTATGCTTGAAAAATTGTATGAAACTTATTTTCTACAGAGATAGTAATGAATTTTATGATAATGTATGCCCAACATTGGAATTCAATCGAGCGACGTTGAAGCCTTTCATTCAGTATACTGATACAAATTCTCTTACATTTACCTGGTAATGTAAAATGTTCTTTGCCATTTTCTAGGTTACCTATCTGTCATTTATTAAATGAGCTACAGACTTAAAAGTATGCATGCAAAACTAAGCGAAGCGTGTTACGATGCAACGTAATCCTACATTGTGTAATAATTGACCACATAGCCCAAATAATTTTAAAATTAATACTTTATGTAGTACTTTTGCTTTTTATCCAAGCAATTTAAATTAAATTAATTCAATTGATTATCGTAGTTGAGTTCCCAAAGAAGAATTTCTACTCTGCGGTGGCATCAGATAAGATAACAGCCGCCACATCGACCCAAAACTCCTACTTTAGAGGAAGTTGCTTATCAACCGACTGCTTTGTATTTTAAGATCGCGATTACACGAGAATGAATATGGGAGAAAAGAATTTTATAGAATTGGATAGAACATTTCTTCATGATATATGTGCCAAAATATGCAATTTCAAAAATTTGACGTAAAATCCTCTATTAAAATAGCTATAAAAATGACTGGTTAACCCTGTACTTAGAATTTAACCATTTAGATACATCGCTATGACTGTGAGTAATAATTGTACGGAGCACTCGGATCAATACCGCCTCCGGTAATTGGAAAGAGGTGATTAGAAATCAATTCCATTTACATATTTATGTACCGATGTATCTAAAAAAACACTTATTTTACTTAAAAATATTAAATGCTTGCACGTTTGACAGATTTTTAGGTATAAACTTAACGGTGCGTGTCAAAAGTAGGGATCAGAAACTCTATAACAAGTAAAAGTACCATCAATTTGTCTCCTTGGCTGATCGGTTAACTTTTGTCTTTCTGTAGTTGAGGCAGTGATAAATAAGGAAAACATTCAAGGATTTTGTACTTTTCCTTGCTCAACTATTGAAATATTTCCAGACTTATGGATAGACTTTAGATAGATATCATTTGAACTGCACGGATTGAGTTGTAATTGGCTGAGATTTAAAGGCAACTTCCTTTTTGTACGGTTTTCTGTCTTCCTATCCACCCGCAGGACATCTAGAAAATGAAATGATATATATATATATATATATATTATATATATATATATATATATATATATACATGTATATAATTATGTTTTAAACTTCTGCGAAGTCTGTTACGACAAATGGTGTGAAGATGTCTCCCTTCTTTTGATAAAAAAATTAAAATTGCTTTATATAATAGGTGATAATATGGTACTTTATAAATGACGTAAATATTTATAATATTTGGATTCCTTTTTGTAAACTTGAAAAGTTGATGCGAATGACAAATGCAATTATTTCGTTGTAGGAGAACGCCAACTAAAATACCTCTATTAAGGCTTGAATAAAATGTTATTGCATGATGTATTGTTTTACAAAGTTTGATCTAGGATAAGGCTTACAGTTTGTGACATTTCCGTAATGCGTTGTAGACTAAATAATAGTAGTTTTTTTTTGTATAAATGCTATTAAATTTTTGTTAAATTAATTTCCAACAGAAAAAATATTTTTTAAGCAAAATATAAACACACACTAATACTTTTTTACCATCCGTATATACAAAATTACGAATAGACATATATTTAGTAATTATTTTACATATTAAAAAGTGTATTCATATTACGAGATACAATTAGTAAAATACATTGTCATTAAATAGACATTTTTGAATCCAAATTTAAGCATTATAAAATAAGTATATATTATGTTTCTTAACAAATATTCTTTTATTAATTTATGCTTTTGAAATATAGCAGAAGTATGCTTATTCTTATTCTCCCTCCCTCAACGCAAACTCTCTACACAGCACCTCAAAATTCAGAATACAGATATATAAGCTGAAAGATTCAACCATAGTAGTATATACTTACAGGTTTCTGTACGTCTAAATGTAAAATATTATAGCTCCCACATTGAAACAGCATTTTATTTTATTAATACAATATGATATACATTCTTCTTTTAACCTGCACGCATATTATATTAGTGCAGTCCAATGTAGTAATTAAAGTTTTTAGTTGTCAACATTTTGATAGTTTTCCCTTATTTAGAGAGGAATGCCCATTAAATCTATTTTTAAACTTAAAAATACCCACTTAGATTATTCATCTTTCCTTGTTGGAAAGCTGCTTCATAGTATTGTGCTTCAATATTTTGCTTGTTAGTTTAATATTCTAATCTTAGTCTAGCTGAGACCCTACTCATTCAATGGATACTCCCGTCTACACCTCTCCAAACGTTGGATAAAGTTTGTATTTGGATATTTAATATTCTAATCTTAGTCTAGCTGAGACCCTACTCATTCAATGGATACTCCCGTCTACACCTCTCCAAACGTTGGATAAAGTTTGTATTTGGATATGTTTTATATAAAAGGCTTGGGTTTACCTGATTTGCGCAGGTTCCGACACACTCTGTAACGGCTGTTTCAGATCTGTAATTGTTAGAAAGAGAAGCCACAGAAGCCGCAGGAGACAATTACTCGACTGTCCCACATTTCAGTGTTACATACGGATGTTTGCGGACCATCAATGTTACCGCTCCATATTGGTTTCTGCTATAACCTACCTGGTGGTCTGCATCACTACCTCTAGTTGTGTCCACAACATCGCTTACTGGTAAAGTAAATGTTTTCTAAGTCTAGGACATAACAATATTTCACACCTACTGTTTGCTGGTAAAAGCTAAATGACTTGTTGAAGGAATTCAATAGTTACTTTAATTGGCTGATCGTTATCAATGCTTATCACGCCTTGCGCTGGAAAAATATATTTCTGTTTGTCTTTCATCACTATTTATGTTGAAAACTAACTAACTAATAAATTAAAATTTAAAATTTGCACGAAGCTTTATTTCTATATGAGAAACGTTGAGATAGAGGATGGGGCATGGGGATTGAGCTGAGCGTGAGGTAATATGTTTATATTGGTCTTATAGGTAACCATGATGAGAACTAGGAAATAAACATTAATTTTTTAAATAAATAAATTAATATAATATAAAATTTTAACATTTAAAATTTGGAATTGTTATTCATATCCTGAAAAGTAAAATTATATAAGTCGATGAAAATTTTTATTTCAGCGCATTCTTGTTTATTTTATTGTTTTTCCATTGCTAGGAAACCTAAATTCGTGTAGTAAAAAATAATATAATGTGCTGTTTTGGGAATCATCCCGAGAAAGATTTTATCTTTGGCATTATTTTTTCAGTGAAAGTTCATTTAAAAGTAATCATGGATTTTTTTTTTTATTAATGGTGGTGGAATGACAGACACTACTTCATTTTTCCTGCCGGAGGGAAAGTGAACATTTATATTATGTATGATTGTTTGGCTGTCTGTACTTCTATCTGCGCGACATATCGAGAATGAAATAATATAGATTATTAGAATGTTACGATTGACCTCGGTGAGGCCTGTTACGCGAAAGGCTTATTTCTACTTTGCATATCTTAAATCAGTAAACGTCTTGTCTTGCTTGGAATTTGAAGAGGTAAACTGTTACAATTATGTTAAGGAATGCTGAAACGAATATAATATACGATCTATATACGTGTGTGCATACCGTGTAGGTTTGGTTCATTTATAATATTTCCTTACAATAAATGTGTTATACGGAAAATGGGTGCGGCCTCATAGCGCCACAGCTCATAGCGCCACAGCTCACAGCGCCACAACAAATGTGTGGCGCTATAAGCTGTGGCGCTGTGAGCTGTGGCGCTGTGAGCACTCCGGCCAAATCTGTGGCGCTATGACCTGTGGTGCTATGAGCTGTGGCGATGTGAGCATGGATCCGATTATTTATTCGGTTGTGTTGGCGCTGTGAGCGCTCGACCAAATCTGTGGCGCTATGAGCTGTGGCGATATGAGCTGTGGCGCTGTGAGCACTCGGGCCAATTCTGTGGCGCTATGAGCCAGTCTCTACTTTCTGGTGTTGCATAGCGCCACAACCTATTATTGGTTCAAAATTTATTAATAATAACTTTGGAGGGGGACACTTGATGTAGGGGAAATACGGAGGCAGACAAGCGGCCCAACCACCGTCACGGCGCATGTAGTGGATAATGCAATGACATTGCAGTCGCATTTTAGTTATCTCTATACATAAGTTTGTTTTACTTCTTGATTACATATTATATCATACTATTGCAGTTAAAAACTGCACATATCAATTAGCAGCCCAATTCTTTTAGTATAGATTGTTTTTCTAAAGATCGGTTTTCACTCTGTTGTTCCTACATGTGTGGTTTGGGTGAAAAACACAGACTCGGTGGTGTTGCGCGCCAGGCGGAGATCCCACGAGCTGCGAACTATATAAGTTGGCTGCTCGCTCTCCGCATTCCAATCTAAATTATCTGCTCATCTTCCGGTCCCGACTACGTTTTTATTTCCTGGCCACATCGGCTGATGACCGATACGCCCAGTTCCTAAATAATCCTTAATATTTTGGGCATTTGTTTTCCAACAACCATTCCCTTTTGAAGTTCTTGATCAATATACGGTAGCCTATATACGTACAACAAAATTATAATGTAAATTAATTTGTACGATTTTTTAATAGCTTGGAACCCAATTCAGATTCCAGATGTTGAAGTTCACACTAAAAATACTTAATGGGAAGCCCATTGTGTGGTATATGGTTTAACACTGCTTTTCTCCACTGATACCTTTGGTACAATAAAAAAATGAAAATTGTTACACCGCTTTCAAGACAAATTAAAGATTTTGAAAGCATTTTAAAGACTAGAACACAGCCATGCCATAAAATTGTTTACTATAATTTGTTTTTCTATAGGATATACCTGACGGAACCGGGACCCGAAGACCTCTCTTACATGCTAAAACATATTATTTCAAACTTCTACCACATTACAGTAGTTTTATACACATTGGAATAATCTTTTATTGATTAGGTTGTATTCACACATGTATTCAAGTAAAAGAAAAATATTTTGTATATTATTTTGGATTATGATAACCAAAAACAGTTTTGTTTAAAAATTAGCTTTGTCCTCGTTAACTTAAAATTATTCCTTATTCTTATTCTGCATTTTGTGTATGTCTTTTGAAGAACGACATACAAAGAAATCAGGAAAAACCTTACAAAATCGGTTTATCAGTTATTATTTTGAGATTTAATAAACACTGTATGATATTACACGTTCTGCATGTGAAATACTGATAGGGATTTATTCTCATTAGACATTTATTTGTTTATACATCAACGAGCGGCCGTTGCCTACTTTTTCAAAGCACTTATGATGTTTGAATGTTGAATTTAGCTGCAATTCACAATCCTTATATAGCAGTGTGTGGTATTTGACGCTGTCTCAAACTTGAGTCCTGCAGAGATCCAAAGAAAGTCGGCGACGAAGAAGCTCAAAACGAAGCTTTAACACCTTTACATCATCAGAGAACCCCTACAAATAGATGGAGTGGTGTTCTCATTATCTCATCATATGCACAACTGAGTGCACTACGATGATCTGATACGGTATCTAAGCACAGTGGAGCAACCGAGTTTTTTACACATAACGTAAATATGGTGGGAAGGGTTGGTTAAATTTGTATTTTGAATTTCATTCTGACTTTCTGACTATCTTTGGATCCCTTCAGAGGTATGAGGTACTAGGAGTCAAGCCTGAGACAGTGTCAGATAACAGAAGCTGCAATAAAAGGAAGGTGAACTGGAGCTAAATTTAACATTCATATTCAATACATCTTTCCTTCCACAGCTATGTTATGTGTAGAAAACTGATGCTCCAAGTTCCGTCCATTTCCGGTACTATTGTACTATTGAGTTTTCCCCGATCAAGAAACTATTATACTAACAAAAACCAACTTCGATCATACAGCGTCTTCTTTCGACTCTTTCAATTTTTTTCGATCTATGATTCTTAGGAGACATTTTTATAGTTAGCCTCTTTTTCCGATGAAGAAAATATATATCTTACAATGAGACTTAAAAGTTACTGCGGCCTTATTTACGGTTACACTATTGGATTATGCTGTTGCACTTACAAAATAATCATCCCGTTTGTTGGTTTTTGGAATCCAACTTAGATTTAATTTCTGATACTGAAGTGATGTTTTCACTTATCAAGAAAAATTTATAAGGGGTAGAGTGTGCTCCCCTTCCTTTTTCTTTAGCTACAATAAAAATGCCATACACAATGTCAAGAGAGGTAACCATATTCGATTAGCTTATGTGCAAACATTCACTGCTTTGTGCAATAAGGTAGTTTTTATAACAGTGTTTAAATGATTCAAATGATTTATTCAGCCGATCTACAAATTGTAATAGGCTACGTCTAGTGAAAACAACATTCAACTTAAAAAACTTAGTTGCGTGCAATAATTAGAGTCCTGCACCAATAAATGTCCATCAGGTCATGTACTAAAAATATAAATAAAAACTAAGCATTTATGCAGGTATTAAAATTAAACACAAACCCACATTTAAAAAAAATTACTACATGTAAGGAAAATAAAGTTTTGACTAATAGAAACAAACAGTGAGCATTAGTTCATGTCCATGCACTAATTGATTAATTAATACATAACAGGCCCTGCACCAATACACATATAAATATAACTAGGCGTAAATGTGAATATTAAAACTAAAATTAGGCATACATTTTTGTGAAGGACTACATCTAAGAATACAAAACAGAACGGTTCTACATCATGATTTGACTAAGAACCGTTATTTAATCAGGTCTCATTAATTCAAGTACATATATCAATCTAAAGGAGTATTGGGTCATGCAATATACAGATAATAGCACTAAACTGTAATAACAGAAATTAAAAACAAATTAATTTAAATAGCCAATCAGAATGGAATGGTCAGACTCAAAATATTCAGTTAGGCTGTAGAAAGGGATATCTGACAACCGGGATTTTAGGACAGGCCCAAACTTCTGTACCGGGAGCTGTCTAACTGTAAGGGGTATGGAGTTGAACATTTTAGTGGCTATAATAGGGAAGCAATTTGAGATCTTGTGTAACCTAGATCTATTACATGGACATCAAGGCATTTCCTGGTTTCATACCTATGTACACCTGCATTAGTGATGTAGTCATCTTCTTTATGCTTAATTGCTAAAAGACATTGGTATATACGAGTATATACATTGTACACTGTCATAATTTTGGTGTTGAGAAAACAGTGGTCTACAGTGCTCAAGCAACTGTGCCCCACTTAGTATCCTAAGGGCTTTTTTCTGTATCCGAAGAACTCTAATTACACTGGCAGAGTGTCCCAAAGCCTGGTACCATATATAATGTGGGAGTGGAAAAAGGCAAAGTAAGCTAACTTAACAAACTCAAAGGGCATTTCTGCTTTAAGCTTTCGAAGCAAAAAATATTACCCTTCTTAGCTTACTACACAAGGCATCAACATGCTTATTCTAGACAAGCCTCGAATCAAGATTAAAGGCAAGCAACTTCACTCCCTCCACATTAACACCATTGTTGCACAAGCTAAAAGTAATCGCCTGAGTCTTGTCCTGGTTTAGGCACAAACTGTTATAGCTGAACCAATATGAAGCATTTGTAAAAAGGTTTCTTAACAAGTGTTTCTGCGGTTGTAGAGTCCTTATGAGTTGCAAACAAGGTTGAGTCATCGGCATACAGCAGAAAATTACCCGCTACATTGTAATAAATATCATTTAATGAACATTATAAACAAAAATGGCCCCAGAATTGAGCCCTGAGGCACTCCATGCTCAACAACCAAGGGGTTTGAGGTTGTACTATCCCAGGTTACAGATTGCTTCCTTTGATGTAAGTAAGATTTCAAGATTTTCAGGGCGCAAACCCCGTACACCGTACCTTTCCAGTATCTCCAAGAGAATCTTGTGCGACACACAATCGAAGGCACGTGAAAGATCGCTTAACAGTACAGAAGTAGAACTTTTTGCTTCAAAAGAATTAAGAATGGCCTGAAGAAGTGAGTCCACCACTTCGACAGTAGATCTATGCCTTCTGAAGCCAAACTGTGTTGCTGGTACCAAGAGGTGATGTGACTCAAAATAATTGCACAGCAGCTGCTCCAGCATGACAGATTCAATGACTTTGGCAAACATAGGTATTAGAGATATAGGTCTGAAGATCGATACCTCGTTTTGTGGACCCTTCTTGTAGACCGGGACAGTCCTCGATGCCTTCAAAAAACCTCAGGGAAGACCCCTTCCGACAGACACAAATTTATTAAGTCTGTGTAGAGCAGGAGCTATACTATAAATCACCCTTCTTAACACATCCACAGACATGTCATAGATGTCTTTACTCTTGGAACTCTTAAAAACCATGCACCACTGTTATTACTTCTTCCACGGTAACTAGCTTCCACGCAAAATTAAAAGGTACCACAGGGACCGAAGTTAGATATGCGTCCCCATTCCCACTAGGAAGAGTTACCAGAGACAAATTACTCGAGTTAACAAGATCCTTGGCAGAGTTAAGAAAATATGCATTGAAGACTTCTGCTGTGGCAAAATTGGTGTCAGGGGCAGACACTTGGTTCTTACTCCTATTTATATAGTCCCAGGCTGCCTTGCATGGATTTTGAGACTGTGCAATAAAGTTTCCCACAGCAGCCTGTTTGGCCTCCATAGCCTTAGCACGGTATTCTCTCCTCAGATGTTGCAGCCAAGGTTTCAGATTGGACCTACTCTTAGACATATCACACACTATGCCAATGAGACTATGTAGGTCAGCTAAATCCGGTGTGTACCAGTTTGCAGATCGGGCCAAATGCCTTTTTCCATTTTTGCCTCCCGCAGGACTACGTTTTTTCAGCTTCACAGGAAAACAAGTATCAAATGTCTTCTTAAAGTTAAGAAAAAAACTAGTAAATGCAGCTTCTGCAGGAAAGCATAGAGCAAGTTCATGCCAGGAACTGACCTGGACTGCGACAGATTCCACAAACCACTGGAAATTTGTATCATTGAAAGATCTAATGGTTACAGTCTTAATCAACGGGCCGCCTGCTAAATCTATGACCTGTGGCCTCCAATGCTTGAGGGTGAAAAATCTAAGAGTAGCTGTAAATTTTGTTTAAAGTAACGGAATCTAGTATTTTATATATTATTCCATAATTACTATAACTGGAGTTGTTCCTACGGGTCTTACTAAGGACAGAACTCTTTAACAAATGAACAATATTAATGCCGATATCTCGATATCTAAATCATTTCCAAATCAACAATTAGACAATGTTGTAACCATAGAAATAATTTAGTCAAAATCATTCAAATTTGTAAGTAACATAAGAAGCACGTCTAGTTAAATTTGTTAGTAATAGAAAAAAATCTATGGTGCAAACATATGGATAACAGAGACTGAGATAACATCATAAATTCAAAAAGCCGTAATAAAGGCAGTTTATTAAAATTTGCTACTGCTACAAACTGAAAATTAATATGAAGAGAAAGAATGGAAATACAAAAAAAAATGAATCAAAAGCCCCAGGGAGTATATTAAAAACAGACAAACACAAACATCTATACCCATATCAGTTCAACAGAATATCAAAATTAATGCTAAATTCCTGCCTGACAGCCTCTGGACTACTGATTATTTTGAAGTTATAACACGGATACTGAATCCCCGTTGAAACTGCGAAACTCCTATCCGCCTAGAAATACGTCGTGTACTTACACCTGGACTGCGATGAACAGCATTAATAACAATATCATCATCAAGTTGGGACAGCTCGTTCATAATTGGTTCTAGTAACTTGGTAGTGATGCTGTTTCCCGAAGAGTACGAAAAGTTCCTGAAATTGTTTTGGTATCTGGAATCCTCCTATTAGGGTAACATAGTGCATTACCATTACAGTAACCCCAAAATAAAAAAACCATATCAGCGTATTCCTGTAATGTAAATAAGTAAGGCATTTTTTCGCTGAATAAAACAATCGAATTATAACTCACAGAAAAATTGCATTTAATAACACGATTCACAGAACCCGATCTCCTGCTGTAGCTTGCAAAACACCACTAATACACAGTTCTAACGTAACAGTACAGAATACCATTGTTGATCAGCTGTTATTCGTGCGTTACCAACTTAGAAATTAATAAAACAAAAAACTGCATTACGATGATTAGTAAACAATAATGGGAAAATGTTTGCTTCATTTATTTTCGAACATTTGAAGTAAATTTTTATATAAAAAAAATACAACGTAATAAAACGTGATATTTTTTATTTATAAACAAATTTATTTAACATTTAATCTTGTTTTCTCAATTTATCTCATCATTAAGGAACAAACATTTTGTTTTTGTTTTATTTTAACTAAATACCGTACGGTATTTCTTTACAGCTAGTAATGTATTATACTGAATAAAATCGATTTTTTGGTACTTAATTCTGTTTTTATTTTAGACTTTGATTATATCAATTTTCTCAGAATTAAATTCTCTACAATTAATGTTTGTTGATTTTATGTATTTATTACCAATTTAACAAAGTTATTGTACATCCCTCAAAAAACTACTACAGGTACAGTTCTGAAACCTATTTTATTAGCTTTATCAGGTAAAATTACATAAGAATCCACGATATTTCTTACTTAATTAACCTTTCCAAAGTTCAGTATGGCTTTATTTTACTCTTTACCCAGGAATTCAGGTGAAATCTTTCGCTAGCTGTAACTCGCTAACGAAGCGTTTTCGGACCTATGTTTATAAAACATTTTTTCATTATTTTTACTAGTAAAATGTGCTGTAGAAGTGGGGGGGAGAACTTCATGAATCACCCTGTATATATATATATACAATTTTCGTGGCTACTACGCTTAAGAATAGACCGCTAGCAGGGTGAGATGAGAATTAATACATTTTGTTGTTTTTCTCTCGTTTTTTGTCTTGTCTTTTAGTTAAGTAAACTTGTTTTATCTATCAATGACGTGATCTGCACATATGTTTCCCATGAATATAGTATTTTTTGTTATTACTAAACACATACAATATTATATGAGTATTGTTAATGTTAGTATGTACTAATACAAGTTCAGGTCTAGTACACTAAATAGGTATCTGAACGTCCATTAAACAATAACTGTATTCTCTTTCAAATACGCATGTTATTCATGAAGAATTTAAAACAATCCGATCATTTAAAAAAGGTATAGGTACATAATAAAATTTGTTTTAA
Source organism: Homalodisca vitripennis (assembly GCF_021130785.1). Classification (NCBI taxonomy): domain Eukaryota; kingdom Metazoa; phylum Arthropoda; class Insecta; order Hemiptera; family Cicadellidae; genus Homalodisca; species Homalodisca vitripennis. The sequence goes on from NC_060211.1 coordinate 159,485,644, forward strand.
CTAAAACCAAAAAGTATTCACATAGCCCACACGTAGTTTCAAAATGGCATATTAACAACAATTATGCATGTACGAGTGTGAGGACTAATTTTAAAGCGATTACAATTCAATATACAACATGCAAATTCACAATGACATAAAGCTGATGCGTACAGAAAATAAAAAACTACAATCAATTCGTGATAATTAATACCTGTTCTACTATTATTTCATTAACAATAACAATATATTTTTTAACATTATAAAGACAGATATACACAGAAAGGTAATTAATTAATACAAGCGTGATTACCACAAAATAGGTTTTAAAAATACCGGTTCAAACAATAGAAACAATGTTTCTTGGTTGTCACGGGAATTATAACTTTGGAGGTTGGTACAGGGAAGGCGGGTTGCCCCTCCAGCGGGTGTTTCCCCCACTCTCAAATCTGTGGCGCTATGAGCTGTGGCGCTGTGATGTGAGCACTCCGGCCAAATCTTTGGCGCTATGACCTGTGGCGCTATGAGCTGTGGCGCTGTGAGCATGGATCCGATTATTTATTCGGTTGTGTTGGCGCTGTGAGCACTCGACCGAATCTGTGGCGCTATGAGCTGTTGCGCTGTGAGCTGTGGCGCTGTGAGCATGGACCCGATTATTTATTCGGTTGTGTTGGCGCTGTGAGCACTCCGGCAAATCTGTGGCGCTATGAGTTGTGGCGGTGTGTGAGCACATTCACGTTGTGGCGCTGTGAGCAAATTCACGTTGTGGCGCTGTGAGCTTAGGCACTATGAGCCACCACCCGGAAAATGTTTAAATAAGAACCATAAAACTACAAGGTTTTGTTACGGGCACTGGAAAAAGGATTTTCCACAACAAGCAGGTGATGATGTTGACAATCACATAATTTTCTTTAGTAAGGGATTCATAACAAACTAACAGAAGAACTCTGTAAGAAAACACCACCAAGTAGGGAACTCAATATAATTATGAAAACGTAATGAAATTCACTGGATATAATGAAGTTTTGCTTTTATTGAATATGCTTGAACATGAAGTACAAGTTTATCAAGTTATTCTGAAACTTGATGTTTGAGAAGATGTAGCAAGGGCTGACATTGGTTGTGTTTCGTCTGCTTGCAAACTTACATTTACCAAGTCATATACACGTTCCGCACGGGTGATAATTGTTGGAAAATGCAAGCGATACGCGACAGTAATTACTACGTTAGGTACAGTATGCACAATGATTTACCACACAAAGGAAATATCACATTTTCTGATTGCGTTTCGTCTGCTTGTAACTTACCTTTGTCAAGTCATATACACGTTCTGCACTGGTGATAATTGTTGGAAATTGCAAACGATACGCGACAGTAATTACTACGTCAGGTACAGTATGCACGAGGATTCATCACGCAAAGGAAATCTCACATTTTCTGATTGCGGTTCGTCTGCTTGTAACTTACCTTTATCAATTCATATACACGTTCTGCACGGGTGGTAATTATTGGAAATTGCCAGCGATAATCGACAGTAATTACAACGTTAGGTACAGTATGCACAATGATTTACCACACAAAGGAAATATCACATTTTCTGATTGCGTTTTCGTCTGCTTGTAACTTACCTTTGTCAAGTCATATACACGTTCTGCACTGGTGATAATTGTTGGAAATTGCAAACGATACGCGACAGTAATTACTACGTCAGGTACAGTATGCACGAGGATTCATCACGCAAAGGAAATCTCACATTTTATGATTGCGTTTCGTCTGCTTGTAACTTACCTTTATCAATTCATATACACGTTCTGCACGGATGATAATTGTTGGAAATTGCCAGTGATAATCGACAGTAATTACTACGTCAGGTACAATATGCACAATGATTCATCACACAAAGGAAATCTTACGTTTTCCGTTTTGATATTTCAATTTTATGATATATTGGTGTATGAACCTGAGAGTCCATGTTAAAACCGAGTTAGTAATAAGTGACCCAACACCAACCGCATTTTTTCCGAAAGTCACAAAGATAGCTGTTGGCCAATATGGCTGGGTATTCCATTCAGGAGATATAAATATAAGAAAGATTTAAATAGGCCTATTATTAGACGGCTATAATAAAACGACCTCGAGTTTTTCCAGTAGTAATAATGGTATATCTTATTATGAAATTTTACGGCCTTATGTTTACCAAAACATTATGTGAGGGATCTCATTTTAAAACATAGTTACTACGCCTTCACTACGTCTATATAATACCGATTACTTATCTAAAATTTGAATATTCAACAGATGAACTAAGAAAAAACTTTATAATTTACTTCTGAGTACCCTATAATAATATTTAAAAATCTAAAGAAGGTTTGGAAGAATAATAATTATTCCTTTCAGGTGGTAGTTCCTAATAATTATGACTAAAAATAAGGTGACGTACGTAAGGTTTATCATTGTTCTTATGCGACTATAATTAATTATGATCACGCGTACTACCAGCGCTCAAAGACAGAAAAATAAATTTGCTTCATTTGGGTGCTGCTTCCTGGTGGCTCAGTTAGGAGTAAATCCGGCACGTTTAACCTTAAACCTTTAAACTTGACTATATTGTCAAAAATCGATTTTACCAAGTACTAAAATTTAAAAACTATGAATGTTTGCGATTGCTCTCTAAATGTATAAATCTTAGTTTGAAGGTTATTTCTGACGATGGAGGGATTGTGAAGGAAACAGGATTTTTCCGGACATTTGCCATCGTTCAGTGAAACAAGAAATCAGTAACACTACGTTTCGAGATCTGCAATCTGATCTCTTTTTCAGTTTTTATATCTTTCTTCTGTTTACAGAGTTAGTGAAGTTGACAAACAACATGTAGGTTGTGATTCCTGACTTAGGCGTGCCACAACGCTTTGGTAAGATTTGTTTATTTTAACCTAGTTTTGTAATTATGTATTAGGTTAGTTCTTTACCTGAAGAAGAGATCAGATTGCAGATCTCGAAACGTAGTGTTACTGATTTCTTGTTTCACTGAACGATGGCAAATGTCCGGAAAAATCCTGTTTCCTTCTTAAATCTTAGGTTTAAATATCGTTTCCATTACCTAAGCAATAAACATTTTGGGTTGGATAATAGTTTGTTTATTATTTTGGTTTAAAAGGATTTCGGACATTAATATCGATGTATCTTGAAAAAATGAAGCATTACGTTCTTATGATAACATATCAATCTTGGAAAAGATGTTTTCTAATGTTAAAAGGGATTTTAAAAGATTATTCAAAATTTGGTTGTGCTGATTTTAATATATTTTATGTCATATTAGTTTAATTTACGTAATTTAATATTTGTAACTAAAACATAATTAATGCTTTTAATTAAGTAAGTAAACAACTTTCCTTTTATCCGTCACTTACTTAGCATATAAATTGTTTTTTATAAAATTAAACGCAATGAGAAAAGCTGGCAAATAAAAGCACTTTTATTTTCATTATTTATACATTTTTTAACATAAAAAGGTAAAAAGGTTATCCTTTGAAGTCAACCACCGTCAATAATAAACTTTTTATTTTACAAAATCAATAGTTTTCGTGTGTAATACTTTTAGATATGTCTACTGACTCACACCTCTCTTAGTAGTTTCTGTATACTTGGTTACTAATTATTATAACCTTTTTAATTTTTTTAATACTCTAATACAAGATATTAATCTATTACGTCTTATAAACTATTACGTATTAGTTTTTTCAGATCTTGAAAAGTAATGTTTCTGGCCATATCGATTAAAGAAGATACTAATTATGCCAACCTTATTAATCACATTATATAATTTGATCAATATTTTAATACCCGTGTTATTATACCCTGATATTTCAAACAGGACTGACACAAATAAAAACTTTAGCTCACAGAACTATCTATAACTTTTTAACGATTTTAATTTGAGTATTGGAAGTAGGGGTGGACGGAGGGCTGTTTCTGCAGCCTGCAGTCGACAGGGCAGTTGTGTAACAGGGTTAGGGCGTCCCTGTTATTGTTATCTGTCGTCACAGCCATAGCTAATTCTCTCGTAAATTTCATGAACAAAATGGTTTTGACAAGTATACCTATACTATGTGTTTCTTAACAAATATTAAGTAATTAATTGATGCTTTTGAAGTATAGAAGAAATAGGTTTATTCTTATTCTCCCTCCCCCAATGCAACCTTTCCACATAGCGCCTCCAAATCCAGAATAAAACTGTATATAAATATATAAAGCCTAAAATCATAGTAGTACTTACTTACAGTTAATCTAAAAGTTCAAACCTCCCATCTTGGAACTTTATATTTTTAATGGTACATCAAATGGTATTCCTAATTAACTTTTAAATGTGTTGTTATTTTATCGTGGTAACATAATCTACTAGTACAATAAAATATAGTAATTATTCTTTATATTTTTTCGTATTATATATATATATTATATATATATATATATATATATATATATATATATATATATATATATATATATACAGGGTGAGTTTTTTAAAGTGATCCAATAGCTAACTTTTTAATTACACGACTTAGCACCACACTATAAATTTGGAACTTGCTCAATTTTAAGTTTCACTCAGGGATACACTTTCAAATTTTTTGAAGATGGCCGCCATTTTCCAATATGGCGGTCAACTTTAAAATCTCTTATGGAACACCCTGTATTTTATGTTGTTTTTAGATTCTACTCAACAAAATAATACATTTTTGCTTTTGAGAGTTTTTCAATATCTCTAATGGTTCAGGAGCTACGTGGACTGGAAGTTTTCATAATTTTTGCCAATATGGCGGCCAACTTTAAAATATTTTATGGAACACTCTGTATTTTATGTTGTTTTTATATTCTACACTAAAAAATAAGTCATTTTTGCATTTTAGAGTTTTTCTATATCTCTAATGGTTCAGGAGCTACGTGGACTGCAAGTTTTTATCATCAGTCCGAAAAAATCCGAAATTATTATATACATAAATTATAAGACGTCTCCCTATTTAGAGAGAAATGCCCGCGAAATCATCTTAAACTTAAAAATACCCTCTTAGGTGATTTTTCCATCCTTGTGGGAAAGTTGCTTCATAGTATTGTGCTTCAATATTTTGCTAGTTAGTTTAATATTTTTATCTTAATCTAGGTGAGATTGTATTTGGAGATGTTAGTTTACTATTAAGATTTTGCGCAGGTTCCGACACACTCTGTAACGGCTATTTCCGAGATCTGTAATTGTTAGAAAGAGAAGCCACAGAAGCCGCAGGAGACAATTACTCGACTGTCCCACATTTCAGTGTTACGTACGGATGTTTGCGGACCATCAATTTTACTGCTCCATATTGGTTTCTGCTATAACCTACCTGGGTGGTTTGCCTCACTACCTCTAGTTGTGTCCACAATATCGCTTACTGGTAAAGTAAATGTTTTCTAAGGCTAGGGCATAACAATACTTTCACACCTACTGCATTCATGGTTAAAGCTAGATGACTTGTTGAAAGATTTTAATAATTACTTCAATGGGCTTAGCTTCAGAAAAGCTTATCACTCGTATAACTGGGAAAAAATTATTTCTCTATGTTATGTCAGCACGATATGCTTAAAAAGTACTGACCAATAAACTAAACTTGACATTTAGGCATGAAGCTTTATTCTTATATGAGAACCATTGATATAGATGATGGGGAATTCCTCTCCATGGATTTAGCTGAGCCTCAGCTAATATGTTTATATTGATCTTATGGGTAACCATGATGACAAATAGAAAATAGACACAATGAATGTTTTTAATAAATAAGTACTATGTATGAGATTTAAAAAAATTATATTTGTATTCATAGCCTAAAAAGTGAATGTTAAAAGTCGGAAAACAATTTTATTTCAGGGCACTCTTTTAGTTTTTATTATTTTAAGAGTGCTATGAAATCTATCTTAATTTAATAAAAATATATAGTGTGCCATTTCACGAATAATCCCGGGAAATACTCCATCTTTGGCATTATTATCTTCCACGAAAAAAAACATTTATAAATAATCAAGAATGATATTTATTTGTTATTATGATGATGAAATGGCAGACAATATTTCATCTTTCCTGGCGGGCGAGATCAGAACATTTCTATTATGTATGATTGCCTGTCCGTCTATCAATCTGCGTGATATATCGAGAATAAAATGAGCTATAGTGTACTAGAATGTTACGATCAACCTCGGTGAAGCCGGTTATGTGTGGCGTATGCCTACTTTGTACTTCTTAAATCAGAGGAGGCTCTACTAATGTTAGTTAACGTATTGCATTGTTTAGCATTTGAAGACCTGAACTGTTGTTTATTTTAACGAATTCTTTTAAACATAAAATCTATATACGGGTGTGCATACCGTGCAGATTTTGTTGATTGTTTTAACGCAATGCATGTGTTATATAAACAAATTTTAAATGTAAACCATAAAATTGTAACATTTTGTTAAGGGCATTGAAAAACGGTGTTTCTACTGAAAATCAAGCAATGATCTTGACTATCACATGATTTTCTCTAGTAAGGGGATCTAAGTTAATTAACAGAAGAATTATGTGAGAGTAATGTTCAAAATAACTCTAATTGTGCTATCATATGATCAAATCATAAACTGCCTTATTATAAATATGATTTCATATGGAACACTACCAATTGTGGTACTTATGGATACTTAATGAATTTCACTGGATCTAATGAAGTTTTGCTTTTATTTGATTAGCTTCAACATGAAGTACTAGTATATCAAGTTATTCCGAAACTTGAAGTTGAGAAGATGAAGCAAGAGCTGACACTGATTGCGTCTGCTTGCAACTTACCTTTGTCAAGTCAAATACAAGTTTTGCACGGGTGATAAATGTTGTAAATGTCAAACGATACGCGACGGTAATTACTACGTCAGGTAGAGTATGCACGATGATTCAACACACAAAGAAAATCTTACGTTTTCCGTTCTGACATTTTAATTTTCCGTTATATTGGTGAATGAACATGAGAATCCAAGTTAAACCCACCTAGTAATAAGTGACCCAACACCAACCGCTTTTCTTTTCCGAAAGCCACAAAGATAGCTTTGTTGGCTAATATGGCTGTGTATTCCATCCAGGTGATAAAAATAAAAGAAGGCCGTAAATTGACCTATTAGAAGTCGGATGTAATAAAACGACTTCGCTTTTTGCCCCTAGCAATAATATTATAATATTAAAAATCATGAACTTTTACGGTATTATTTTTTACTGTAGCATTATGGAAAGCATCTCATGAAAACAAATAGTTAATACGCTATCAAACGCTTTTTAAGTATAATCCATATATCAAACTCATTATATGTCATTTTTTAATATTTAAAGATGAAGTACAATACAATTTTCAGATTTTAAATACTAATTTTTCCTTTAAATTTATACATTTCGAATAGTTTCGATTAAAAAATAAAGTTACGTACGTAAGATTTATCGTTGTTCTTATGCGGCTCTAATTAGGATAGCTACCTATACAACCTGCTCTAAAAACATAAATATAAATTTGATTTATTTGGGTGCTACTCCCTGACGGTTCAGTTAGGAATTAATCCCGGCAAGTTTGGCAATACTTTTTACAAAACGACTATATTGCCAAAAATTGACTGTTAATTTAAAAAGTATTATTTAAAAACTAAGAATCTTTTTATTGTTCTTTAAATGCATAAATCATAAGGTTTTTATATAATATCCAGTACCTCATCTAATCAAGATTTTAGTTTGCATAATAGAAGGCTTTATTATTTTAGTGCTTTAAAAAGGATTTTAGACTTTAATCATCGATGTATCTTACAAAAATAAAACATCGTTACATCGGAACACGATAATTTATAACGTTATTACGATAATATATAAATCTTGGAAAAGAGCGCTCTATTGTTAAAAGGGAGTGTAAAAGAGGATTCTTAATTTGGTTGTGGTGATTTTAATACATTTTATGTCAAATTACTTAACGTTAGGTATGTGGGTATTTGTACCTAAAGTAGAAATAATGCCCTATTAAGCATTTAATGTTTAATTATGTTTTGTTAATTTATAATTTTATCCGTTACTTAATTTTTACCCAGCAAATAAATTGTTTTGTGTTATTTTTTTTGGGGGGGGGGGGAATTAAATGCAATGAGTAACGATGGTAAATAAGGGCATTATTTTTTATCATGTATCAATTTTTATACAAAAAATAGAAAATTGTATCCTTTCAAGTCAACTACCATCAATAATAAATTTTGATTTTACAAAATCGATAGTTTTTATATGTAGTACTTTTAGATGTGTCTACTGACTCAGGACTCTCTTAATAGTTTATGTATACTTGGTTACTTAATTATTACGACCTCTCAAGTTTTCCTACTACTCTAATACAAGATATTATCCGTCTTATAACCTATTATATATTATTTTTCAGATCTTAAAAAGTAATGTTTCTAGTTGTAACACCTTAAAGATGATACTAATTATACCAGTCTCGTTAATCATATATACATACATAAATACATACATACATACATATATATATACATTAAATTGTATAAATGGCAATAGCCTTATTTAATTTCAATAAACATTGAATCGCAAAAAGTACTTGCTCCGCCGGGAGTCGAACCCGGATCTCTCACTTGCCGGGAGAATGTGCTACCATTACACCACAGAGCGCTTACTTTTTCCGATTCAATTATTTTGTATTTGGCCGTATCTGTCACATATGTGTTTAAATAAGCAAACTAACATATGATCGGAAGACCAAATACCTGTCAAACGACTTTTATTTACATTAAATTGTATAAATGGCAATAGCCTTATTAATTTCAATAAACATTGAATCGCAAAAAGTACTTGATCCGCCGGGAGTCGAACCCGGATCTCTCACTTGCTGGGTGAATGTGCTACCATTACACCACAGAGCGCTTACTTTTTCCGATTCAATTATTTTGTATTTGGCCGTATCTGTCACATATGTGTTTAAATAAGCAAACTAACATATGATCGGAAGACCAAATACCTGTCAAACGACTTTTATTTACATTAAATTGTATAAATGGCAATAGCCTTATTTAATTTCAATAAACATTGAATCGCAAAAAGTACTAATTGAAATTATATATATATATTATACATAGTTATCAGCCCTTAATACCGGAGTTACAGACTGATATTTCAAACATGAATTACACGAATGAAAGTTTAAGCTCAGAATAATAGTCTGTAATTTATTTACGATTTTTATTCGAGGGTTGGGAATAGGGGTGGAGTAAGGCTCTTCCTGCAGTCGACAGCGTAGTTGGGTAACAGGGTTAGGGCGTCCCTGTTATTGTTATCTGTCACAGCCATAGCTAATTCTCTTGTAACTGTGATGAAGAAAATGGTTTTGACTGCGCATGAGCAATCAACCACCTCATTCTGGGGTTTATAATAAAGCATATTAAATAAATATTTTCATCTGTTATTTATTGATTAATTATTTATCTATTAGAAGTTTCACATAGGTTTGTAATTTTCAGCATAGCTAACGATAAACATATACCAAAATACCACTTCATAACTCAGATGCGAGTACACATAACCTTAGCAAACTGCTTTTACAGTATCTAAACTAGACACATGAGAGATAGTTCTCAATGCGAAACAGGCTGAATGTGGCTTCTTTTCTATAAAGTCTGTGTGTTCTTTCCATGATATTGAATTATCCACAACTAAACCCTGAAATGTACAGGCGATGGTACTTTAATATTATCTAGGTTAAAATTAATATAAATGCTTGCCGATTAGAGTGTTGAGAATATTAACAATTGGCTTTTACTTTCATTGAGCGGTAGTCTATTTGCTGAGAACCACTGTCCTGTTTCGTCAGTTGCTTGATTAATTTTATTCTCTAGATCATCAAGAGATTATGTTTTTATAGTAAGAGTGGTGTCATCAGGAAACAGAGCTACGGATGATGTAGTTAGGTTATGTGAAAAATCTGTAATGTAGATTATAAATAGTAGTGGACCCAGCACTGCGCCCCGGGGAACGCCACAATCATTGAGTTGCCAGTGAGAAGAAAACTTGACCGAAGACCTATTTTCTATTGTAACCTTCTGTTTCATATTTGATAAATATAAATATAGTAATTTGTGAACTGAGCCTCTTAAGCCATAAAATTCTATTTTATTTAACAATATGCTGTGTTTAACACAGTGAAAAGCTTTTGAAAGTTCGCAGGAAAGAGATGCAGTATGATGTTTTTTGTCAATTGAACATAAAATTGTGTCAGTTAGTTCAAAAACAGCCAAGGCTGTTGACGAGTTTGGTTTAAAAAAATTGACTTGTATACAAAATGTTATATTTAGTAAAATGTTTGAGAATTCTGACTGCGATTACTTTTTCGAACATTTTGGAAACCAATGGAAGAAGGGCTATAGGACGGTAGTTTGACATATCAGTTTTGTCATTTTTCTTATAGATAGGTTTAACTAATGAGTATATTAGTTTTTCAGGAAAAATACCATTTGAAAATCAATTATTAATGAAAAGAGCTAAAGGCTTCGTTATAAGTGAGGTTGATACTTTAATGTGTGAGTTGGAACTTCATCCCATACACATGATTTTGATCTTTTAAAATTTGAATGATGTAAAACACTTCCTCAGGGTTAGTGGGGTATAAAAACAAAGTTGGATCAATGTTGTTATCTTTGTTCAGAAAATTAATCGATAATTTTTCGTTTGGTATAATTTATTTATTTACGTTAGTAAAAAATAAAGAAATGAATTGGCTATTTGGAAATGATTGACTATGGGAGATTGATTAACTATTATTTCAAGATCCTCATCCGCTTTAATTTTTACCTTGCCAGTTTCTCTATTAACCATCTCCCACGACGCTTGTGGCCTGTTTCTCGTATACAATATTAAAAACAGTCATATTGGCCATTTTTTTGGAAGCAAGAATTAATTTCGTTAAGCTATTACAGTACTTCTCATAGTATTTAGTGACCTCTGGACAGTTCAGTGATTTCTGAGCTTTTATATAAATCTCGTTTTCTCTTACATGATGTTTTAATTCCCCCGGTCATCCTACCTCCTGTATTCCTCTTGTCATTTACATTTAAAAGTTTTAGTGGGAAACGTTGCTCAAAAAGTTTTAGAAATTTTGAAAAAAAAGTAATCAAATTCAGTCATATAATAATCGAAAATATTCAGCTGTAATTCAAGATTATTTAAAAATTACTAATAGACCTACTGTAATTATTGAATTATCTTTTAAATACTTAATTTTTTTTAGTTTGGTTTTGATTCTTTTTTATTAAGGGATATTCTAGTAACAGCATTTGGAGGTCAGAAAAAGAAGGCTCCATCAAATTTCATACATCGGTGCTATAACTTGTGAAGATATTATCTATAAATTGTGATTAAACCTTTGTTATTCTAGTTGCATGTACGAAGTTTATTTTCAATCCAATAGAGATGTGAGGTTTTTAAAGATTTGGCATGGTTTTTATTGTAACAAAATGTCTATATTAAAATTTGCAGCTATAACTATGTGTTTATGTTTTACAGAGATTAGGGTGACCGCTTCCTTGAGACTGGATAATAAATCTAGACCTTTGCTCTCAGGATTTCTGTACAAAGACTACTGGAAACGAATTACTAGAATCCTTAACAACTTCAGCAACGCTGTACTAAAAATGTGCCCTCGATGCATTTATTGATTCGATTCATATTCTTCACTGAGTTAGTATTTAGATTTGATTTGCCTAGTATCGTGGTCCCTCCTGCCTTTTATTCCGAGCGTGAGTAGCAAGAGACAAGTTTGTAGCCAGGCACGGTATGTAGTAGAGCCTCCGTGTCAGTATCATTCAATGTCTCCTGTAGACACATCTGGAGATCGAAGAAGCGAATCGAGATAAATGACAAGTTCAGCAATTTTATTTTTAACACTAATAATGTTGTAGCTAACTATGATTATTTTCTCGATGTGTTGCCAAGATCGTCGCCATCCAGAGCTACACAAACTTCAATCTCCTCCATTAGACAGGTTGTTTCTGGACTGTCCTAAAAAAAGTGTTGTCAGTGTAATGTGATGCGTTATGAAGGGTTTTGTCATTGATCGAAGTGGACAGTGGTGAAAGAGGTGTAGGTTTTAATGTTATATGTGTGTGAATTGTATGTGTAAGGTTGGATGTCTGAATATCATTTAGAGACTGGTGTACAAGTGGTTCAACAAACAACCTGTCTGACACTGCATTCGGAGAACATGGATTAGTAACATTAACATGCGAAGTAGTTCCGCAATGTCGGCCCAAGCGGGGACTGTTATATACTCGACACTCGACACTTGGCTCTGGTGATGTATACAGTAAACATCTGCAGTAATATGATGGAAGTGGAAATAAGTCAATCTAATCTGGTCTGAACTCATCAAACATTGAGGTCGCGTGCGAAGTGGCTCCGCAATGTCGGCCCTAGCGGGGACTGTTATATACTCGACACTCGACACTTGGCTCTGGTGATGTATACAGTAAACATCTGCAGTAATATGATGGAAGTGGAAAGAAGTCAATCTAATCTGGTCTGAACTCATCAAACATTGAGGTCGCGTGCGAAGTGACTCCGCAATGTCGGCCCTAGCGGGGACTGTTATATACTCGACACTCGACACTTGGCTCTGGTGATGTATACAGTAAACATCTGCAGTAATATGATGGAAGTGGAAAGAAGTCAATCTAATCTGGTCTGAACTCATCAAACATTGAGGTCGCGTGCGAAGTGACTCCGCAATGTCGGCCCTAGCGGGGACTGCGGGGACTGTTATATACTCGACACTCCACTCGACACTTGGCTCTGGTGATGTATACAGTAAACATCTGCAGTAATATGATGGAAGTGGAAAGAAGTCAATCTAATCTGGTCTGAACTCATCAAACATTGAGGTCGCGTGCGAAGTGACTCCGCAATGTCGGCCCTAGCGGGGACTGTTATATACTCGACACTCGACACTTGGCTCTGGTGATGTATACAGTAAACATCTGCAGTAATATGATGGAAGTGGAAAGAAGTCAATCTAATCTGGTCTGAACTCATCAAACATTGAGGTCGCGTGCGAAGTGGCTCCGCAATGTCGGCCCTAGCGGGGACTGTTATATACTCGACACTCGACACTTGGCTCTGGTGATGTATACAGTAAACATCTGCAGTAATATGATGGAAGTGGAAAGAAGTCAATCTAATCTGGTCTGAACTCATCAAACATTGAGGTCGCGTGCGAAGTGGCTCCGCAATGTCGGCCCTAGCGGGGACTGTTATATACTCGACACTCGACACTTGGCTCTGGTGATGTATACAGTAAGCATCTGCAGTAATATGATGGAAGTGGAAAGAAGTCAATCTAATCTGGTCTGAACTCATCAAACATTGAGGTCGCGTGCGAAGTGGCTCCGCAATGTCGGCCCTAGCGGGGACTGTTATATACTCGACACTCGACACTTGGCTCTGGTGATGTATACAGTAAGCATCTGCAGTAATATGATGGAAGTGGAAAGAAGTCAATCTAATCTGGTCTGAACTCATCAAACATTGAGGTCGCGTGCGAAGTGGCTCCGCAATGTCGGCCCTAGCGGGGACTGTTATATACTCGACACTCGACACTTGGCTCTGGTGATGTATACAGTAAACATCTGCAGTAATATGATGGAAGTGGAAAGAAGTCAATCTAATCTGGTCTGAACTCATCAAACATTGAGGTCGCGTGCGAAGTGACTCCGCAATGTCGGCCCTAGCGGGGACTGTTATATACTCGACACTCGACACTTGGCTCTGGTGATGTATACAGTAAGCATCTGCAGTAATATGATGGAAGTGGAAAGAAGTCAATCTAATCTGGTCTGAACTCATCAAACATTGAGGTCGCGTGCGAAGTGACTCCGCAATGTCGGCCCTAGCGGGGACTGTTATATACTCGACACTCGACACTTGGCTCTGGTGATGTATACAGTAAACATCTGCAGTAATATGATGGAAGTGGAAAGAAGTCAATCTAATCTGGTCTGAACTCATCAAACATTGAGGTCGCGTGCGAAGTGACTCCGCAATGTCGGCCCTAGCGGGGACTGTTATATACTCGACACTCGACACTTGGCTCTGGTGATGTATACAGTAAACATCTGCAGTAATATGATGGAAGTGGAAAGAAGTCAATCTAATCTGGTCTGAACTCATCAAACATTGAGGTCGCGTGCGAAGTGACTCCGCAATGTCGGCCCTAGCGGGGACTGTGTTTTGTAATGAGGAGTAGTAAACGCGATTGTCTGGTGAAACAAGATTTAATAGGATTCATTTTAATACAACGAAGACGTATTTATTTATGATAAGATTTACTAGACCGCAACTAGAAATTATATTTGTATCAAAAATAATATATTACTCTTCTGTTGAAAACGAAAATTATTACATTGTATTCGATTAAACCTTTCTCGGATTTTAGTTATGAGCATTTTATTTATTTTAAAATTTGGATTTATTTTTTTCCTGAAAATTTAACGTTGCCAGATTTATATTTAAAATTATGATGTAGTAATTAGTAACCGAGTGCTAAGGAAGTTCTAAAGTGTATTTGTTATATTCATACTCTTTTATTAGGACTACTTTATTGATATTTATTTAAACATTAACTTACTCGCTTAGCGTTAGAAAAGGGCATTGGAATAAATTCATTTCTATGCATATTCGTCCGCCTGTTCACACGATGTCTTGAAAACGAACTGACATATAGACTTTAAATCGTGTATTAAGCATTCTTTATATATATATATATAAGGAACAATGAGTTCGATTAAGGTGCATGTCATTGTATGGCATTATAAGGACAAAGTAGCAAAATAAATAAATTCAGTATGCTCATAAGAAACTGTCATAAGATATTAAGACATGCAGCTTATTATTCCAACGACTTATTATAGTGACTTGGTGTTTAGATTTTTATGTTTAAACTGTAGTCTAAAACCCAATTTAATGGAAAAATTTGAATTTATCATATTATAAGATATTTCGAAAAGATGTTACCTGTATGCTTGAAATTTTGGATGAAACAATTTTTACAAAGATAATAATAATTTTTAAGATGCTGCATATCCAACCGTGGAGTTTAACTGAGTGTCGTTGAAGCCTTTCATTCAGAATGCTGACACAATTTCTCTTCCATTTATCAGGTGATGTAAAAAGTTCTTTCCCATATTCTGGTCTAGCTATCTGTTAATTATTAAATGAGCTACAGACTAGAAACTTTGCATGGAACCTAAGCGACTCGTGTTTCGAAGTACGTTGTGTAGTGTACTCCTACATTGTTTACTAAAGGACCATATAGCCCAAAATAGTTTTAAAATATAATACTCAATGTAGTACTGCTACATATTACCCAAGTAACTTAAATTAAATTAAGTTAATTGATAATCATATTGGGTTCCCAGAGAATAATTTAAACTCTGCAGACGCAGCAGATAAGATAACCTAAAAAAAAACTCTTACTTTAGAACAAGTTGCTTATCAGCCGACTAGTTTCTATTTCATTATCGCGTTTACACCAGACTTATAAGGAAACAGAATTCTACAGGATTGGAAAAATTATTCCTTCAGGTATGGTTTTTCCTTGCGTTAAGGCAAAAGTAATGCTGTTGATAATCAATTAACTATCATAAATATTGGTTATAGTAATTTAACATTGTTTTATGTATTTGTTTTTTTTTACTGAAAAATCTGTTTTCCCATGATAAATAAAACTCGTTAGTTTTTCTAAAGGAAGCGGATAGGAGATTACGCTAAGAGTAGCACAACGACCCAGTCCTAACCACAGGCCTATCCTAGCCAGTACACCTTTGTATATTACTATATAAGGATATCTAGTGCAAAATAGATACGAACTAACCAATAAGCATCAAATAAAAAGATTAAGGAGGGCGACAGAACTCGTTAACAGTATAACTTTGTATTATTTATACTCGGGGCCCTGATGCGGCAACACGATCCAGGTATTACGCCTATAACAGCCATTCACTAAATGGAAGAATACCTGTTTCCAATGAAAGTAAAGATGAAACTACATCTTTATTAAATCTAGCTCAAGTCTCAACATAGAAATGTTTTCGTTTTATGGTTTTTTATTCTCTTGCCGCCATCTTTGATTTTTAAACACGTTTTCTGTAATATAACTAAACTAGTAATATTTCTTACTCTACGTCTAGTTGGAATTTATGTTTATAAAACATAATATTACATTATATTTAGTGTAATACACTTAAATTTTTTTTATGAAAGGAAATAGTTTTGTGCTTAATTTGTGATTCTTTCTCACAAGTATAAAATAAGACTGAATAGTTGTATTGACCCCCAAACCTTTCTTTTTATTATATGTAAAGTTGCATAAATTGGTCTTTACCTAATGACTAATTAAATAATTACCTACCTTATTCTAACTCATTTCAGGCTTTACTCCGTAGTTCTTCAGTGGGAAATAATTCCAAACAGAACCCACATTAGCATTTTGTAATAAGTAGCTTATATTTATTCCTAAATTAATAGCCTTATTATTTCAAAAATTCAGTCAAGTCCTAGAAATGACACTTTACAACACACAAAATTTAATTCGCGTTGTGAAAGTCCTTATCTCAACGTGAATTTACTTTACAAGTTAACTTTTTCCTACACTTAAGTAATAATTTTGACTTGCTTCTTAAGTAAAACATTCATGGATTTGAGACGGGTTTCTATTTAAAATACAGTTTTATACTTTGGCCTCATGTTAAAACGGCCTACACAGTTTTACGCGGTTTTTGAATAGCGCGTTAGACCCAAGTTAATCGCAAGTAGAATGCTTCTGATGTCGTCTAATACCTTAAAGCGGAGAGTAACACCTCTCTGAGCATATGTTAATAACAATAATTTAGAAATAATACTTAAATCATCTTCCAAACGGATGGTTGTTGCTGTAGCTTATGGTTGGCCTTATCTTCACATTTACACTACCGATCTAGTTATCAAGAGGGCGTAAGAGACACTGCTCAATTTCAAGTAGTCCTGATGCACACACTAACATATGGCTTTTTATACACACAGAGTGTGTATTATTTTAATGCGGACTAATACGTTCGGATGTGCCCACTCAAATTTCTTTCTTTCTATGTCACATTTTTCATTAATGCGATTATATTAAAACTAGACAAATTAATTTCGATTGATTATAAACTTTGAAAAAGTCAAATATAGGGGTTCCTGACTAAGAGGCTATGAGTATATTAGTATATTTCATTACACTGGCATGGAATAGTATACTCTATAAGCGATTTGGATATATATTGCATGTAAGCTGCGTGTTGTTGGTGTGGTGTAAACCATCGCAAAGTCGATAAACATATTTTCAATAAAACATTTGGAGAGCCAATTTGTATTTTATGAGCACAAAAATATTTTATAATAAATAGAGAAATTTCATGTAAAATAAATAGATCATCAGCCATGGTAGTTTTAGTGGAGGTCGAAATGGGAGATTCAACTAACTCTACACATAATATACTTTAGCTAGACTGATTTAGAACCAACTCTTGCCCTTTTTTGGGGGGGGGAGTCCTTATACCCTGTTCTTTTCCTTTTTTCCTTCTTTCTGTTCTTTATTTTGTATTAATACATTCCCCACCTGACGAAGAGGATAGATTTCAATCCTCGAAACGCTGTGTTGTACATTTTGTACCCTAAAACGTTGGCAAATGTCCAAAATCCTGTTATCCTATTAAAACCTATCCTATTTACCTAGGAACCCTCTGTACCAATAAAGAAATAAAATAACAAGAAATATTTTGTTTGCCTGTTTTTAGAATTTCACTGTAAAAAAGATGTTTACTCTGTCTACTTATATCACGGCCAAGTCTGAGACAAAACTGGAACAGTGTGGGGTGGTCTAGATCTGTGGAACATTTTGTGTGCCAGTAAGTCTGAGAGATATCGAGATGACGTCGGTTTAACCACATCTGAAGTCTGATACTAAACTGTTTAGGCGCCACACTAACAGATAGACGATACATTTCCAAACATATAAATTTTGCTAAATAGAGGAAGAGTATTCTTGTATCCCAACAACTACGTATATGTTTCAAAGTAAATTGAATTTAAAATGTAATAAAAACTGTTTGAATTTTTTTGGCATATATTTATCAATTTTAAATTTCATTATTGAATTTTCGATTCTTGTGTTGTTTTTAAACAATGAATCATATTGGCTCCAATCTTATTGACCTTACATATCCAAATATCGGGTACAAATAAAATATAAGAGGTTATGGAAACTGATTATTAATATGCAATTATATTTTTTAACTTTAATACAAGTTGAAGACAGTTTTCTTCCTTAAATATTAATAATTTCCATAAACTTGTTTATAGTACTATATAGTATATATCTGATAATTTATTATACAGGTATTTTTGCTAATATGTGGACTTACTTTGTACTGTATCACATGCGTATTAAAGCTTGTATTTAAATCGTTTCGAAATTGTACGTGCAACTATGTAGCAATCGTTATAAGTGCATTCAAGCGGATCAAGCTAGGTAATTTGTAACGGTGATTTGAAAATATTTACTGCGATTTCAACATATTTTTATTTTCCGAATATTAGCAAAGAAAAACCCAGTAAGAGATGTGCACATTAATTCGATGTACATATCTTGTACATCTTTTGACCTAACGAAGTAATACTATATTACTAAATTTTTTTAATTAAATAGTTACATACCAATAATTAATATTCATAATTTTAAACCACTAAACAAACTTTTTGAAGCCCTGCAAGGCCGTGAGTAAATCTTTAAGCAAACACGGACTATTTATCGCATACTAATAATCCTTCGTATAACAATTGTTTTAAAAATAGAATGTCAACGACAATCCCAAATTACTGTTGTAATGCTGTAACAAGGAGTGAGTGTAGCTTGCGTGTCTCTCTTTGGTGAATAGGAGAGGAGTTCGATTACTTTTCGAAAAGATAATTATTCTCATTTATTAATAACATATACGGTAGCTGTATTAACTAAAATATCATGACTTCAAATGAGCCTAGTTAAAAAGTCAAAACAATATTGTGCATTGATTTAAATATGATTTTTTACAATTACTCACAACACTGTTATATAACTGATTATAGCTACTATTTATATTAAAAACCTTTATATCTGTTTTGACCTAACTACAGCTGATTTGAATTTCTCTATAATATTCTTTTCTATATATAAAAGTGTTCTTACATTTTAACTACCTACTAATTTTACAATTATGAGCAATTATAAATGGAAAAGCAATCTTGATACTTAAAAAGAATAATTAATGTATTTAGATTCGTCCTAAGGTCGAACCGGATATTACATAAAGTATGTGAAGTTTTACTGATAAATTAAAATAAAAACCAATTTTGAGTAAATAATAAGCGTTGGATACCAGCCAAAATTACAAAATAATAATGAATTATGTATTTAAATGAACTAGAATGACTTAGAGTAAAATTTTGAAATATAGATACATTTATGATGAATTTAAAATTTATTTACAAATTAAAAACCGCATATAATTAAACCGGAAACAAATTTACCTAAAATTCTAACGCTTTTTAATTGTGTACTAGTAACTCAGAGCGCTCTCACTTGTTTTACAGATGTTTTTAAGGTTATAGAACTACGGAATGAACGGATATTTATTCACACTTTTATGAAATATCCGAAATATGCATTAATATAGCGAATTTATTGAATATGTCTGACTTTGTAGTCAATATGAATTGTTATTTAAGGTCCAGAATAGCAAATCAAATTTGGAGTAATTTTATACTCACATGTACCAAATTCTTTCACTTTTCGTGTGCCTGGAACCATGATTTTAGCTTTCGTGACTTAATTATGACTTTTCCTACGTATATTTGCCTTTTTTATGTTTAATATATTTTTAATATATATGAGTAAGAGACCACGACACTTTTTAACTGCCATCAGCTCTCTACCCAAAACTAGAATACGAGTTAAAAAAATTAAAGAATAGACTGAAAATCACCGCTCACCGAGACGAGAGTGTCGGGAGTGTCTGCACTGTTTACAGCTCCTCCACCGCTACACTTTGATGTGCCTGAAGCGTAGCGAACAGCGCCAGCAATAAACAGTCGAATCGGTATTTTCACACATATTGTTCTACTCCAAGGCGAGCATTCTGAAATAAAAGAAATATACATCTTTACGACCAAGCTAGACGATAGGTAATAAAAACTTAAAATCATAATAAAGTACAAAGTTAGGTTAATCTCTGGTTGGTCACGAAACTAAGAGGAACGTGACATACTCATTAATCAGTTATGCTTATTATTTAAATTGGAGCTTAGGAAATGGAAAATATTGACCTTATTGAAATTAATGTAACGACTTTGGCAAGACTTATTATGTCACTAGTTTGAAATTAATAAATATTTTATGTATTGAGTGTTAGAAAAACCATGAGGCAAAGATTACTAAGAAATTACCTAGTGATTCTTGCTTAATCTATTAATACAGCAATGAGGCAATAGGAATTATATATATTTGACACAGTCAATAATACCTCAATTTGTGAAGGAAACAGAATTTTCCTGACATTTTCCATCGTTGAACTCCAACCACAATTCCTCAAAAACCCCACAGTGCAAAATTCTACATACCCAAATCTCAAGAATCCGCACCAGCAATCAAATCGAACCAAAAATCGCAAATCCCCAGATTCTCTAATGCTCCAACACCGAAAATTGTAATGAAGCACACACTCTTCTATAAACCCATCTCGCCAATGTGTTAGCCAATTAAGTTTACCAACAGCATAGAAAACCGTGAAAAGATTTGGAGGTATGTCGAATTTTGCTGATAATTAAATCTTACCATGCATCAAGTGTTATCGGCTTACCAGAAATCGCTAGCCCTTATAACACAACTGAATTTGAGAATATTGGCTCTACAGACAACTTGCCAGGAACAAGGTGATCTGGGTCCACGAACAACCCCGTCTCATGAATCTCAAGGTATTATTGGTGGTATACCGGAGTTATAGGCAACTTTATCTTGCAAGCATTAAGTGAGATATGTGCAATTATTATCTTTTTCCCCCAATTTGAGACTGATTCGTACGGGCACCGCCACATTGGCATCTGGCAGTCCGGCAATTTTTAAATCAAAGAATTCGTGACCGGTGGATCGGCCGCACTGGAAAAAATTACGCATCGTTACATTTCTGGCTTCCAAGGTCACCGGACCTTACTGTATTGTGATTTCTTCTTGTGGGGTTTCATCAAAGACTCTGTATATGTGCCTCCGCTACCAACAATGGATGAGCTGAGTAATCGCATTACAACAGGAGTGGAATCAGTAAATCAGGACATGCTCGCTGCAGTGTGGGATGAATTTGAATACCGCATAGACATATGCCGTGTATCTAAAGGTGGACATATTGAACACCTTTAAAAAGGTATGAAAAAAACTTTTTGAGTTTCCCTTTCAGCCAAAAAAATTAGTAATTGTATATGTTT
Source organism: Homalodisca vitripennis (assembly GCF_021130785.1). Classification (NCBI taxonomy): domain Eukaryota; kingdom Metazoa; phylum Arthropoda; class Insecta; order Hemiptera; family Cicadellidae; genus Homalodisca; species Homalodisca vitripennis. The sequence goes on from NC_060211.1 coordinate 159,507,224, forward strand.
ACTACTTTTCGAAATATAGACATGCCAAATCGGATGATTCTTTTTGATACAACCTGTATTGTAAATAAAATAGCTTTACTGGTAACATCATTACGTCGGCATCAAAATTAATTTTGAATTCACATTCTACTTGCTGTAGTAACCCAACTAACAGATCCACAAAATCACATACAGTTGGATTAGAATTGTGGGGTTGGCTTCAATTTAAGAAGTCTTAATACCTTTTTCTCCTATAAATTTTGAAATTAAGGAAAAATATTGAAAATTAAACTCCAAAATAACGTAAATAATACCATAATTAGATTAAATATACTTTTAGCGTGAAAGAAAGTTACCTAAGAAAAATACCCATAGTCCTTTCTTTGGCATTAAATGAGAATGGAGGAATAATTTTAACTTACGATACAAACGATAACAAAAGGTTTGATGGAGGAAAAATCAACAAAACGAAACACGTTTCTGAAAAAGCCAAGAATTTTTCAGCTCCTCAAATATTGTAACAAATGGCAATATCTCTGCAATGCATTGCTTTATTTATTGGCCAACTGATTGGAAAGTAATCACATCCAAATTAGGTAATAATGCAAGTTTTGTAGTACGGAAAGTGATCAATAATATACAGCAATCATAACACATCACGTGCCGCAGGCATTGGGGAACTGCATCAACAAAGGCAAGTGAGTGCGGAATGCTATTGTTACGTTCACGTGTGTTGATTGTTATAATATTAAACTGCAAATAAGTTGTCGTTTGTAATGAACATTGGAATATAGTAACTATTGATTTATTTTGAATGTCTGTAATTTGTAACTAAACTATTATACTATAGTAAAAATGGTATTATTTGGTGTTAAATTTTGCTTTTGGTGTATTCTTATCACGCAGGTACATTAAAAATAGATTTTGGAAATCAGTTAGGGATATTAGAATCTATTTCTGGATCACATGTTGTCCGTAATAACCACATATTTATGAGATGGGCGTAAAGGGATAGATTTTAACTTGAGTTGTAGATGTCATGGAAATTAGGACATATTTCTACATCCATAATACTAAGTATTAGTACTTAGTATTAGTACTAAGTATTAGTAGTATACTATTAGTATAATAGCATTAGTACTTTTAATGTATCAATCTCATAATCTATGTAATAAATCTGATCTATTAGGTTAAATATCGAGTAAAATAGACATAAATTTTCTCTTTTCTAAGGGACAAGGGACTGAATTAGACACATAAGTCTTTCATTCTGCAATAAAAAAAATATGTATTAAATCAAGCATATAGCAAAATAATCATAATCAAATAGGGTCAATTCATATAACAAGATAATTTTATAAAGACAATACGTACGATTTAATTTAAAAAATTATAATAAAACCAAAATATTTTAAACCAAGTTATCATATTGATTCTTCTTGTACTAGCGGAAACTTAGCTCTATCTCGCGGCAATAAAAAGTGTATCAACATAAATTATTGACCAAGTCAGGCAATAATCGTTTATGGCAATGCAGCTCAATCTAAGATTATATTTGTTGGACTATTATTCAAAGAACTCAAACACCAATATTTTGTAATCAAAGAATCTGCCCCTCTTATTTAAATATATTATTCCGTTGTATTTAAGGGACGACACTCCTTATGATGGCATTTAAATAAATAAGGACGATATACGTAAATACAATACCCGTAGATTTATTTAGCACTTTCTCACAATAAAATGAACTATGTTGACATATTATTGACCGGAAATTTACTAACAGACGACTAAGATTAAATTTATAGACAGCATACAGCTCACACACTTTTTCAGTAATTTATTTTATTTATTTAAATGTTCCGCCCTCTCTCATGTTTATGTTCAAAGTTTACTTAGGAAAAACATTCAATAGACAAGTATTTATTGTATCGATTCTGAGAAATAGAGATTTAAAATACAGTTATATCACCTTAAAGACAACTCAGATAAAGAATAATCTCATTATTGTTTTATTCATACAGCGAAATAAAGGCTGCATTTGACTCCGGAATCACCAGAAAAACGGGCTGCTTACAAATGAGAACCTATTTGTGACCACCCATTCAAGAAGTATCCAACACTTTTGTTTAATACCTGGCTATTTCGGAACCATCATCAATTTTAAAGCTCGTGCACTTTTCAGACGTTATTTTTGGCCATGGAATAATGGGTTATGTCTCATTAAAATATACACTTAATATGCACCCAAAAGATAGGCATCCTCCATATTACTTTAAGCGTTATTGTTCTTCATCGTTTTTACTAAAAAAAGTATAAAATGTACTAAAACAACCAAACAAAAGCATTTGGATGAGTATCTATTGTATATTTTAAACGAGACTCCATCTATACATAAGAGCTAAAATAAAAAGTTAGGACGTAAAAGCTTATAAGTCTTAACAGATATTAATATAACCATGGAAGGTTTTAAAAAACGATCACGACTTGGTTTTTGGTTGCTATGAAAAATGGACTCACAAGAAAACTTTAGGTATCAAAGAGATCAGACATTTCTGAGTCCAGTCGTAGGTGGTTAGTAGACGAATGCAGACGTATTGTGACCTGTATTCTGTAGTTCAGTTTTAATGATTAGTGTTGCGTATAGTTTTTTATTAGGTGCATTTTTTTAAAGTTAGTGAAGTTGGCAAACATCTTGGTGGTTCCGATTCCTGACTTAGGCGTGCCACAACGCTTTGGTATGATTTCTTTATTTTAACCTAGTTTGTAATTATGTATTAGGTTAGGTCTTTACCTGAAGGAGAGATCAGATTGCAGATCTCGAAACGTAGATTTACTGATTTCTTGTTTCACTGAACGATGGCAAATGTCCGGAAAAATCCTGTTTCCTTCACAAGTTATGTAACTTACTCGATAGAAATGTTATTTGAAACTGCATCACGAGGAGGACTTTTCCAACATTAAATTATCTTTTCCGGACTTTTGCCATCGTTTAGTGATACAAGAAACCAGTTACACTATGTGTCGTGAATAATAATATGAACTGTTGTTAAGGTGGATAACGAATCTAAACGTGTCTAAATTATGTCTAAATAAACTAATCCAGAGTAATGTGACACGCATAAGTCAGGATTCACAACAACCATGTTTTGTGTCAACTCTAATTACACTATCTGTACAAAACGTACTTAATAAAAACCAAAATTCTAAAAATATTAAAACCAAACTAAAGAATACAGAAATAATACAAAATAGTTCTGCACTGAACAACCAATCCCAGGAAACAGAATTGGGCTTTCTTAAATCAAGTCAAAAATTATTTCTTTCTTCCATCGTAAAGCATTTACATTTAGTTTACATGCATGCATTTCCTTAGGAAAAATAAAATATAATAATTGGTTAGGTTGCTGTAAAACTTTATAAAATAAAACTTAGAAATTAATTCCCAAACTAAGTAAAAACTAGTGTTTTTGGAATGAGTCTCTTGTAATGTACCGCACTGTTACTTAATAATTTATTGTAGCTTAGTTACAACAGAAAATAAATAGGATTGCTCTAAAAATGATTAAAATTTCTGTAAACATAAATATATAAATACAAATTATTAATTGAGTATGTTTTTAATAATTTAAAAAGTAAAGATTCTTTGATTACATGGGAGAAGAATATGGCAGCTGCAAACCTCTCATCCCACCCCCGCACCTAATAACTCGTACGTCCCCAATCACTCGCACTCACATACAGCCAATGTCCGAACAACACACACACACACACACACACACACACACACACACACATACACTCGTGAACGCTCACTCTTACACACATACACTCATACACGCTAGCTCACAAGCACATCACATTTGTACTACGGCAGATAGAAAGGTAAGTTTATAATTGTTTATTTATCTATAGATTAATGTTATACATTGTTCAGTTCTAACCATTCCAACCTCCAGTAACCAGCTATTAACTTTGTTTATATGCTGTGCTCGTATAAAAGTTTTTGTGCTGTAGGTCTTCAGGTATATTTCTGTATAAATAGTGTGCTATAATGAACGGATTAGGGGTCGAGTGAGTCCTTGAAGGTCTTGGTATACGTATTGCAACATTGTCCGCAATTGTAGTGGTGTAATCGTGAGTTATTATTATGGATAGTTAATTATTAATTCGTCCTAGAGTAATGCCTTAAAACCATACTTCGACTCCTCATAGGTTTATTAGAACTTTCTAAACTTTTTGGTACTTTACTTTTCCTTCATAGTTCATTATTCATGATTAGAAATCCTAGAAACAAAGTGGTGATCGTTTTTAAAACCTTACAATTTAATTATTAAACGATCATTTACGAGTACAAATGAGTTTAATATCCTATAGAGAATGTGAAGATATCTATCTGCTAGATGTATGTTAATTATATTCTCAAATGAGACAGTTCCATTATTCTACGGCCAAATATAAGATTGTAAAAGTGCGTGAGCTTTAAAACTGTTATTATAGCATTAGTTGGTTTTGTTCTTAAACCAAGATGACTCCAAAAGCAGCCAACTATTAACCAAAAGTGTTGGCTACTCCCTGAAAGGGTGGTCACAGATCGATCGTCATTTGCAATCGCTTTTTTCTGGTGATTCAGGAGTCAAATGAAGCCTTTGCTTCGCTGTTGAATAAAACAATAATGGGACTATTCTTTTTCTGAGTTGTCTATAAGGTAGCATAACTGCCTTTTGTGGAATGTGTCTATCCCAGAATCCGTTCTATAAAGACTTGATTATTGAAAGTTTTTGGAATGTGAAAAATTTAAATAAAACAACTAATTTGCTGAAGAAGTTTGTCAGCTATCTGCTGTTAATAAATTGACTGTGATGAATAAAGCAATATAGTTCATTTTGATATGAGACAGTATTCAATAACTCTACAAGCAATATCATTTCAGAATAGATCAGAAAGCGTTTCGTCCCTTAAAGATCCCTGAATAAAATATTTTAAAATGATAGCGGAAGGGTTTTTTTATTACAAAGCTATGTTGCTGCGCCTGGACAATTTTCCAGCAAATATAATTATATTTTAAACCTTATACCGTTAAACATTCTATGTGGACAGTTCAAAATCTATTCAGTCTATCTGATTATACATTTCAATTAATCTTAAGATGGCTTCCGTATATTCCTAATTTATGGAATGGATAACATACCATGCAGTACGGTGGTAATTAAAGCTAATTTTAAGCCAAATTGTATTTTACTCTGGAGGATGGAACCCTTGTATGAATAATTTTGCACCTTTGTTGAGCAATATAGTTAATCATTGATTGGTACTAACAGTATTGGTATTAACACCAAATATAACATACTTGATTTAACACAAGCTATTATTTTTATGATGATGATTTTATTTATATTTCCAACAACCTAGACCTTTAAAAGTGCCTTATAATTATTTATTAAACTTTATGTATAAGGTTTTAGTAATAAAGGCAACAAGAAATTAAGTCCAATCCAGTGAGTTAAAAAGCACGATGTCCAGAGAACAATTCCAGGAGATTGTGTCGTAGCTCATTCCGAGAGAAGTTTTATCTATGGTGTCACCGTTAATTCCTGTACATTGACTGAATTATACTCGGATACCGTGTACAGAGTTAGAACAATACACGGCTTATGTAGCCACGTCCGTAGCGTCGGTAGCAGGCAAACGTGGTTATTACCAAGTCGATTAATGCAACAATGTTTACAGGAGCAGACAGCTGATTGTTTAATATTCCTCCATAATTAAAGGTATTAAAAAAAATACCAGAATTATTATGATATATATTATAAATAATAGAATATATAAAATTTCAACAGGCTTTTAGCCAATAAATTTAACTAGCTCTTTTTAAGTTTAATTGCACTTACAAGTCAATTTTTTACTATTAAAATAGAGAATGGGTTAAATTAAAGCTGAGAAACATTTTTGTCCTTTATGCACTTTGAAACACGACAATCTAAGAAACTTTTTAAATATTTCATCTTATTCCAAATTAATGATAAAACCATACAGAGAAAAGCTTTAGAAGATTACTAGTTTTATTACTAATTCCTAGCAGAGAATTACTTAAACGGGGTGACAACGTTGTCAGACACACGTTTGTCAAGCCTTTATATATTTGATGCAGCTCTGTGCTGCTTATCACGTACAGAATGCGTGCATATTTTGTTATTTTGGGTGATTACATCTACCTTAACGAAATATGAGAGGGGGAAGTAAGATATAGTAATATTGAAATGATCCATTCGCATATTCCATCAGAGTTGATATCGCTTTAAATAATTTGGTTAATAAGCAATATACCAAAATAATCCAACAGAAGTTTTCAGTTCTAAAACACGTGTCTAAAGTATTTAAAGGTTACTTACTGTGATAAATTCATAGAATGCAGCTGAGTTTCATTAAACACTCTTTAAAGCCTTTGATGATATATATAAACATAAATATAAAATTATATGATAAGTAATACCAAGAATAATATTTACCTTTAAATTTATATTAATAAACAAAAAAAAGAACCAAAGTGTGACAAATTAAAAAATATTAAGCATGTACTGCATATATTAAGCATAGTGTATTAAAAATGTAGTGCTGACTGCAGATAAATTATTTTCCATTTATCTTTTCTACCGTCAACTGCTGGTGAAATTCGCTGCATCAGTTTCTTCAGCTTTTAGTGCCATCTCAGGTGTAACACAAGGCTTACATTTTGGGCCCGTCCTCTTTATAATTGTTATCAATAATATTGTGGCCAAAGTTAAATTGGGGGTTTTATGCTCCCTAACTGTGATTGGTTTTATTGTTAGGATTGTTGTAATGTCTGCCACTTTATGTTATTTTGTTTAACATAATTCTTGTTGTATTTAACATATTTATTTATTTTTATATATTTTTGTTACAAATGATGTACCGTTGATAAATAAATACAATACAATACAATAAAATATGCCTTTATTGCCAAAATAAATTTTAACATTGCATAGCATGCGTCACGTAATTACAATGTTATATTCATTAAATAATAAAATGTCTTATGCTGACGATTTAATTTTTAAAATGCTATAGTTCGATAACAATAAAATTTGTCAAACAGTAAAACTAATATGTAATTAAAAAAAAACTGGATGTCAACGCGCCTGTACTATCGCACATCGATGTTATTGAGATGGTCCATGAATTCACGAAAAATGAATGATACTCTAAAAGTGTCGCAATGCACTGTTGAACCGATTTACATCATTTATTGGTTTTATTTCTTCGGGGAGCCCATCTAGAAAATTTCTCCGCTTGAGAAGGAAGTTGCTCGTATCTTTTCAATCTATGCTGAGCAGGTCTCAGATTTTCAATATATCTTGTATTTTAGTTGTGAATGTCCCACCCTCGAACCATCTAACTCTTAAACCGACAGTGTACAGTAGTTTCCTGTACATGCAAACTTGGTATTGTTAGTATTTTGAGCTCTTAAATGTATAACTACAGGACTCTCTAAACTTTAATTTAGAAATAATTCTGATAGCTCTCTTCTGCAAGACATAGTCTGTGGAAGTCGCTATTTTAACAGTCACCCCACAATATAATACCGTTGGATAAATGTGAGTGGGTAGGATAATTAAAACGTTCCGCTGTTTTCTCAACATTACACATATTCTTCTTACAACCCCCCCCCCCCCTAACCACACAAAACTTATGAAAGGAAAATTAATTTTAAATAAATAAAGGTATACAATTTAAAGCTAAGACATGAAATTACAATAAGTTTTATCCTTACTTTTATTATGCTAATATTAATGATTGATTTTCATAAATATCTTCCTATTTCCTCCATACTTGATGTAAATTATTGTTTAGATTTTGTATAAGCTTTGACATAGAAGAGTCATAAATTTATTTATGTAATAAACAGTACCATTAATTGATTATGCCTGACTGAACCTATTTAACACTATCAAAACAGATTTAATTGCTGTTTGTTAAATTGTTTGGTACATATAATATATATGTAATTGTTAATGTTGTGTGTATATATGGATCAATGTTACAGTGTTAGAAGCGTTTCCTAAACTGTTATTTCAGCACCTTAAATGATGTTTTGATAGTGTTAAATAGGTTCAGTCAGTCATAATCGATTAATGTTACTGTGGTAATGAACCACAAAAATTACTTGCTCCGTCGGGACTCGAACCGTATACATGTAATTAATACGTACAGTTCTACTGCACATTTAGCTCGCAAGAAAGCTAAATTTAGCTTCTATATTACTTGTATAGAAACTTGTAGCCAGGCTCAGTTCAAATTAATTATTGAGGCTATTCAAAGAGCGAATGAAGGCCAGGAATGTAGAACTGGAATATATCAAATTACAATCTGGCTGTTTGTGATGGTACAAATCTCATTAGTTGTGATGGACAGCCTCAGATATATTGACTTCTAATACAAAGCGGATTTAAAAAAGTTAATTAAATTATTAATGGATACATTAATATTGAGTGATTTAAACAACTGTTACTAAATTATATGTAAATCAGGTCCCTTGCTGGTGAGTGAGTGCAAGTGTAAGTTTTAAATATTTATGCCTTATTAACCGATTTTCTGGAATAAAAAGTATCTAATTAGGTTACGAAGGCCCTTGTTATATATATATAACATAACACTCAATCCATACTATAATATAAATTTTTGGATCAACCAGTAAAAACATCGTTTCAAAAAGTATAATTATAATTATTCTTATAATTTGGAATGACCCTGAAGTACGCTCAAAAGCATTTTTTTTTATATTTAAAATAGGTTAAAAAGCACTTTTTATTGAGGTCCCAATGCAAATTTATTTTTATCTGTTTTAAGGGTACATTTGAAAAAGGCAACTATAATAATTAGTGTAGTAAGGAACTAAACTTCGAATGTAATATCACACTAAAATATGTTTAAAGACAAACAGATTCCTGAAATTTCGTTTAAATAATTTTCTTTGGTGCTTAAATTATGTGTATTTTTGTTAAAATTCCTAAATTAACATTTTAAATTCAGTATGATTTAAAGTAAGAGAAAAATAACATTACACATTTAGAAGCCTATGTGGGTTCATTGGCTCAATATTAAAAATTATACATTTTCAGTTTTACAGGTATTTTGACATGTAATGGTTTTTTAAAAATTTTTTAATACAAATTTATTTAGGCAGAGCTCGTTTGGTGAATTTGCAATTATAAAAGTTTTAAAATATACTATTTAAGAAGGTAAATTGTAAAAAACCACATTAATTTATATCTCCAATACAGACATTGTAACACTAAATCAGAGATTTATTTTCAAATATTTGTGACTTCATAACAGAAAAATACAAATTGTTGGATCCTGTTAAACTTTGAACTTGACTTTTGTTTTGAAAAGAAATTTTGCGCATTTTATGGATTGCTTTGTTCGACACTGAATGATTGGTACCAGTACATAACACTGCCACGTATCGATCTCTCACATAACTTTGTAACATATTGTAACTTTACTCCCTATTTTATCGTCACTCAGCCACGAGCTACTTGTCAGTCGTTTTATTCTACTGCACCTTTGCACTGTTTTATTTCTTTTGTAAATTTAGGCTGCTTCATAAAGAGGTAGACGTTTTTTACAAGTGATTTTGAGATGGAAAAATATATATTTACAATAAATATTCTATAGAATTCAACTGGCATTTTATTATATAATTATTATAATACATCTATAGGTAATTTTAATTTCCCGTAAAATCAAGCCAAATTTCCCATTTAAAAACATTTCTGTACGCAGTGCCTAATTCGTAATTTAAAAAATTCAACTGATTAATTTGTAGTATTCGTTGTAGTTTTTAATTTATGCTGTTTTTTTCAAGGATTGGAATTATACTGATGGGTATAGTCATGTTTGTATTAATATTTATGTCATAAACGGGACTGATAGTTATTAAATGTTATTTCATTATTTTGCCTTAAATAGAACATGTAGAAAAGGTATGTTAAATGTTGTACCTTTGGGTGAAAAACTTATGAGTTTCATAAAATTTCAAAGTTACTGGGAAATTACGCTAATCGCAAAACATTTATTTTCTATGAATATTTCTTAAAAAAGAAACATGTAAACCAAGATTATATGCAGACACTTTTTATGTCAGAATTGTATAAAACTGGCGAGAAATTCATTCATTCAATACTTTCAAATTCAATGTTGCAATTAATTGGACCAATTTTAGGGAAGCCAGCACTCGTGGAGCTGGAAAAAATTTGTTTATGTTTGTCTGTCTGCCTATCTGTCTCTCTGTCCGTACGATATTTTGAAAAATAACAGATCTATATACTTAAAATTGTGAAAGAAACTTCAATAGTATAAAATAAAAACTGAATTTGATTGTAATGCACACCGTGGGATTGACTGAGTATTACCTAATATTTTTAAGTTTGTCTTTATGAGCAATCATGGAAGCTAAGGAAAAATAGCAGAATAAATAAATTTTGCATTTTCCAGAGAACATTATTTTAGGAAGAATTCTAATTACCGGGAACTAAACGAACTAAATCATTAGAAATGTTGTTTGGCATACTGTGAAAATTACATGTCATTGTGGCGATCGGTTCTGGTTTTCTGCCTTCCAAAAAGAAGCGATATTTAAAAGGAGGCCACTCTGTCTCCGTAAAAAATCTATTGCACTTGTTACCACGCGATATAAGTGTGTTATAACCAAGTTATCATAAACATGTTAACAGGTGCTGAGGTGATCAGAGCTTTAATATGAGAAATATCTTAAATGATTTTTTTTCTTTTTTCTCCAAATGTTCAAAGCGGCGCCAACGAAGTCGCACTAAAGGCTAGGGTTATTTCCGATCGGTACTTTCCCTACCTCAGATCACAGGCAAGATCATCTAGCTTTTCCTATGTCAGATCACCTTCCAACATACGTGACATAAAACATCATTTTATTGTATACTGTTGTGTAGAATTTATTATTCAAACACTGACATGGAACCCAACTTAAACAAAAAAATGAATTTATTATGTGGCCAGATATCTAGAGAAATATTTCATCTGTAAACTTAAAAATTGCCAAGAAACAATTTCAACATAGACAAGACTTAGTTACATGATTGTGCATGTTTAATAGTGGAATTTGCCTGAAGTCTATCACAAAGTAGGCATACAAAATTGTTTCTTTTGTTTGTCGTGAGACGTTAAAAATGCGTTAGCTTTATGGTAGTCTGTCGTTCTATCCATCTATAACAAAACGAGCAATAGAGTTGAAATTTTATATAAAACTTTAGCGAAACTAGTTAAGTGACACGTACTCTTACCTTGTTTACTAAAATAAATAACTTGATCGGGGTAAAAACTAATTGTTTCGATGTTTTTATTCAATTTAAACATCAATAAAAGTAAAGTTTATAACTAATAGTATGCATGTCACATTAAGGTACTTATAAATATAACAAATATTTAAAAATGTATATGTATAACAAAAATGTATTATATTTAAAAACTTTTCAGTTTTGTATTTTCACACGTCATATAACAAATTTCAGGGTTATGGCAGTGGTATTTATATTTCAGACGAATATGATAATAAAATATAACTGAATAATCCTACATTTATAATTTAAAAATACGAAGTGTAAATATTCTGCTGTAAGTTTAAGGAATTTTACTTAGGCGGAAACGAGTACAAAATTTGAACGTGTTTGAAGAAGTTTCAACTCTAGATTTGTATCAAAAAAACATTATGCCTTACAACTGTTTCATAATATTGCCTAACATGAATCAGTAAATATAATGATATTGTAAGAAGTTAACGTCTTGAAAATGAGCACTAAAGTTCGAAAGAGAAGTTGATGGAATCACTGGATTCCTATTGACGAAGCTCTGACATCAAAATGTGATGTAAAGTAGATTTTAAACTCTCGAGCTGTTTCACTTTCTGAGTATTTGAGCCTTTGTAACTTTCTGTTTGATACTTTAGCTCTTTCTGGATTGAGTGAACAAATTCAGTCAGGATGTCTCAAACTTATCAATGGTTTTAATATCTGTTCTTTGTCATGTAACTGAAAGTTTCACGATAATTTCATGCTTCAAAATTGGGGCAATCAAACAAATATAACTACACCGTTTTTTAATGGAACACAGTATACACTGCAATTTAAAGTTACCAGAAACACACAGACAAACTTCAATCTCTTGCGACGAGCCCATCGGAGGCGGATTTCTTGACGAACACAAAAAGATTTTCTTGTCGGATTATACTCGTAGTTCAAAAAAATATTGCAGTAGAGTTCCTAAACCCTGTAAATGTATAGATTAAACTCCATCCAGTGTAAACAATGTTTTCTTCTTTAGTTAGTCAGCAGAGTGTAGATTAGAAACTCTACTGTTAAACCGGCTTTTAATGGAAACATAAGAATATAATGTTTTGCCAGAGATGTATATACCGCATCCGCACATATTTGTGCATACGTACACTCAATTACCTATACCACTGTATTGAGCTTCACAATTATTGTAACTATACACGAATATTTCAATATTTTCTATTGAATCTGAGAAAAACAAATGTTTTAAGAAAATAATAATAATTTTTTTTTAGATTTATATTCCTGTATATTCCAAATTTTTTATAGAATACACATGGTTCACCTTTTGCAGCTCGGTTATTCCGCTTAGTCCAATTTTACTGTTAATCCTTTCCTGTTTTAATGCAAAAATACTATTTTGTTAAAACTTTTATCTCAAAAAATTATACAAAAAAACAAAATAATTATGCAAAAAGAGAGGTTAAATTAGGAAAAAAATATAGTTAAGGCAACACAGATTGAAATTTTAGAACTGTGACTTATATGTGTTTGATTTATGGACAGGATCGTAAATTTCCCATAATTTAAATACTTGTTTAAGAATAAGACTGAGATTTTCTGAAATACATCAATAAATATTCAAATGACAGATATTTGTGATGAGATAATGGTTCTTTGCAGTTTATGAAGTACATTTTGTACGGGTGAATATTAATGCTATTGTCTCCTCTTCCCTTTGAGTTTAAGAAGGATTTGTTTTTGTTACAGTACAAGTTCATGTAAAGTGCTTTCTAATAACAGTACAAGAGATAAGAGAAGGATGACGATATGTGTGATGAGATAAGGGAACTTTCTAGTTTTTTAAATACATTTTGAACTAGGGTGAGCACAATGCTTTCTTCCCTTTGAGTTTAAAAAGTGTTTTTCTTTTTTAACTTTAACTTCTTGTAAAGAAGTTTTCTAATAAGAGATAAGAGAAGTGTGACACTATAATATCTAGAGCAACTTGCAGCGAATAGTCCCATAGTGATTGTTGAGTGTGAATCTCCTTTCCACACCCCACTCTGATGTTGCTAGCTTTATATTTATGAAAAATTTGTATCCATATAAAAGGTTTTTCAAATAAACGAACATCATCAGCTGTTACGTGAATTCCGTTATACAATTTATGGCAGAAATGCATATGTGTGCTACAGATGAATATACGTTATGTGGAAGATCTCTTTTCAGCTAACCAATAGGTGGGTGGATCCCGAAATACCCAAATTTATAGTAATTTATTTAATATTAATTAAAATTGTACTTCGTCCGCACGCACCTGTTACTATGATAATATAACGTAAAATAACAGCAAGAACCCTGTAAAGTATTATATAAACACACACACACACACACTCACACACACACACACACTCTCACACACACACAAACACGCGCACGCGTGTATATATATATACTCACTAAGTTCTGATGTAAGCAGAATGAATGCACTAAATGTATGTAAATTCACTAGAAGTGAATAAATCAAACTATCTTAAGTTAGAAATGTTGACATTTTTTTTCTTTATTCAAAGAAACATTTGTCATATTTCTGAGTTCAAGTTATTGTTTTATTATGTAATTAATAAACAGAACAAATATTTGGAAACTGATGGAGCTACTGGTATCCAAGTTTCCGAGAAGAACTTTAGCAGAGTCAATCTAATGAAAATAAATCAAAGCTTTCTACACTTGATTTGCATCGCTTTGTTTGCAAATTGTTTCTCTCTTCTCGTCCCGTAATCTTCACTTCCTGTACCACTTCAACCCTTTATCGAGGCCATGATTCTTCATTTTATTAATCATTGTGAAACCTTCCTTGCTCCGCCTATTGATGTTTTTATTGTAGTAAATGGCACTTATTACAAATATTTCACAAGGAATACATGTGATAATACACACAAACGGTTTTCATCTCAGAAGGCCTGCCTTGATTGATACCAAATAAGCACATAAGTACGGTTACGATTTCATTTAACCCTATACCATACCATACAATGTTATTATTTATAATATACTACGTTCCGTTATGATTGTTAAAATTAAGAATAACTCGAATGTATTCAACTACATTATTACACAACAAAAATAAATGAATTTGTATAAGATTTTATGATTAATTTATTGTATTGTATCTGAGCAGAGATGTTTCCAATGTGAATTTGGGAAGTATGCGGTTCTTGTCAGATACCATGCTAGACTGACGCCTACATTGCCGAAGTTTCGCCCAAGTCGACACTTTGCTATCGTGGCAACTTAAATGTTTACTACTACATTATTATGCTAACTTTTGAAATTACTAATTAATGGTTTAAAGCTAACCTAAACACGGTTACCTGTCCCAAATTTTTAATTAATGTATAGTGCCCCATCATCACCTGCGAACACCTGGTAAAAATAAATCTAATAATACATAACGTTCAATAAATGGAGGGAAAAGTCGCCGACCAATACAATCAGCCGAGATCCCAAACTAATACGAATTAATGATTCATTTAAATAATTACTAAACAACAAGAAAAAATTGTCCTGTATATTTCTGGTGCCCTCGGTTACCATGGAGTGGCTGTTACATCTTATTCAGATACACACACACACACACACACACACACACACACACACACACACACACAAATATATATATATATATATATATATATATAAAATTTCAATAAACATTGAATCGCAAAAAGTACTTGCTCCGCCGGGAGTCGAACCCGGATCTCTCACTTGCCGGGTGGATGTGCTACCATTACACCCAGATAATCATATTGGGTTCCCAGAGAATAATTTAAACTCTGCAGACGCAGCAGATAAGATAACCTAAAAAAAACTCTTACATTAGAACAAGTTGCTTATCAGCCGACTAGTTTCTATTTCATTATCGCGATTACACCAGACTTATAAGGAAACAGAATTCTACAGGATTTGAAAAAAAATATTCCTTCAGTTATGGTTTTTCCTTAAGTTAAGGCGATAGTAGTGCTGTTGCTTAATAATCTAAGCAACTTAATTTAAATTAATTCAATTAGTTATCATAAATGTTTGTTATTGTAATTTAACATAGATTTATCAATTTTTGCAACTACAAAATCGGTTTCCCACGATAAATAAAACTCGGTAGTTTTTCTTAAGGAAGCGGTTCGGAGATTATGCTAAAAGTAGCACCACGGCCCAGTCCTAACCACAGGCCTATCTTAGCCAGAACATCTCTGTATATTACTATATAAGGATATCTAGTAGAAAATAGATACGAACTAACCAATAAGCATCAAATAAAACATTGGGGAGGGCGACAGAACTCGTTAACAGTGTAACTTTGTATTATTTATTCTCGGGGCCCTGATGCGGCAACACAACCCAGATGTTACGCTGATAACCGTCATTCACTATATGGTAGAATACCTTTTTCCAATAAAAGTAAAGATGAAATTACATCTTTATTAAATTCAGCTCAAGTCTTAACATAGAAATGTTTTCGTTTTATGGTTTTTTATTCTCTTGCCGCCATCTTTGATTTTTAAACACGTTTTCTGTAATATAACTAAACTAGTAATATTTCTTACTCTACGTCTAGTTGGAATTTATGTTTATAAAACATAATATTACATTATATTTAGTATAATACACTTAAATTTTTAATATGAAAGGAAATAGTTTTATGCTTAATTTGTGATTCTTTCTCACAAGTATAGAATAAGACTGAATAGTTGTATTGACCCCCAAACCTTTCTTTTCATTATATGTAAAGTTGCATAAATTTGTCTTTACCTAATGAATAATTAAATAATTACCTACCTTATTCTAACTCATTTCAGGCTTTGACTCCATACGTCTTCAGAGGGAAATAATTCCAAACAGAAACCCACATTAGCATTTTGTAATGAGTAGCTTATTTTAATCCCAAATTAATAGACTTATTATTTCCAAAATTAAGTCCATTCCTAGAAATGACACTTTACAACACAAAAAATTTAATTCGCGTTCTGACAGTTCTCATCTCAACGTGAATTTACTTTACAACTTTTTTCCTACACTTAAGTAATAATTTTGACTTGCTTCTTAAGTAAAACATTCATGGATTTTAGACGGGTTTCTATTTATAATACAGTTTTATACTTTGGCCTCATGTTAAAACGGCCTACACAGTTTTACGCGGTTTTTTTAATAGCGCGTTAGACCCAAGTTAATCGCAAGTAGAATGCTTCTGATGTCGTCTAATACCTTAAAGCGGAGAGTAACACCTCTCTGAGCATATGTTAATAACAATAATTTAGAAATAATACTTAAATCATCTTCCAAACGGATGGTTGTTGCTGTAGCTTATGGTTGGCCTTATCTTCACATTTACACTACCGATCTAGTTATCAAGAGGGCGTAAGAGACATTGCTCAATTTCAAGTAGTCCTGATACACACACTAACATATGGCTTTTTATACACACAGAGTATGTATTATTTTAATGCGGACTAATACGTTCGGATGTGCCCACTCAAATTTCTTTCTTCATTAATGCGATTATATTAAAACTAGACAAATTAATTTCGATTGATTATAAACTTTGAAAAAGTCAACTATAGGGGTTCCTGACTAAGAGTATTCCTGTGAGTATTTTCATTACACTGGCATTTAAAAGTAATTTTATAAGCGATTTGGATATATATATTGCAATTAAGCTGCGTGTTTATGGTGTGGTTTAAACCATCGCAAAGTACATAAACATATTTTCAATAAAACATTTGGAGAGCCAATTTGTATTTTATAAGCACAAAATTATTTTTAAATAAATAGAGAAATTTCATGTAGGACGAAATAGATCATCAGCCATGATAGTTTTAGTGGAGGTCTAAATGGGAGAGTCAACTAACTCTACACATAATATATTTTAGCTACACCCATTTAAAAACCAACTTTTGGGAGTCGTCGAACCCTTTTCTTTTCCTTCTTTTTCTTCTTTCTGTTCTTTTTTTATGTATTTATACATTCCCCACCTGACGAAGAGGATAGATAACAATCCTCGAAACGCTGTATTGTACATTTTGTACCCTAAAACGTTGGCAAATGTCTAAAATCCTGTTATCCTATTAAAACCTATCCTATTTACCTAGGAAGCCTCTGTACCAATAAAGAAACAAAATAACAAATATTTTTTTTCTGTTTTTAGAATTTCACTGTGAAAAAGATGTTTACTCTTTCTACTTATATCACGACCAAGTCTGAGATAAAACTGGAACAGTGTGGGGTGGTCTAGATATGTGGAACATTTTGTGCCAGTAAGTCTGAGAGATATCGAGATGACGTCGGTTTAACCACATCTGAAGTCTGATACTAAACTGTTTAGGCGCCACACTAAAAGATAGATGATACATTTCCAAACATATAAATTTTGCTAAATAGAGGAAGAGTATTCTTGTATCCCAACAACTACGTACATGTTTCAAAGTAAATTGAATTAAAAAAGTAATAAAAACTGTTTGAATTTTTTTGGCATATATTAATCAATTTTAAATTTAATTATTGAATTTTCGATTCTTGTGTTGTTTTAAACAATGAATCATATTGGCTCCAATCTTATTGCCCTTACATATCCAAATATCGGGTACAAATAAAATATAAGAGGTTATGGAACTGATTATAAATATGCTATTTATTTTTTAACTTTAATACAAGTTGAAGACAGTTTTCTTCCTTAAATATTAATATTTCAATAAACTTGTCCATAGTACTATGTAGTATATCTGATAATTTATTATACAGGTATTTTTGCTAATATGTGGATACTTACTTTACGTATCACATACTTATTAAAGCTTGTATTTAAATCGTTTCGAAATTGTACGTGCAACTATGTAGCAGTCGTTATAAGTGCGTTCAAGCGGATCAAGCTAGGTAATTTGTAACGGTGATTTGAAAATATTTACTGCGATTTCAACATATATTTATTTTCCGAATATTAGCAACAACAAAAAAAACAAAGTAAGAGATGTGCACATTACTTCGATGTACATATCTTGTACATCTTTTGACCTAACGAAGTAATACTATATTACAAAATTATTTTAATTAAATAGTCATACCAATAATTAATATTCATAATTTTAAACCACTAAACAAACATTTTGAAGCCCTGCAAGGCCGTGAGTAAATCTTTAAGCAAAATCGGACTATTTATCGCATAATAATAATCCTTCGTATAACAATTGATCTAAAAATAGAATGCCAACGACAATCCCAAATTACTGCTGTAACAAGGAGTGAGTGTAGCTTGCGTGTCTCTCTTCGGTGGAATAGGAGAGGAGTTCGATTACTTTTCGAAAAGATAATTATTTTCATTTATTAATAACATATACGGTAGCTGTATTAACTAAAATATCATCACTTGAAATGAGCCTAGCTAAAAATCCAAAAAATATTGTGCATTGATTTAAATATGATTTTTTACTATTACTCACAACACTGTTATATAACTGATTATACCTACTATTTATATTAAAAACCTCTATATCTGTTTTTGACCTAACTACAGCTGAGTTGAATTTCTCTATAATATTCTTTTCCATATATAAAAGTGTTCTTACATTTTAACTACCTACTAATTTTACAATTATGAGCAATTATAAATGGAAAAGCAATATTGATAACTTAATAAGAATTAATGTATTTAGATTCGTCCTATGGTCAAACCGGATATTATATAAAGTATATGAAGTTAAATTAAAATAAAAACCAATTTTGAGTAAATAATAAGCGGTTGGATACCAGCCAAAAATTACAAAATAAAAATTAATTATGTATTTAAATGAACTAGAATGACTTAGAGTAAAAAGTTTGAAATATAGATACATTTATGTTGAATTTTAAAATTTATTTACAAACTAAAAAAACCGCATATAGTCAAACCGCAAACAAATTTTACCTAAAATGCTAACGCTTGTTAATTGTGTACTAGTAACTCAGAACGCTCTCACTTGTTTCATGTTTTTAAGGTTATAGAACTACGGAATGAACGGATATTTATTCACACTTTTATGAAATTTCCGAAATATGCATTAATATAGCGAATTTTATTGAATATGTCTAACTTTGTAGTCAATATGAATTCTTATTTAAGGTCCAGAATAGCAAATCAAATTTGGAGTAATTTTATACTCACATGTACCAAATTCTTTCACTTTTCGTGTGCCTGGAACCATGATTTTAGCTTTCGTGACTTAATTATGACTTTTCCTACGTATATTTGCCTTTTTTATGTTTAATATATTTTTAATATATATGAGTAAGAGACCACGACACTTTTTAACTGCCATCAGCTCTCTACCCAAAACTAGAATACGAGTTAAAAAAATTAAAGAATAGACTGAAAATCACCGCTCACCGAGACGAGAGTGTCGGGAGTGTCTGCACTGTTTACAGCTCCTCCACCGCTTACACTTTGATGTGCCTGAAGCGTAGCGAACAGCGCCAGCAATAAACAGTCGAATCGTTATTTTCACACATATTGTTCTACTCCAAGGCGAGCATTCTGAAATAAAAGAAATATACATCTTTACGACCAAGCTAGACGATAGGTAATAAAAACTAAAATCATAATAAAGTACAAAGTTAGGTTAATCTCTGGTTGGTGACGAAACTAAGAGGAACGTGACATACTAATTAATCAGTTATGCTTATTATTTAAATTTTAGCTTAGGAAATGGAAAATATTGACCTTATTGAAATTAATGTAATGATTTTGGCAAAATTTATTCGTCACTAGTCTGAAATTAATAAAACTTTTAAGCATTTAGTGTTAGAAAAACCACGAGGCAATAATTACTAAGGAATTATCTAGTGATCCTTGCTTAATCTCTTAGTACAGCAATAAGGCTATATAAAATGATATATTTTTGACACAGTCAATAATACCTCAATTTGTGAAGGAAACAGAATTTTCCTGACATTTTCCATCGTTGAACTCCAACCACAATTCCTCAAAAAACCCCACAGTGCAAAATTCCACATACCCAAATCTCAAGAATCCGCACCAGCAATCAAATGGAACCAAAAATCCCCAGATTCTCTAATGCTCCAACACCGAAAATTTTAATGAAGCACTCACTCTTCTATAAACCCATCTCGCCAATGTGTTAGCCAATTAAGTTTACCAACAGCATAGAAAACCGTGAAAATATTTGAAGGTATGTCGAATTTTGCTGATAATTAAATCTTACCATGCATCAAGTGTTATCGGCTTGCCAGAAATCGCTAGTCCATATAATACAACTGAGTTTGAGAATATTGGCTCTACAGACAACTTGCCAGGCACAAGGTGATCTGCGTCCACGAACAACCCCGGCTCATGAATCTCAAGCTAGTATTGGTGGTATACCGGAATTATAGGCAACTTTATCTTGCCAGCATTAAGTGAGATATGTGATGCATTCCTGGTTATCTTTAATCAACAGACGTGTATCTGGTATACAAAAGTGTAGCAATCAGTCTCAAAACCTTAACGGCAGTACACAGGCCGACTTTGCCAGAAATCATAATATGCCATCCTTAAAGAGGGATTAAGGATACAATATTTTCTCACGTATTTCCATCTTTCCAGCTTCCAGGCAGCGGTTATACTAAGACGAATATATCTAAAAACCTATCTTAAATTAACAGTGATTTTTTCACAAGTTCAGTGTCAGGAGCACTGGATTGACAGCAATAATTATATCTCACCAGCTTCAAAATAATATTTTTACATTGGTGTATATTGTTTGAAAGGGGCATTGAATGGTTTCATAGTTGTAAATTAAGTAGCTTTACTTGTAACAATCATTACGTCGGCATCAAAATTAATTTTGAATTCACATTCTACTTGCTGTAGTAACCCAACTAACAGATCCACAAAATCACATACAGTTGGATTAGAATTGTTGGGTTGGCTTCAATATTTTTAAGAAGTCTTTAATACCTTTTTCTCCTATAAATTTAGTAAGTAAGGAAAAATATTGAAAATTAAACTTTAAAACAACGTAAATAATACCATAATTAGATCAAATATTCTTTTATCATAACAGAAAGTTACTTAATAAAAATACCCACAGTCCTTTCTTTGGCATTGAATGAGAATGGAGCAATAATTTTAACTTTTACATACAATAACAAAAGGTTTGGTGTAGGAAAATCATGAAAACGAAACACGTTTCTGAAAAAGCCAAGAATTTCTCAGCTCCTCAAATATTGTGACAAATATCTCTGCAATTCATTGTGTTATTTATTAGCCAACTAATTGGAAAGTAATCACATCCAAATTAGTTAATAATGCAAGTTGTGTAGTACGGAAAGTGATCAATAATATACAGCAATCATGTCACATCACATGCCGCAGGCATTGGGGAACTGCATCAACAAAGGCAAGTGAGTGTGGAATGCTATTGTGACGTTCACGTGTGTTGATTGTTATAATATTAAACTGCAAAACAGTTGTCGTTTGTAATGAACATGAGAACATGGTAACTATTGATTTATTTTGAATGTCTGTAATTTGTAACTAAACTATATATACTATGGTAAAAAATGGTATTACTTGGTGTTAAATTTTGCTTTTGGTGAATTTTTATCACTCAGGTACATTAAAAAATAAATTTTAGAAATCATTTAGGATATTAGAATCTATTTCTGGATCACATGTTGTCCGTAATAACCACATTTATGAGATGGGCGTAAAGGGATAGATTTTAACTTGGGTTGTAGATGTCATGGAAATTAGGACATATTTCTATAATCCATAATACTAAATATAAGTATAATAGCATTAGTTCTGAATATATCAATCTCATAATCTATGTAATAAATCTGATCTATTAGGTTAAATAATATCGAATAAAATAGAAAATTCATATCTCTTTTAATGGACAAGGGACTGAATTAGACACAGAAGTCTTTCATTCTGTAATAACAAAATTATGTATCAAATCAATCATATACCTAAAAAATCATAATTAAATAAGGTCACTTCATATAACACGATAATTATAATAGAAATACGTATAATTTAATTTACAAAATTATAATAAAACCAATATATTTTAAACCAAGTTATCATATTGATTCTTTTTGTACTAGCGGAAACTTAGCTCTATCTTACGACAAGAAAAAGTGTATCAACATAAATTATTGACCACGTCAGGCAATAATCGTTTATGGCAATGCAGCTTAAACTACGATTATATTTGTTGGACTATTATTCAAAGAACTTAAACTCCAATATTTTGTAATCAAAGAATCTGCCCCTCTTATTTAAATATATTATTCCGTTGTCTTTAAGGGACGACACTCGTTATGATGGCATTTAAATAAATATGGACGATATACGTAAATACAATACCTGTAGATTTATTTAGCACTTTCTCTCAACAAAATGAACTATGTTGACATATTATTGACAGGACATTTACTAAAAGACGACTAAGATTAAATTTATAGACAGCAGACAGCTCAAACACGTTTTCAGTAATTTATTTTATTTATTTAAATTTTCCGCCCTCTCTCATGTTCATGTTCAAAGTTTACTTAGGAAAAACATTCAATAGACAAGTATTTATTGTATCGATTCTGAGAAATAAAGATTTAAAATACAGTTATATCACCGTAAAGACAACTCAGATAAAGAATAATCTCACTATTGTTTTATTCATACAGCGAAATAAAGGCTGCATTTGACTCCTAAATCACCAGAAAAACGGGCTGCTTACAAATGAGAACCTATTTGTGACCACCCATTCAAGAAGTACCCAACACTTTTGTTTAATACCTGGCTATTTTCGGAATCATCAATTTTAAAGCTCGTGCACTTCTCAGTCCTTATTTTTGGCTATGGAATAATGGGTTATGTCTCATTAAAGTATACACTTAATATGCATCCAAAAAATAGGCATCCTCCATATTACTTTAAGCGTTATTTTTCTTCATAGTTGTTACTCAAAAAAGTATAGAATTTACTAAAAGAACCAAACAAAAGCATTTGGATGAGTATCTATTGTATATTTTAAACTAGACTCCATCTATAAATAAGAGCTAAAATAAAAAGTTAGGACGTAAAAGCTTATAAGTCTTAACAGATATTAATATAACCACGGAAGGTTTCAAAAAAACGATCATGACTTGGTTTTTGGTTGTTATGAAAAATGGACTCACAAGAAAACTTTAGGTATCAAAGAGATCAGACATTTCTCAGTCCAGTCGTAGGTGGTTAGTAGACGAATGCAGACGTACTGTGACCTGTATTCTGTAGTTCAGTTTTAATGATTAGTGTTGTGTATAGTTTTTTATTAAGTGCATTTTTTTTAGAGTTATTGAAGTTGACAAACAACATGGTGGTTGTGATTCCTGACAAGCGTGCCACAACGCTTTGGTATGATTGGTTTATTTTAACCTAGTTTTTGATTATGTATTAGGTTAGTTCTTTACCTGAAGGAGAGATCAGATTGCAGATCTAGAAACGTAGTGTTACTGGTTTCTTGTTTCACTGAACGATGGCAAATGTCCGGAAAAATCCTGCCGGCCTATCATGAGGTTGTGTTGCTCAAGTTTACCTTATCCCTGATTGAAAGGTAATTCGTCCATGCAAAATTACGCAATGACGATTTACTTGGAGATAATGAGATTCAAAATACATAAAAAATACCACATATGAAGAATATGTACATAAAAACCCCGGCAGGCCCAAAAACACAAGTATTATAAGAAAAGATCTCACCATCCAGTCAACGCCCTAGTGAAATAATCACGCACAATAGCATCTACCATTAGTAGAATGGAATAAATGGAGTACGATATCCCCCCTCCCCACCATAGTGGTTCTAATATAAATTAACTCCAGATAACGCAGCTATGGTGGGAAGGGTTTAGTCAATGTGCTAAAAAACTTTAGCTAAATGTAAAGTTGTACATGGATATGCACAATATTTTTTAATTTTCAACCCTGAAAGGTTGATAATGATAGTACTTCTTCTATGATATGATTACAATATATTTAGTAGTCTCTATGATAATATCGAAACATGTAAATGGTACTTTTTGAGCATTCCTACTCCTACTCTTATTAGAATATCTTTAGGACGAACATGACTCATGACTCAGGAGCCAAGTCTTTGACAGGGCAGCTGGATTCCGACAGTAGAAACTAAGGCGGAAGTGAAATGGAGCTAAACTCAACATTAACATAAATGAACAGCGATGAACTATACCACTGTTCGAGGTTAATGACGAACTGATGAAAATCAGTGGCTCAGCCTTACATTTTTATTCTGATTTCGTAATAGTTTTCAAAATAAATCTTTTATTTAAAAATTATATATCAGAGTAATTCAAAATAAATTATTGTAATTTATGTAAGTTTGAAGGTTATTTTTGACGATGGAAGGATTGTGACGGAAACAGGATTTTTTTCGGACATTTGCGATTGTTCAGTGAAACAAGAAATCAGTAACACTACGTTTGTTATTACCTGAAGAAGAGATCAGATTGCAGATCTCGAAACGTAGTGTTACTGATTTCTTGTTTCACTGAACGATTGCAAATATCCGGAAAATCCTGTTTCCTTCACAAGTTATGTAACTTACTCGATAGAAATGTTATTTGAAACTGCATCACGAGGAGGACTTTTCCAACATTAAATTAACTTTTCCGGACTTTTGCCAACGTTTATTGATACAAGAAACCAGTTACACTATGTGTCGTGAATAATAATATGAACTGTTGTTAAGGTGGATAACGAATCTAAACGTGTCTAAATTATGTCTAAATAAACTAATCCAGAGTAATGTGACACGCATAAGTCAGAATTCACAACAACCATGTTTTGTGTCAACTCTAATTACACTATCTGTACAACACGTACTTAATAAAAACCAAAATCCTAAAAATATTACAACCAAACTAAAAAAATACATACATAATACAAAATAGTTCTGCACTGAACAACCTATCCCAGGAAACAGAAGTGGGCTTTTTTAAGTCAAGTCAAAAAGTATTTATTTCTTCCACCATAAAGCATTTACATGTAGTTTACATGCATTTCTGCATTTCCTTAGGAAAAATACAATATACTACAATAATTGGTTAGGTTGCTGTAAAACTTAAAAAAATAAAACTAAGAAATTAATTCCCAAACTAAGTAAAAACTTGTGTTTTCCGAATGAGTCTCTTGTAATGTACCGCACTGTTACTTAATATTTTTTTTAGCTTAGTTACAACAAAAAATAAATCGGATTACTAAGATTTGTTTGGTTTCATGGGAGAAGGATATGGCAGCTGCAACCCTCTCGCCCCCCCCCCCCCTAATAACCCGTACGTCACCAATCACTTGCACTCACAAAAACACAATACACACTCACTCGAACAACACACACACACACACACACACACACACACACACACACACACACACACACATACACTCGTGAACGCGCGCTCACTCTTACACACATACACTCATACAAGCTAGTTCACAAGCACAAACACGTTTTTACTACGGTAGATAGAAATTTAAGTTTATAATATTGTTTATCTTTAGATTAATGTTATAAATTGTTCAGTTCTGACCCTCCAACCTCCAGTAACCATATATTAACTTTTTTTATTTGTTGTGCAATATAAAAGTTTTTGCGCTGTAGGTCTTCAGGTATATTATATCTGTATAAATAGTGTGCTATAATGAAGGGAATTAGTGGTCGGGTAAGTCCTTGAAGGTCTTAGTTACACATACTGCAACATTGTCCGCAATTGTAGTGGTGTAATCGTGAGTTATTATTATGGATAGTTAATTATTAATTCGTCCTATAGGAATGCCTTAAAACCATACTTCGAATCCACATAGGTTAATTAGGACTTTCTGAACTTTTTGGTACTTTCCTTTCCTTCATAGTCCATTATTTCATAATTAGAAATCCTAGAAACCAATTGGTGATCGTTTTTTAAAACCTTGTGATTTTATTATCAAACGATCCAGTACAAATGAGTTTAAGATCCTATAGAGAATGAGAAGATATCTATCTGCTAGATGTATGTTAATTATATTCTCAAATGAGACAGTTCCATTATTCTACGGCCAAATATAAGATTGCAAAACTGCGTGAGCTTTAAAACTGTTCTTATAGCGTTAGCTGGTTTTGTTCTTAAACCAAGATGACTCCAAAAACAGCCAACTATTAAACAAAAGTGTTAGCTACTCCCTGAAAGGGTGGTCACAGATCGATTCTCATTTGCAATCGCTTTTTACTGGTGATTCAGGAGTCAAATGAAGCCTTTGCTTCGCTGTTGAATAAAACAATAATGGTACTATTCTTCTCTTAATGTCTATGAGGTAGGATAACCGCCTTTTGTGGAATGTCTCTATCCCAGAATCCTTTCTTTAAAGACTTGATTATTAAAAGTTTTCGGTGTGTGTGAAAAATTTTAAAACAAAACAACTAAGTTTGTTGAAGAAGTTTGTTAATACATTGACTGTGAATGAATAAAGCAAATATAGTTCATTTTGAAATGAGACAGTATTCAATAACTCCACAAGCAATATAATTTCAGAATAGATCATAAAGCATGTCGTCCCTTAAAGATCATTGAATAAAATATTTTTAAATGAGAGCGGGAGGGTTTTTTTATTACAAAGCTATGTTGTTGCGCCTGGACAATTTTCCAGCAAATATAATTATATTTTAAACCTTATCCCGTTAAACATTCTATGTGGACAGTTAAAAAATCTATCCAATCTATCTTTATATAATATATTTCTTATGTTCGTGTGTATGTAGCTGAACTCCTCCTCAACCGACTGGACCGATTTTGATGAAATTTGTTGTGTGTGTTGAAGGGGATTTTCAGAATGGTTCAGATTCACAATTTGGTCCAATTTAAATAGCTTATCTAATTAATCTGTTAATTATAAATTGTTTTTATGTTGCAGTGTTTTATATTGGATTCGACAGACTGCGCTACGACACGTAATACAAAGCGAACTGATACTTAAAAGCTGTTAATACTTTCAGCTGAAGTTCATCAAAAAAGGCAGAAACATTTGTTTACATTTAAAATTTAGAAAATTGTTATTGTAAAGTGCTTGATCAGTAGTGTAATGCAGGTTGCATAGAAGACGTTATTGCCTATTTTTAAATTTATATTGCACCAATGATCAATAAACTATGTAATGCAATGAAAATATTATTAAACTTTATTATGAAAACAACCTCCTTGTGCAAATCCGTGAATGTTTGCATGCACATAAGGTAATCGAATTTGGTTAGATCGAAGGTAAATGAAAAGAGCCGAAAGAAGACGCTTTATGATCGAAATTGGTTTTCGTTTATTCCATTTTCTTGAAGGCACACTCCTCAATAATACTGGAAATATCTTAGACAGAAAATTAATTTTAACAGACCGAATTTGATTCTTTATAACCTAATTAGTTTATCGAGATTCATCAATATAAAGTAATTGTTCTGAATAACTCATCAACACCTAACAAAAACCACGAAAGATAGAGGCAGGAAATATGATACATACCTTCATAATGTTGGCCCAAGAGGCTCACGAAGGAACGACTATCAATGATCTCAGCAATGTGTAGAATGTCATAGAAAAAGAATGCGTGAATATAGTGTACTGTTTTTCGAGGGGAAATTGCGTGGGAAGCCGCCAGTAATTACTAGTCTGATTATAAATTTCAACTAATCTTAAGATGGCTTCCGCATATTTCTACTTTATGGAATGGATAACATACCATGAAGTACGGTATGGTAATTAAAGCTAATTTTAAGCCAAATTGTATTTTTCCCTGGAGGATGGAACCCTTGTATGAATAATTCTCCACCTTTGTTGAGCAATATAGTAAATCATTGATTGGTACTATTAACATAAAATATTACATACTTGATTTAACAGAAGCTATTCTTTTTATGATGATGATTTTATATTTCCAGCAACGTAGATCTTTAAAAGGGCCTTATTAAATTTTATATCAGGTTTTAAAAGGCAACAAGAAATTTAGTCCAATCCATTGAGTTAAAAAACACGATGTCCAGACAACAATTCCAGGAGATTGTCTCTTAGCTCATTCCGAGAGAAGTTTTACCTATGATTTCACTGCTAATTCCTGTACATTAGAATTATACTCCGATACCGTGTACAGAGCTAGAACAATACACGGCTTATGTAGCCACGTCCGTAGCGTCGGTAGCAGGCAAACGTACCAAGACGATTAATGCAATAGTGTTTACAGGAGCAGATGTTTAATTGCATTTACAAGACGATTTTTTACTATTAAAATAGAGAATGGGTTTAAGATAAAGCTGAGAAAAACCTATGCTTTTTTTTTTGTCCTTATGCAGTTTGAAACAACACGAGAATTTAAGAAACTTTTAAAATATTCAATCTTTTTCCAAATTAATTTATCAAACCTTACAGAGAAAAGCTTTAGGAGATTACTAGTTTTATTACTAATTCCTAGCAGAGAATTACATAAACCGTGTGACAACGTTGTCAGACATAAGGTTGCCCAGCCTTTATATATTCCATGCAGCTCTGTGCTGCTTATCACGAACAGAATGCATGCTTATTTTTGGTGATTACCTCTACTTTAAAGAAATATAAGAGAGGGAAGTAAGATATAGTAATATTGAAAATGATCCATTCGCATATTCCATCAGAGTTGATATCGCTTTAATAATCTGGTTAATAAGCAATATACCAAAAGAATCAAACAGAAGTTTTCAGTTCTAAAACACGTGACTAAGGTATTTTAAAGGTTACCTACTGTGATAAATTTATAGAATGCCGCTGAGTTTCACTAAACACTATTTAGAGCCTTCCATGATATATATAAATATAAATATTAAATTTCTATCACAAGTAATACCAAGAATAATATTTACCATTAAATTTTATATAATTTAAACAAAAAAAGAACCAAAGTACGACAAATTTAAAAACATTAAGCATGTTCTGCATATATTAAGCATAGCGTATTAAAAATGTAGTGCTGACTGCACATAAATAGTTTTTCCATTTATCTTTTCTACCGTCAACTGCTGGAGAAATTCGCTGCATCAATTTCTTCAGCTTTTAGTGCCATCTCAGGTGTAACCCAAGGCTTACATTTTGGCCCGTCCTCTTTAAAATTTTTATCAATAAATATTGTGGCCAAAGTTAAATTGGGGGTTTTATGCTCCCTAACTGTGATTGGTTTTATTGTTAGGATTGTTGTAATGTTTGCCAATTTAGGTTATTTTGTTTAACATAATTCTTGTGGTATTTAACATATTTATTGCTTTTTATATATTTTTGTTTATAAATGGTTGTACCGTTGATAAATAAATACAATACAATACAATAAAAATATGCCTTTATTGCCAAAATAAATTTTAAACATTGCCATAGCATGCGTCACGTAATTACAATGTTATATTCATTATATAATAAAATGTCTTATGCTAACGATTTAATTTTTTAAAAATGTTATAGTTCGATAACAATAAAAGTTGTCAAACAGTAAAACTAATATGTAATAAAAAAAAACTGGATGTCAACGCGCCTGTACTATCGCAAAATCGAGGTTAGTGAGATGGTCCATGAATTCACGAACTGTAGATAAATAAATGAGACTCTAAAAAGTGTCGCAATGCACTCTTGAACTGATTTACATCTTTTATTGGTTTTATTTACATTTACAAACCTTCTCGGCTTGGAGAAGGAAGTTGCTCGTATCTTTCTCAATCTATGCTGAGCAGGTCTCAGATTTTCAATATAATCTTGTATTGTAGTTTGTGAATGTCCCGCACTCACTCGAACCAATTTGGCTCTTAAACCGACAGTGTACAGTAGTTTCAAGTATATACAAACATGGTAATGTTAGTATTTTTAGCTATTAAATGAATCGACTCTCTAAACTTTAATTTAGCAATAATTCTGATAGCTCTCTTCTGCAAGACAAATAGTCTGTGGAGTCGTTATTTGAACAGCCACCCCACAATATAATACCGTAGGATAAATGTGAGTGGGTATGATAAATAAAACGTTACGCTGTTTTCTCACCATTACACAGATTCTTCTTACAACCCACCCCCCATCGCTAACCACACAAAACTTATGAAAGGAAAATTAATTTTAAATAAATAAAGGTTATACAATTTAAAGCTAAGACAGACATGAAATTACAATAAGTTTTATCCTTACAATTATTATGCTAATAATAATGATTGATTTTAGTAAATATCTTCCTATTTCCTTCATACTTTTTAATAATTATTTCCTCCATAGATTTTTTATAATTTTTAACATAGAGAAGTCATAAATGTATTTATGTAATAAATAGTACCATTTACTTGATTATGACTGCCTGAACCTATTAAACACTGTCAAAACATCAAAGGTGCTGAAATAAAAGTTTTGGAAACGCTTCTAAAACTGTAACACTGAATCTATGTATACAACACAACATTAAAAATTACATATATATTATATGTACCAAACAATTTAACAAGCAACAATTAAATATATATATATATATATATATATATATATATATATATATATATATATACATATATTTATTTAATTTCAATAAACATTGAATCACAAAAAGTACTTGCTCCGCCGGGACTCGAACTGCATACATTTAATTAATACGTACAGTTCCTACTGAACATTAAGCTCGCAAGAAAGCTAAATTTAGCTTCTATATTACTTGTATAGAAAACTTGTAGCCAGGCTTTGTTCAAATTAATTATATAAGCCATCCACAGAGTGAATGTAGGCCAGGAATGTAGAACTGGAATATATAAAATTCCAATCTGGCTCTTTGTGATGGTACAAATCTCATTAGTTGTGATGGACAGCCTCAGATATATTGACTTCTAACACAAAGCGGATTTCAAAAAAAGTTAATTAAATTATTAATGGATTACATTAATATTGAGTGATTTAAAACAACTGTTACTAAATTTATATGTATTATAAGTTTATTGATAGTTTTTCATATATAGCACTTATTTTATCCAGACTGATTTGTAAACCAGGAATAACACGAATGAAAGTTTAAGCTCACAATATTAGTCTGTAAATTTTTTTACGATTCTAATTTTCAGGATTCGGATTAAGGGTGGACAGAGGGCTGTTTCTGCAGCCTGCAGTCGACAGCGCAGTTGTATAACAGGGTTAGGGCGTCTCTGTTCTTGTTATCTGTTACATCCATAGCTTATTCTCTCGTAACTGTCATAAACAAAATGGTTTTGACTGGGCAGATGTAGTGCAATAAAAGTTTTTCCAAGTCCTCTTTCGATACGCCAATATTTCATAATTGGTAAACCTTTTTCATTACTCTACAATGACATTAGTTTATTGTATATTTGACACGTTGGCCCTAATGACGTACACAGTAATATGATGGAAGTGGAAAGGAGTCAATCTAATCTGGTCCGATTCATCAGACATTGAGGTCGCCTGCGAGGTGGTTCCGCAATGTCGGCCCTAGCAGGGACTGTCTCGTGTTATGAGGAGTAGTAAACGCGTTTGTCCTGGTGAAACTAAATATAAAAAGATAATTTTTTTTTATTAATGAGCATTTACTTCTTATAAGATTTCTACAAGACCGTAAATACAAATGATTTATCTATGAACCATTTTCCATAATTTTCCTATATCAAAAACCAAAAGAGATATACTGTTTTCAAAATTTTTCGAATTGTAGATGTACAGATTTAATTAATTTTATAATTCCCAGTTCTTTTTTCTTTCTTTCTTACACAATAATTTTAATGTGAAAGATTTATATGTAATAAATTATGATGTAGAATAAGTTATAAAGTGTATGTTATATATTCATGTTCTGTTATTTGGACTGCTTTTTTGTAACGTTGATTAGAATATTAAACTTATTGGCTGAGTTTTCCTCAAAGGACACTGAAATAAATTCATTTCTTTACAGTATGTCTATCAGTCTGACAACCCACACGATATATTGAAAACGAACTGATATATAGACTTGAACTCGTGTATTAATCATCATTTCAATGTGAGGAACAATGAGTTCGATTACAGTAAATGTCATTATTTGGGACTATCGCAAGGACAAACAGAACAATGTTATAAATAAACTAAGTATGCTCATAAGAGATTGCCATTAGATATTAAAACATATAGTCCATTATCAAACTGAATCCATAGTGACTTGGTGTGTAACACTTTTATATTTTAAACACTAGTCTGAAACTCAATTTAATGAAAAAGTGTGAATGTGTTATGTATCAAGATATTTCGAGAAATATTTTATCTGAATGCTTGCCCCCCCCCCCCCCCACCCCCCCCCCCCCCCACCCCCCCCCCCCCCCACCCCCCCCCCCCCCCACCCCCCCCCCCCCCCACCCCCCCCCCCCCCCACCCCATTTTTTTTTTAAAAAAAAATGCGAAGATCGTAAACATAGGCATCAGTTTTTTAGACTTGGCAGTTTTACTGTCTGACACTGCATTACAGTTGTTCTCTAAAATCAACCGATACTGCTCTCGAGTAATTGCTGATTAGCAATCTCCTACTCTCAGATACAAAACTTTTACAATTTCTTGCCAATGTAAACGTAGCTTTAAATATTTTACAATTTAGGCTCATAGTTGCAGCTAATATATTGAGTCTACATTTACGCTCGCACTAATATTATTAGATTTATAAAAAGAGCTTAGGATCTATAAAAATCCTGCTCATGCGTAGGAGTAAATAAGTAGGTGTAAATATTTAAATTAAATTTATTATACCAATTTTATTTAAATTGTGTGGTAAAAGGTGAAATAAGTCTTATAAAAATTTTACGGAATCTTTTTAAATCGTATTAATTTTTCTTAAAAAATCCCATAAACGTGTTTATCGAAATGTTTTGAACAACATTACTTTAAAGAGATAGATATTGTTAAACGTTTCTAGATTTTACTAAGCAATATGCCAAGGCAAAAACAAAAATTTGTTATTAAGGTCTCGAAAATTAAGAAAAAACCCAATATTGTAGTGTTTTGATAAATATATTGTTGCTAATGCTTTGTTAAATCTAAAAGAGTATTGCTTTAGTAATAATTGCATTTCCATGAGCAGAACCAATAAACAGAAAGAAGTGATGATTGCTTCGGACGCTGTTTGTTGGCTTGAGATGATTGTTTATTCCCCGACGACTTCTTTGTTTTCCAATACACTTAGAGCCTTGCTCAAAGCTCAAGTATTGTCAAAAGAACTGTTATATATTGCACTAACTGCTTAATTTTATTTGTATTTTCTTCTTACGTTCGGGCAATTCTTTAACCGTTATTAAATTGAAATCTGTAATACATTTTCCTTTATTTATAATTTTCATAGTAGTCTATGTGATATAATTTTTATAGTTTTTATACAACTCCGATGGAACTATTACGATTTGTTAAGCCTTCTTTGAATCTATTTGAACCTGAAATGTAGAGTTTTCAAATGAACGCATGAAAAAAAGGATTTGTATAAAATAAAAGTAATGTGTATACAGTATTTAATACAAATTATTTTGATTTTTTATATAAATAAATATATACATTTATATAAGTTTTTATGAGCCCCATAACCATATTATTAATAGTATTACTGTGATTTACATTTATAACATTTTTTATGTAATGGTTGGACATTTTTTTAAGTATATCTTTTGATTATTTATTTAGTGGAGTGGAGTTACCTGCGGCTTCGTAGGCAATATTCTTCTGAATAATTCACAAGGTCTATAAACATACGACGGGCATAGTCGCCTACTAGTCTCCTTCGAAAAGTCTCTCTACTCAGTTTAAATTCATTGATAATTTAATGTATTTAGGGTACAAAGTTGAGTTTGCTTTGTTGCCCCGATCAAGAAAATATTAATTTTGGCCAAGGAACGCCTACGTCCGCTTGTAATCTACTTCCTGGTATAAGTAAAATATTGAATAAAACCTACCTTCTAGCTATAATGCCTTGCTTATCAATCTTCAAAACTGGTGCTAAATCTCTCCTCTGCTATTCAAGGAGTTCTTTAAATAATTTGCGGTCACACATACAAAACATTTTGGACTGTTTCGATTTACTAATAATATTTACGATTAGTTTAACTACTCGTACTAGTATAATGACTTAGTGGGCCACTCGGTTCGTTGTATTCATTTGTACCCGGTATTCTGCGAAGGTATGATTATTTGTAAATTTGAACGTTGGGAGCCGAGAATCTATTTGCTCTGGATAATTCTAGAACTTTAATTTTTTAACTTAAAGAGAATATTTTTCCATGTAAGAATCGAAAGCCAGCCACGCTAATTTTGGTGCAGATCGAAATGGGGAAGGAATTCGAAAGGTTAAAAAACAAAAACAATATTTTCTCAGATTATATTTTCATACTATTATAAACTTAAAACGAATTAATTTAAGAGAAGTTGAATAATCCTGGTTTTTTCAGCAGTTGCTAATAATTATTTTCACCTATAAATATTTTGTGGCGTTTATTACAGTAAAGAGCGTTGCCAGTTTAGATAGTCAGTAGTCAATTATTTATTGCGGAGACAAAATACATTTTTATAGCAACCGTCAAAAAATGCTAAAATTTGAACATAAATACCACGTCGAGCTCTCATTCAGACATACATTTGACTACTCATTCCACATTCATTCATCACCAATGCTTCCCACTTCTTTCGGGAGACAGTCAATAGATGTCAGACTGATATGTGAAAAGGAACAGATCATAAATTCCCAAATTTCACTTAACATCTCTCGCTTAATAATCTGTCTTGTTCGACGTTCAGCCACCATTGTGCTTTGCCAAGATGAATGGTAACCCACCGTGAGATATTGGAGACAGGCGCTCTAATTTGGACATTTATCTGAACGTCTCTCCCTAACTAGACGCACTATATTTCTACATCAGACTGAATATAGAATGTAGAATGAATTTATAAAAAAATGTAACATTTTATAATGAATTTGTATGGTTCATTTACTCCTAATTTATATTTTGCGAAACCGTGTTAATATCAATTAACAAGGAAGAGTTAACTCCAGTCGTTTAACAGGCTTCGCTTAGTTTGCATGCAAAAGTCTATAACTCATTTCGTTAGGCCACATATGTTAATATGTCAAATGTTAAAATGTCATATGATTATACTCAATTTGTTACCAAGATTTACTTATTCTATTATTTTTTCGTTGCCATCACGGTTACCCATAAGAGCAATGTAACTATGTTATCTTAAGCTCAGTGACATACACTATCATCAAACTGAAGTTACTCGTATAGATATTAAGTTGTTACAAAATATCAAGTCTACAGGTTAGTTCTCAAAATATTGTGCTGCGAGGCAGATATACGATGTAGATACAGACGAAACGAACCGATCTATAGAGCTATATAATAAAGCTTAATTTGTATACAAACAACGATCATCGAATTCAATGATGGTGGATGTCATTCCATGAGAATTGGCTAAGCGTTAGAATTAATACATTTCAAAACAAATTAAGTATAATGAGGACGTGTATACTAACACATGTAACTATATACTTGAAAAATGTTGCATAAAATCTCAGCGATCCTATTATGTGGACACGTGGTGTGACATATTCCTAGCTAATTCTAACAGGCTCGAAAAATATAATATTTTAATGTTCATTATGAAACATTATGTTTTTCAAAGTAACACATAAAATCACATTATAATTCTTGAAGAAAATAAAAAAAATCAAACTTAAATACGTATAATTTTAATCATTAATATGGGATTATCCAAAAATTTTCATGAACGCAAATATTTCAAGACTTCGGTAGTGTAAGAAAACAAGCAACGGTCGATGAGTTATTCGCATTTTCCG
This sequence comes from Homalodisca vitripennis, assembly GCF_021130785.1. Taxonomy (NCBI): domain Eukaryota; kingdom Metazoa; phylum Arthropoda; class Insecta; order Hemiptera; family Cicadellidae; genus Homalodisca; species Homalodisca vitripennis. Next base: position 159,543,431 of record NC_060211.1, read on the forward strand.
GAGATTAGCCTTGGGCAGGAATTAACTTAACTTTAAATGTTCTCAGTGCTCAAACAAAGACTGTAAAACATTCTGTTAGCACCAAAGTAAATTTTACTCTCACTGAATATAATTCTTTCTTCACAAGTTCATCAACACTCTATAATGTCTTTTAGTGAATTTTGTGTATAATAATTTATTAAAGTCGGACTAACTTTTTAGTTAAATAATTTTGCTTTACGCAATTTTGACTTCAACATAACAACATCGGTAAAAACTCTATGAAATCTACCAAAACCTTCTTATCCTTAAACGTTTAAGGATTTAGGACCAACGAAATTTACTAGACATTGAATATTACTAGGCATATATGACATAATCGCAAAACTCCAGACCAAGACAGTCCAAACCCAGATATATCATTAAGGCTAGTAATTTCACTAAATGTAAGTCATTCAAAGTTGTTGACAAGATCTGATTTCAGCGCATGCTTGTGATGTAGTACCCCCTACCTCATCGGAACTTTCATTATTTATATGTGCAATCGGGACCTGTCTCCCCCCCCCCCAAGAGCAATTTATTTAAAGAGATCGATCGCCTTATAGTCTATTTACAACTAAAAATAGCATTTACGATGGAACTTTGAATTAAATCACAGTCAAATATGTAAATTCTAACTTTATAACTATTTTCATTTACGAAATACACGGCACTCACATATAATAATTTTATTTTGTTCAAAACGCCAAATATTTTAATCTTACCCTCACGCACCATCTAAAACAGTGAGAGGTTATTTATAATTATTTCTTGTGGCCTATAACTGTGCCCAGTATTTTTGGTAAACGAGTACATAATGTACTATTTAGTATCATACAATGTATGATACTGTTACTGCTAAACGAGTCCGATTATTTTGCACCAGGTAGCCTTTACCGGGTACTTTTGGTATGTGATAACTAGTACTATCGGGACACACACGAGTTCCCGGTACAAAATGTTTTTAGTCCCGACGTGATCAGTTGTCACAGTAGTGAGTTTGTTGCCGAGCTCTGAGCAGTTCTGTATTGTGTTAGTTTGTTGTCATTCGTTTTCACTAAGAAGCAACCTCGCCCTGAGCGTCTGGCGATTTGTTCGTTAAAAACAAGCATTTACCGGTTACAGTAAATTAACAACACCTACTCAATTTAATCTGCATTTATAATAAAACGTTTTTAAATAGTAGTTTACAAAATTAAGCGCTCAATATAAATACTAATACCTCCATAATTTTACCAATGCAAATTTTTGTGGACAATCCGGTCCCAGCCAATAATAAATATCATGATGGTGACTTAATAACAATTTTATTTTCATACTATTCCAAAATTACATATTGCATACAAATTTGTTCTTAATAGGATCACAAGTTTATGAGTTATGAAGTTTTAAAGTTGCACTTTGGCTGAGAAGCGCCAAAACCGGCATTTTGTTTGCTATGGATATAAAAAAACTGGAAGTTATTGTCAGTAGTTTAATATTTAGATACGCAGAAGTAAACATAAATTTTAATATAAGGGGTTCCGTTATTTTATCTCTATTAACTAATTTTGAAAGCATTGTTGTCAACATTCAAATTTGGATATTTATGCATTTTGATCCATACATTGAGATTTAGCTTAGGTCTTGATTTGTGATTTACACTTAACTGCTTTGTTAAATATTCTGTTAATGTAATTATAACATTTTGTTTTAATTAAATACATTTTATATAAAATGTATCTTGTGCAGAAGATTTAAATTACCATTGTATAAGCTTCCTGATGATTGGTAGAGTGGTTTTACTGTAAATTTTAAACACTCTCAACTGATCCTTCCCCTAATTTTATTACTTAAAAACAGGTCTAAAATAACAATCTTAGGACCTCATATTTCAAAAATTTCTCAGAGAGTGCTCCAGACCATCCTACTGATCTGGGGGGGGGGGGGTTCTATTCTCCTGACTCCCCGGTGTTCTAGTTACCCCCAGAGAAGATTTCTGGGAACGACACTGGTATCATATGGAAAGATATCTCGATAAAGACCATACGTAAACTTTAAATCTTGCATTAGGCTTTATTTCTACTTAGACATGAATAAGGTCTGTGAGGGTGACTCTATGGTCCAACCTTCGAATTTGGCTAAGCATCATTGAAGCACATAAATCAGTATGTCGACTTAATGTTCTTTTGTCTGCCAGAAGGTCGTAAACATGTGTTTTCTATGCGATGTCTATCTGTCTATTGGACTTTAGGACATCTCGAGAATGAAAAGAGCTGTAGTCTTAAACTTTTGCACACAACCTTAGCAAAGGCTACAACACGTAAGGTGGTGTAGCGTAATTCTACCTTGTTTTACAATACATATTTTCCTTAACCAATGCTTTGGCTGAAACGAAAATTCCGTAAAGATCTTAATAAAATTTATTAATATTTTCAATATTATATCAGTTGCTTTCAGGGGAAAACGATCGAAGGAGGGATCATATTAATATTGTACATAATAAAATCCATAGAAATAAAATATCAAAGGGAAATTGCTTCCACAAAATACGACAAATAATTAGCATTTGTAATTAGTAATTGACAAGGACGTTCCAATATGTGCGACATCAACTTTAATTATAATCCGACGTTTCACTAAATTATGTGGTAATTGGATTGATCACATTATATGTATAGAAATTAATATTCTGCAATTGCGTTGTGAATGTAATTTTATTTGCTTCACTCAAATACATAATTGCATTGATAAACTATGTATCGACTGCTTTTGCAGCATCAGCTCCAGAAAGATATCCGTTACTTTAATGCAAATAGAATTAATATAAATTAGAAGATAGAAGCTTTGACAACCAATTTATTTATACAACTTTGTCACCACTGTTTATCATAATAAAGTTTTATTGTAGCTGAGGTATACGTAAATAACAAATGTTGTTCATGACCACATAATTTTGAAGTAATATCTGTGACATATTATTCCAGAATTAGAAAAAAACATGGAAGAGGACATAACTGTGGTGGAAAGGGTTGAATCAATATAAATATTGAGTTCAGCTTGAGTTTTACATGTGCACCCGATGAGAAACGAGAATACCTCTTCATCTAGATTATACTTTATTTTGTCGGTTGGGTTTTTGATGTCGAAACGCTGAAAAGAGTTTATTTGAGCTTCTTCGCTGAATATTTTTGGATAATTTTTTGGTAGCAGACAATCATGACTCCATATTCCAAGAGTGAAGTCTGCGATAGAGGCAGATTCCAGAAGTTGTACTAAGCGGAAGGTGAACTGGAGCTAAACCTAACATTCAAATGAAAGTGTGCATGTACTTCAAAACCCACAGGAACTTAGTGCAAGATATACACAGCCCTGCGGGGCGAGTATTGTGAGAAATGGTAACGCCAGGCTAGCGGAGTAGTGTGATGGAGATATGTGACTACGATAGTAGTGCCTGTAAATATCGCTTGCGAAAACCGCGAAACCAATCTTGTCGCCAGAGGTTGGGAGGTGTTAGTCGCTCAACAGATTTGATAAAAACATCACAGCAAAGTAATTTATTATTTAAGTACTATTATAGTATTTTCGAAGACTTAATGGTAATAAGAAATGAATTAGGAATCATGTCATAAGTTATTCGAAAAATGAGATGCTAATTTCATATTAAATTTATTTTTACGTATACTAAATTGAATGTAATAGTAATATTTATCTAATAAAATATAATAATTATTATTAAGAAGATACGGAATCAATTGAAACTCAGGTAGAATCATAGGAATATTATTTAGACTCAGTAATTCACCCGCTTATTATCTTTCGTTCATTGGCATCTGTATGATCTGAAATTAGGAATTTTTTTATTGAACTGTGCTTTTTATTACTATAAAAAATACTAAAAAGATATTCAATATTTAATTAATCTTATAGTAATTATTATATCTGTGACTGAATTGTATTAAATCGATATAGCGTAGTATTAAAGGATCCGACGAAACACACAACTAAGGTTTTTATCGAACTGGCTGTGACTTTTTTCCGGATTAGTGGAAATTATTTGTAGATAGTTTAAAAATCCGTTCTGTTGTGGTTTTTGATTGCGGTAAATTTCAGATTGTAAACATGAAAGAGAACAAAACGTTACGGGGCTTATTGGCTGAGGATGTCTTAAACTAACTTATGACTAAATTAATAGCAAACTTTAAGTCCTCAAGATTTTTATGAAAATCTACAGATCCAACGGAATAATTTCATCACAGTAATTCACTGGAAAATGTCACATGATTAGGCTTCACAGTAAGCTTTGTTTACTAGTTTGTTTTTCTGCATGTTTCTCGTTGGTGTCATTCGTCGATTAGGCCGTTTATCTATAAGATACAATATAGATTTATAAATTGAATTGCAGCTTTGTTGTTCTTTGACCTCAAAGTTAATGGAATTATTTTATAGACCAAGATAAAGTTTCAAGTATTTAGGAATTTTTTTAATGATCTTCGCATAGTAATATTATACAACGATTTGATTTCAAGAAGGACCTGTTTGGTCCTTAATTTCCAAAAATTGCCGAAATCAAAGTAAAAAATGATAGGAAAGTTTACATAATTATGAAATGTTTTTAAAACATATTTGCACCATTGTATCAAACTATTGGATGAATAGGATAATCGTTATCCTATACTCTAAGGCCATCTGAATCTCAGGCGACTAATTTCCTGTACAAAAATTTATATAATAACATCATCAACAACCTGCGGCTCAAAGGTTAAACGATCTATATTTCAGCTAGTCAGATATTGTAATATTCGTCTAGACCTCAGGAAATGATTATTTATATCATCAAACAACCTGGGGCTCAAAGGTTTAACGATCTATGTTTCAGCTAGTCAGATATTGTAATATTCGTCTAGACCTCAGGAAATGATTATTTATATCATCAACAACCTGGGGCTCAAAGGTTTAACGATCTATGTTTCAGCTAGTCAGATATTGTAATATTCGTCTAGACCTCAGGAAATGATTATTTATATCATCAACAACCTGGGGCTCAAAGGTTTAAACGATCTATGTTTCAGCTAGTCAGATATTGTAATATTCGTCTAGACCTCAGGAAATGATTATTTATATCATCAACTACCTGGGGCTCAAAGGTTTAACGATCTATGTTTCAGCTAGTCAGATATTGTAATATTCGTCTAGACCTCAGGAAATGATTATTTATATCATCAACAACCTGGGGCTCAAAAGGTTTAACGATCTATGTTTCAGCTAGTCAGATATTGTAATATTCGTCTAGACCTCAGGAAATGATTATTTATATCATCAACAACCTGGGGCTCAAAGGTTAAACGATCTATATTTCAGCTAGTCAGATATTGTAATATTCGTCTAGACCTCAGGAAATGATTATTTATATCATCAACAACCTGGGGCTCAAAGGTTAAACGATCTATATTTCAGCTAGTCAGATATTGTTATATTCCGCTATACCTCTGGAAATGATTATTTATATCATCAACAACCTGGGGCTCAGACGGTATAATTTTTATATTCCAGCTAACCAGATATTAACCAGATAGTAACCCTTTGGCGACGATTTTACAGTACAATAGATGTAGTAAACATACACCCCATAAATGCATCTGGCTGAAAGGTTTAATCAAGCCGATCTGGATCAAGCAATAACGTGTTAGAGGAGTGTGTTCTAATTTTGTATATATAAAAAAAAAAATAAAACACTGATTCGAAAATGTTGTTAACTCCAATATTTGGTTTTTATCGTAATATTGCCCGTGTCTGAATGTTTAGACTGTGGAGTCAATAAAGCTGAACTTTTTCATTGTGTCCCCTTTTATGCTGTGGCTGTAAAGATAAGTTGGATTTCAAAAATTCTGTCTTCGAGTTTTAATTATAGAATTGCAATAGTCTTTACATAAAAACTGTTATGTGTATGACATTAATCTATTTCGCACTGGCAGGGACTTTTTATGAAACTTATTTACTTTGTTATATGCAATTGCGATTAAGTCTCAAGTTAACTAATCATATAATTTAATATCTTTAATCAAAATGGTAAAATCCAAATAAAGCCACAGACGTTTTCCAATCTTCATACTACCAACTGAAGGAATTCAAAATGTATGAAGCTAAATTTTTGGCTAAAAGTAATTTAAAGACGGTTTTAAATCTAAGTAATATTGTTACGAGGAAATGGTCTTACGGATTCCTATGCAATTTTACTTATTTAATGCACAGAACTTAAAGTATTGTATATAGTTTTGACCATTTAATCATCGCAGTGTCCTGGCGGCCATCTTGAGTACAGCCCCATAACAACCACCCCAGTGTTAAACCGCGTGCAACCTTTTCGACCTTAATTTTAGTTGTATAATAATGACAAATGTTTAATTTTAAAGATATAATTACTACCCACTTAAATGCTTTTTAAGGTTGTGTCGATATAGTTAAAGTTTATTTAGAAAAAACTATACTGTGCTTTAGCTATTGCTGAACTATCGAAGCGTTAAAATGTGTTTTTTTCTAAATAGTAAAAGACACTCCTGTCTTATTATTTTTTATAAAATTCATTTTACAAATCATACTAATTTGAAGCCCCGGTATACTCCTTTTATTTTGGGCGAAACAGAATGCAAATGGAGAATGTATAACAAAATAGATGCGAGCCATTTTGATTAATGACATTACGAACACTGTAGAAACTCAATTATAGAATAATATTCAACGTAAATATCTCTGAAGATATCGGTAACGAGTTGGACATCTTGGTTAAAACCAATTCTCTCTAATTTAAACATAGACTGCTCATCTATATCATGAATGTTTAATGATTTTACATTAATATTTATTACAATGATTATTGCATAACATCATCAGTAAATCCTACACATCGGAATGCAGGCAATACATGATAAGATAACAAGCTAGCTATCTATTTAGAGACCGACTGAGCTGTCTCTAAATTATGTCTTTCGACTACCTGTCCGTCTGTACGGTAACAGTACAGAAAGGTTCTAGAGATCCAAAGTAAAGAGGTTCCAAGGAAAACCTCTTTTGTTTTTGGAGTTAAAGAATAAAGGGCAGTTTGTCACAACAACTATTGAAAGAAGGGTCCTAGAGACTCGTAATGTTGGTTTCTCTTGATTTAAACAAAAAATATATTGTTTTTTGGGTTAAAAGATAACAGGTTGATCGCGTTTGAACAATTTTATTTCTTTACAAATCAATTTACCATAAGAAATTTGTTTTTTTATCAAGAGATTTATGTTAGTATAACATCAACAATAGTAGTAAAACATTACGGCAGGAAAATAGTAATTTCTATATAGAGAATATTTTTTTAAACAACGATTTAACTTATCGTAGGACCGAGGCACTTTGGAGAAGTAGGCAATTTATCGTACTCGTTGGGAGCACAGTACGAAAACCTCTTCGACCCAGTTCAAGGTTCACGCGTGGTACTTGCAGCATCACATCCTGCCCACTCTCACGGTCCTGCAGGTCAGAACGATTCCTAAGGTTTCCTTTTCAGGTAGGCCTACAATGATTTGCCTGAAAAACTTTGTGTGTACGAATGGCAGTTTGAAGTAATAAGAGAGCTTTGGTAGAAAAATCAGCTACAATTCGAAACGGAGTTATGTGGTTGCAAGTTTTGAGATTAAAGATCAGTCAATTATTTGATGTACATAAATGTTTGCATATTATATTAATAAGTTACAATGTTTAGTTTTGTAGATTTAAGTAGTACCTCTGTAAATAAAAGTACACATCATGTCCGACAAGGGAGAATGTAATAACTTCGAGTTATACTGTACAGTTTTATTACAGTACAGAACGTGTCGGTCAGGTCATACAATGACGTCACGATTCCCATCCACATAAACAGCTGTCTGATGCCCCAAGTCTATAAACCTTGGCTAGCGTCTTCCAAACTACTCCGTAGTCACATATGCGTCAACAGATCAAAAGTTTTCTAAAAACTGTTCTAGGTTTTGAAATCAGTACAACAAATCGTACGGAAAAAGAAATTTAATTGATGCTAATGTTTAACCATTGAAAAGATTATTAAAACAAACTTTTCAAAATTTGAAATTTTAACTATACTTTTACTTAAGTTTTCTTTTGTGTTCAATTAAAAAAAAGCATCGTAACTATACATTGAAACGCATCGAAACCCTTGAACCCTTACATTACTTTAGCTCCGTATTATCTGTATACCTCCACTTGCAAGTATTTTGAAATGTCAATTTTTAACTATATCAAATTCAGAAGAAGAGTGAATGAATAATATACCGTATTTAGTTAGATTCTATATAATTTAAACTCTAAAGAAAACAATGCAAAGATCACTTAACAACTAATAAGAAATATATTTTATGGGTTTCTTTTTATTATTACTATAACGATAACAAACAATGAATATTTTTATCAGCTAGTTATTGTGATAATATTTACAATAACAGTAGATTTATTATTTTGAAACAAAAAAAAAAAATTGTCGTTTATAGGTACTTGTAATGCTTCATAAGGAAACTTTATAAGAGTTATTCCTAAAACAGTGTAATAAAGATTAGCCTAAATTAATGCGAGTGTGATTGTTAAATTGTCATAAAGGATATTACCTGCGTACCCTTGACAGAAATGCACCCTGCAGCTATCAAAGTGAGGCTACCAAATGTAACTTAAAAAGTTCGAAACTATCAGCCCTACAAACAAAAAGCCATTCAAACGCAAATTAATATACCAGATGCTACTAATGTTACAAATATAGTTTAAAAGTATTGTTTATTAATGTTCTATTTTCTTTGAAAAGAGATTTTGGAAATACAAAATTTTTATTGTTACTACTTATATATCACAATTTGAGTTTCGACTATACCCAATTGTATTAAAAGTAAATAAACATGTGTTGGCCAAGTTCTATGTTATCTGACAACCCAGTGTTAGGAGGAGGTGATGGGTGTTGGAAGGGTGGTGAGGAGGAGGGGGAGCAATACAAAGGAGTGAGAAATAGATTGCTAGGTTTCCACCTCCTAATCTTGTCACTGGACAAATTGATCGTGGATTGTAAAGAACAGTTATCGTCGTGGATTGTATTTAACAGTTATCGAAGGACTAACTGCAGAGCCGCCGGGGAGAAAATAACAACTAAAAAAGTGAGTTTATACGTGGTGAATATACATGCAACACTGTGAAGAGACACCTTTAAATACATTTTTTACAACTGTTATACATGAATAATATTTGGGAGCAACGCTATTGTTAAATTTGTATGATGTTTGAGGTAACTTTGGTTATGAGGAAGTTATTTTATAGACATATTATGCAGCTTTACCATATTAATCTCACTTTGGTAATATCTGTTAACGTAATATGATTTAATTCAGAAAAAAACAAAGCATATACACAATTTCCCTTTGAACATAAGCAGGGTGTCCTTAAATTATTACTCTATCAAACCTCGCCACTTGATTGTTCAGAAAAAATAAGTCATGAATGTAATAAAGTATAGTTATATCTTGCTTAGTTTACCGACTCTCTGTATATTTCTGTGTTTTTAGGGGACAATTATATATTTCAATCAAATAAAGGTATAATATGCTAAATTTGTCAAATGCCTGATTAAAATCTGTTTTAAACAACACTAAAAAATATGGGGCTTATACAAATTTTAAAATTTGTAGTAAGTAAAAAATAGGTTGTATATAAATTTTATAAGAATGGTGAAATTGACTTTCTTTTCAATAAACATTAAATACCAAGTTTACTTTTATACTACAAAATATAACGGAGTTGTATTTTAATGAGGGCCATACCTCCCTTAAAATAAAGTAATTGAGTTATTGCTGTTGTTTAACTGCTGATTAACAATCAACTGTTTGTTAGTTTAACGGCTGAAATTACTTCATTATTATTGCATTTTTATACACTTGTTATTTGTTTTGATGATACACGTTTTTCCAAATATAAAAGTAATGGATTCACATTATACCCCTATGCCAGTTTTGACGTGTGTCCCCCTGTTCCCCGACATTAATATTTTTATGTTAAAGTTATATCATATTTTTGTACCATTTTTGTACCTTTTTGTAATACCAATAAATAATTTTGTACCACAATAGTTTATTAATAAAGTACTATGTATAAACCGGGGAACAGGTAGACACTTGCACCCGACATTAATATTTTTATTTTAAAGTTATATCATATTTTTGTACTATTTTTGTACATTTTTGTAATACCAATAAATAATTTTGTACCTCAATAGTTTTTTAATAAAGTACTATGTATAAACCGGGGAACAGGTAGACACTTGCACCCGACATTAATATTTTTATTTTAAAGTTATATCATATTTTTGTACTATTTTTGTACCTTTTTGTAATACCAATAAATTATTTTGTACCTCAATAGTTTTTTAATAAAGTACTATGTATAAACCGGGGAACAGGTAGACACTTGCACCCGACATCAATGTTTTATGTCATGGAAAATCTACTTTCGTGTCTTATCGACCCTAGTAAAATATAATAAGTAACATAGAACTTGCTCTATACTCTTCCCAATAAGAAGGTATGTAATATATCGGTATCCACACAATTCAACACAACTGTGTGAATATTGTAAGGCCAAATCCAGCCAAGGTCCAAGACGGCCGAAGCGACGTGCCGCTGGACAACGGAAGGCCATCTGGAGGGTTTTATGGTCTTATTGTTGTCAACAGTAGAGATATCCTTCATAATTTATGAGGGTTGCAGGTGTTCGTCGGTTGCTCCCGATCTAAAAAGATTGGTCTTTCCATTCACTTCCAGAATTTTTAAAACGTTTCATTTATTAAAAATACAAGAACTCCTTACTGTTTATTGATAAAGTACTATGTTAATGTTCTTTATCTATGAACCGGTAAACAGGTAGACACTTGCACCCACCATCAACATTTTTATGTTAAAGTTACATTATATTTTCTACCATTTTTGTACCGTTTTGTAATACCAATAAATAATGATGTACCACACTCGTTTATTAATAAAATGCAATATGTAACCGGGGAATTAGTAGACACTTGCATTCCAAATTAACATTCTTGTTAATTTAATACCATATTTTTTTATGTACAGTTTATTGGTGGTAATATACATGTCGCTTTTTAAATTCTAATTTGTTTTGTAATACAGCAGTTTTACAAATAGCAAAAATGTAATCTGTAACCACTTTTTGATGTGTTAAAGACAACATAATCCCTTAATTAAACTATAAACATGTACAATTTTAATAAATTTACCGTACTAGAGAATGAAAATAAATTATTTAATAAATTACCATCTCTTGCAATACAATCAATAAGAATATAATATCATGTTTTATTATATCCACTATCTATTCGTATTGAATATTTAAATATTTTATAAATGAATAAAACAATTACATACATAGTACACCAAATTTTTACACCCTTCTCTGTTCAACATATGTTAATATAAAAATAATAATATTATAGCCTACATTAACTTTAAAACATTTTAAATATAAAATTAATTAAAACTAAATATACAATACAATTCTGATAACGATAGACAACTTATGTACATTTAGATGAGCAGTTGTAATGTAATTTAATGAACATAATATTATATTATTGAACTTTAAAAATAATAGGCTACACAAATATTAGTTAAACATATTTTAACTTATTAATAACTACAGAGCACAATAAAAATACAGAACCTTTAGTATTACATTACTTAGTATTTTATTACATAATTTTGATTTTAAATGGTGTATAGTACGAGTTGGCATTTAATGTTGTCTTTCGTTACTGTAGGAATTATTTTATTCTGTAAGTCATCATACGTTTCCCATTTTCCATCATTCCTTTGCGCATAGGTTACATAGTGTCCCACATCTCTTATATTGTCTGAACCAATAAAACCGATACATCCACGTAAGATAAATTCTCTTTCATTGACCTTTAATGAATGCGGCAGGTCTCGTACCTTAAGTACGCACTGTACTAAACTTGAACTACTAACGGTTTCTATTAGTTCTAAAATAAGATAGTCGGAAGGATTCATTCTGATTATCCTCTGACCTTGGCATCGAAATGATACACCTTCTGTAACTTCCAAGCTGAATAAACAATTGGCTTTTCTTGTGTATAGTTCTTGGTCAATTGTTTGTTGCAAAAAACCAATTTCTCGTTGAGAATTTATGTAAACAGTCAAAGGTACTCTTCCAAAACTATATTCCTTTCTTGGACAGTTAGTAGTCGTACATACACTGTGCTCATTAACCGAAGGTTCTGAACGCAACATCTGTGTGGCCAACGGTGAAATACATATCTCGCATGGTACTCTTTTAATACCCTCTGGTAAAGTAGTAATTCCTTTGCACTCAGCCATTAATATTTCGCCTCTTATCAAGTATGTTTTTCTTGAGATGCCATTCAGTACCATATCCTTCACAAATTTCATAAATATATTTTCAGAATTTTGTACTTTGTTTCTGAACTGCACACTATCTGAAAATGCTATACAAAACAATTGTACTAGACTGTCAAATGCACAGGTGTTTGATAATATAACCTTTTCTTTGCCAATTGTTAAAGGTTTAAGTCCAAATAGATTTCCATTTTTAAGTAGACCAATCGTGACCAAGGCCCGTGCACTTGACATATTAGCAAGTGTAATTTCCGTGTTGGGTTGAAGATATGAGCTGTGTTTTCTTTTTCCACTTTCAACTCCAGTCACTAGTCCTCTCCAGTTTTCTTTTTCTCTCGACTCTCTAATTCTTTCTTGGATTTTTTCTACTTCTCTATCAGAAGTAACATCAAGCATATCTTTGCTGAAATCATCTTTCTCCTTTGCAGCAGCAATTTTCATAGCCCCTTCAATAGACGAGATGTGGTGAAAAACAAAGTCATCAACTCTCATAGGCAATGTCACGTGTTTAAAAATTGTGTTTTTCAATATATTGAATTCAGATTCGACCGCAGCTGAACTGGCCGTAATGCCTCCATATTCAAAGATAGGAACCATAATACTTGTCCAAGTAGGTATTAGTGGTGATATCTCTAGGATTTTCTTAACAATATCTGGAAGATATTGCTGATTTCCTCGGTTGCCAACAACTCTATTATCCTCAGCATTTTCAATAATTGAGACTACCATGCGATAAAATATGTTGCTTTCTTTCCCTGAACATTTCATACCCTGTGTTTTCGGAATTCTCGGTTTTTTTACTTCTTCCTGTTCAGTGACATCCTCGTCTGTTGTAGTAAATCCTCTAATTTTTTTAATTAAAAATTGTTTACTTTCTTCACATGGTGTATCATTTCCTGCCATATCCGAGCCTTCCGTAGGTGATATGGCAACTGTAATTACATGTTTTAAAATATTTTTTACGTCTTTGATGCTGGTGGATTGTAAAATTTGACATAAGCACCTGACGTAAAATTGCTTTGTTATTTTTAATGCATTTTTTAAACATCTCCAAGTAGTAACTAGCTTAACAACATGTGCTACATCGTTACGAACGAAACAGTTTGGTATGTCAGGCACAGAACATTCTTCTGTAAGACCCAAAAGTTGTGCACAGCGTCCACAGTAAGCTTCAAGTGACGGCAATGAAGTAAAAGCTTGGACGCAGGCTGACATGATAGCTGTGGACATATCAACCACTACTTCATTTGGTGCCGTTACATCACACCGGAGGAAGCATGCTAACCAATGGCGCAATGTTTCTGTGTCGTGCCTCTCCGAAAGAAGGTTGCAAACTGTATATATTTTCTGTGACACTTTGTCTCTAACCACAAAGCTGTATAAAAATATGTTGCCTGACTTTACTCCCGGAGCTCTTTCCAAGCGCTTTACTACTCCTCCAGTGGCATCAATTGATGCAGAAACAGGAAAGTTGTTTCTTACAGTGTTGTCTATGTACATGAATTTGCGCAGAACTATGGTACCTAACTGAAAATTTGTCATAACTAACGTCTCTTATTATGTTAACAAATCTAGAAGTATGCATAGCTTTCCCCAGGGCTACAATGGGGTTTTCATCTGCTCGTAAAGAGCTAAGATGTTTGGCTTTTGCACGTCTTAACTGACTTGTAGAGGGCAAATGCGCAGGTTCTGGTTCTCCAAAACACATGAGTTTATCAGCTTGACATCTTTGGTACGCGGTTGATGCTATATTTTTGTCTACAACATCATCCAAAGCTACTTTTAAAGCATGTCCAGCTAAATCTCTTTTTAAATTTTTTGGGTGTACAATATTAAATTTTCCTTCATATTTGCAGACGAATTCAGCATTTTCCCCTTCTTCTGGCAATTTGGACATGAAGGCATGAAGATTTGATTTACAAAATGTGCAATTACCAACAATCGTAATAGCATGCAAAACATCTGACATTGATACTCGCCCTCTGGAGTACGAAAGTTTACATGGCAGTTTTGTATATTTCCATAAATATGAATTGAAAACGTGTGTCCATGTGTGTCGTTTTAATTGAAAATATGTCCTCTTACCAGTCTTCCCGTCCTTGTATGTGGCATGTTCTGGTCTCATATCATTCCAGTCTTCCCTGCTTAAAGTTATTTTAAATTTTTTTACTTCTTCTGCGAATTCATCACTGGAAGAGTTTGCTGAAACTTCCTCTTCGTTACTGGACGAGGATATTTGTTCTTCATTCGCGGAATCCACAGAGCTGGTAGATCCATTAGGGTGAAGAAGGGTAGTTAAGAGCCCGTACCTTTAAAAACAGACATCAGGATAAGAGAAGTATAAGGATTTCAGCAATGAAGTAGTAATGAATATATATAGTAATGAATATATATGAAATTATTAAACTCACAAAAAGTACTTGCTCCACCGGGACTCAAACCCGGATCTCTCACTTGTCGGGTGAATGTGCTATCATTACACCACAGAGCGCTTACTTTTTCCGATTCAGTTATTTTGTATTTGGCCGTATTTGTCACATATGTGTTTAAATATGCAAACTAACATATAATCGGAAGACCAAATACCGGCGGAACAAGTACTTTTTGTGATTCAATGTTTATTGAAATTAAATAAGGCTATTGCCATTTATACTGTTTAATGTAAATCAAAGTTGTTTGACAGGAATTTGGTCTTCCGATCATATGTTAGTTTGCATATTTAAAAACATATGTGGCAGATACGGCCAAATACAAAATAATTGAATCGGAAAAAGTAAGTGCTCTGTGGTGTAATTGGTAGCACATTCACCCGGCAAGTTATATATATATATATATATATATATATATACGCCGCTGAAGGGTAACTGCTAGTACATATATATATAAATGAATGTTTGTGTGTTTGTCCTTTATAGACTCAGAAACTATTGGACAGATTTTGATGAAATTTTTTGATTGTTTGCAGTGGAATTCGAGAATGGTTTAGATTCACAATTCGGTCAAATTTAAAAAAGTTTATTTAAATAATTTTTTAATTATTGTTGTTGATATTGGAGTGTTTTATATCGGATCCGACAGACTGCGCTACGACATCTAATACAAAGCGAACTGATACTTAACAGCTGTTAATACTCTCAGCTGAAGTTCATCAAAGAGGCAGAAACATTTGTTTACATTTAATATTTAGAAAATTTTTATTTTAAAGTGCTTGATGAGTAGTGTAATGCAGGTTGCATAGAAAACGCCATTGCCTAATTTTAAATTCATATTGCACTAATTATCAATAAACTATCTAATGCAATGAAAATACTATTAAACGCTATTATGAAAACAACCTCAAACTCTTTAGAACTTTACAAAATATATATTACCCCCCTAAAAAGATGAAATTTCCCTAATTTTCTCAAAAAGTAGGTTCTTTGTACCAATGGCTACCAAAGATTACGGAGGGTTAAACTTATTACAGATTAATATCGTAAAAAGTAATGAGATTATGAAAGTTAGCAAACCGTGGCACAAATATAATATTCTAGTGGTACAACTATAGAGCACCTGCTATCGAGAAACATGCATAATAAAAGTCTTCTTTAAAACATATAAAATCATTGAACCTACCTGTTCTCCTTCACCACAAGATAAACATTAGATGCAGATACGGAGGTTTTCAGCTCGGGTATTGCATTGATGGCATTAGATATGTCATTCCATATGTGGTTTTTCTTTCCGACAACATTTCCATCTACCACAATTTTGTCCCTGTGTGTTGAAATGAGACGCCTAGTTTCATCTACTGGAAAAGTTGATGGACGACCTTTCTTTGGCATTGATGCCATCCCTAAAAATTATAACTATATGTTTAAAATTGAAAATTATATGAAAAAAAATATTAGTAAAATACTAGAAGTACGCTATTCTTCTTGTAACATGATGAGTAAACATTTTACACCCACTAAATGTATACCAACCCTATATTGTCAACAAAATTATTAAGATTTAAACAAAAAAATAATACAATTAGGGCCAAACAACTTTCATTTGTTACATACAACCACCAATCAGTAGTAAGGCACACTTTAACGACATTTTTTAACCCTAGCATCACTTCTGTTCTACATTGCAGCTGGTATAAAGTGATTAGAAATAACTTTTCTACTAGGACTTTCGTATTACGGATTCAATTCCTGAACAAACTGTCAGAACCCCTTATTTCTATAAAAGAAAATGGTTGAAAGTCATTAGTAAACAGTTTCAAAATACATTTGTGTAGCTTTTTTTTCATTTACCTACCGGATGCAGTTTGTGCATTTTTAATTTGGATATTTGAATTATGACGTTCTATTTTACTTTCTCTTAAATCAGAACCATTTTCATTTTCTTGAACTTCTGGCATATCCCTACTGGATAATGGTTTTGCCAGCAAAAGATCGTTTTACGTATTGGAGTTTTTATTACTATTACAGAATAATAGCCTACGACCATATGGGGCTATGTTTACGGCTTACATTGGATTTAAGAGGTTTATTAATGTACACTTATAATAAACCAAAGTATTTTAAAAAAACATACAAAAACTGTCAACACTGCAACTACAAACTACAATAGATAACTTTTCCAGACAAACATTGACGGATACTAATGAAGTATTAACTGAATATTGAACCGAACTGACCGATTGGCAAGTGGCGACTACGAATACTGGACACTGGTGAATAATCTTTTGGGATCTCACATGTGGTGCGGACGGGGTATATTCCAGCGAATTCCGGGAATTCCTCGAACTAGCAATTCCAAAAACCCCAGTGCCACCACCTCCTTGTCTGTAATATTTTTATGACAGGATCGCCTATTAAGAATTGTTTGTTCACAGAGCGTGGGAACTTGGGAAGAGACAAAACTTTCACCCCCAGATAGAATAGAAAATAGGTCTGCATTAAACCAAGAGACCACCCCATGTTTATGGTAGGGTCATCATAAATGGACTCTGGCCCTAGACTTATCGCCTCGTACGTGGGAAGAACAATAGGTTTACCTACGGACAAGGGTCCACTGCTCATATAGAGCAAGCGCCACTCTCCTCCTTCTCTGGCAATCCCTAGTTTCTGAACTAAACTCACTAGAGTAGAGAACATGAGCTTTCTACATTACAAATAGCGTAGGCAATAACAGCTATCTGTATTACATTAATACCCAATTAATATTACATAGAGGGACTCAACAATAGCCCAGTATTTATCTCTGCGTTGTATAGTGCAAGCAAACTAAAATACTTAATACAGTTTTTACATATAAGTTACCAAAGTGTTTTATTTAAAGACTAATTATATTTCCAATAATGAAGGAGTACCAGACACCGCTACAGTTACAATCGTTATACAAAATTGCAAGCATTACAATTACTAACCATTGAAAATAGTCTAATAGATAAAAATAAAACAAGAACAACGGAAACAATGAGATTAATAATAAAAAGCATGCCGTATACCAATATACAATTTTTCCAATTAAAGAAAGAATATAGGCAAATTATAACAATGTATTGTAATTACACATTGAATACATATTGTTATATTGTAACATTTCTAAACGCGACAAGTAACACGTGAAATATTTTGTTTTTCCTTCTAGAAATGTACAAATCATCTTCCAGTTTGTTTGAAATCACCTTCCTCCCTGTTTGAAATAAACTGTTGCGATTTAGGACAACTAAGACTACAAATTATAAATCACCTTCCTCCATGTTTTAAATAAACTGTTGCGATTTAGGACAACTAAGACTACAAATTATAAATCACTTTCCTCCCTATTTCAAATAAACTGTTGCGATTTAGAACAACTAAGACTACAAATTATAAATCACCTTCCTCCATGTTTTAATTAAACTATTGCGATTTAGAACAACTAAGACTACAAATTATAAATCACTTTCCTCCCTATTTGAAATAAACTGTTGCGATTTAGAACAACTAAGACTACAAATTATAAATCACTTTCCTCCCTGTTTCAAATAAACTGTTGCGATTTAGAACAACTAAGACTACAAATCATAAATCAACTTCCTCCCTGTTTTAAATAAACTGTTGCGATTTAGAACAACTAAGACTACAAATTATAAATCACTTTCCTCCCTGTTTTAAATAAACTGTTGCGATTTAGAACAACTAAGACTACAAATCATAAATCACTTTCCTCCCTGTTTCAAATAAACTGTTGCGATTTAGAACAACCAAGACTACAAATTATAAATCACCTTCCTCCCTGTTTCAAATAAACTGTTGCGATTTAGAACAACTAAGACTACAAATCATAAATCACCTTCCTCCCTGTTTGAAATAAACTGTTGCGATTTAGAACAACTAAGACTACAAATTATAAATCACCTTCCTCCATGTTTTAAATAAACTGTTGCGATTTAGAACAACTAAGACTACAAATTATAAATCACTTTCCTCCCTATTTCAAATAAACTGTTGCGATTTAGAACAAATAAGACTACAAATTATAAATCACCTTCCTCCTTGTTTGAAATAAACTGTTGCAGTTTTATCGAGCCATCCCTAATATTAGAGTTGGGCTGGTCACCACAACTCTTCAGGGTTCTACTTGTAAACTAAATCAGTATAACAATCAGAGTTGTCACCACAACCTTTTGGGGCCTTTCCTAGAGTAAGATAATACAAAACAAAAATTATTTTGGAACCTTTCTCAAAATAAACTAAAATAAATACCACTGAGGCTTATGTTAAACGGGAGTGCACTGAGGGCCTTACAGAATAATACAGGACACACTACATCCCTCACTGAGCCGTTCTATAGTGGTCCCTACTGAAAATAAATAAAATTACAGACTTTCCGGAACTAAAATTAAAACAGTACCATTTATGTTGGCTATAAGCAAAAATAAATTTTACGCTATATACTTAAGAATAAATTAACTGTCCACTTACCGGTTAGACTGATGTGATGTGCTGACTAGCCGGACTGACCCATGCGACTGACTTGCGCGTACTTTAGCAGAGGGTGAACTAGACGGAGCGGCCGAAGACTAGCGACTGTCGGAGCGCTCTCAGTCCGAGCTACCTTTAGGGTTGTTCCGATCAGTAGCGTAGCCAGAAATTTCGTTCGGGGGGGGGGGGGTCCGAAACCGGGGGATCCGGGGGACGTTTTGTGTGTTATTTGCCAATGAGTTTACTGGTAAAAGGTAAATACTGGAGCTTTAGTAACTACGCCTTATAGAAAGTGGAAAGATGTAATAGGCAAATTCAACTCTCACAGCAACTCTAGTACCACAAATTTTCTTGTATAGCTACAGAAACTTTACGAAGTTCGATTCTGGCCGAGTAGAAGGCACCAAAGTGATGCTGGATTCACTGGATAAGAAAGAAAAAGAACAAAACAGAGCTTCAATCAAGCGTACAACTATATTCTGTGAAGAAAATGAAATACCCCTTCGGGGACATTGGGCCACTGACGGTCGACAACCCTAATTTAAACTGTTCGCCGTGTTACGGTTCAGGTTACTTTGGAACGTCACGTGACCGCGCCCTGTAGAAATACCGTGATTAAAATACACTATCCGAAAGGCCGAGTCCAAAAGTATCGTTTGATACTTTGATTTAAACGAAAGGACAATTATATGTTTAACAACGGTCACTTTAATCAAATACATCAATCAATTTAATGTTTGTAGACAAGGGTAATGATAACTCTCCCTTTTTCTCCTGCTCCATGCTTTATTTTTTAATATGTCTTAAAATTTTGGGGGGTCCGGACCCCCTTGACCTCCCCACTTCGCTACGCCACTGCTCCCAGACACAGCGCACCAAATGGTTACACGCTTACAATGATGTGGCTTCTCTACAACAATGTCAGGACATTCAAATCCAAGGAAACGTGTTGTCTACTTGTGTATAAAACCATTTAGGTGCACATGACATTTATCTGTAAACCATACATCACTCAGAAACTCAGGTTCTTCATAGCATATTACTAACATTGAAGCACAGTACTGAACTCTGGCTAGTTTGTTTCTATAGTTCAAAGGTTGTCCAGTTTGTATCCTGTAGGGGAAAACACCAATGTTTTTGACCATTCTTCGCATTGACGTATTGCTAATATTTTGTTTAAGAGATGCTCGCATTAGGCTTCTTTTCGGTGACTGTAACAGTTGTTGCAACACTCTTCCGTGGTTTTCATTTGTACAGACAGTAGTTGGGCGACCTGAAAAGCCCTTTCGCTGTGTCAACACACTACCTGTTCGACATTTTTCAACAACACTAATAATCACAGTATTACTAGGCGGGTTTTTGTGGAAATGTTCCTAAAAACGTAATGCAGTGACAAGCTTGGCTCACCCGCACGTCCAATTCCCGTATGAGCGAAAATAATCTCTACTATAAAAACTTTCTCTACCGTTGTTAGCACCATGTTAGCAAAAACCTCAAATAAGAAAGGAGTAATGAACACGAAGCCGTGGCAACTATCGACAATTGAATCAGCTGATCGAGAAGGCAACTACAGCTTATTCAGTTTCAGTACTGTTTATTATGGCTAATACTAAATAAATAAAAGTGTAACAAATTTCTTTTCCTCTAAATTTGGAATGGATACTTCAGTGTAGGTCTAAACTTATGAATGGGATTGATAGGAAAAACCTAGTAATTGAGACAGTAAGGACTTCTTGTATTTTTAATAAATGAAACGTTTTAAAAATTCTGGAAGTGAATGGAAAGACCAATCTTTTTAGATCGGGAGCAACCGACGAACACCTGCAACCCTCATAAATTATGAAGGATATCTCTACTGTTGACAACAATAAGACCATAAAACCCTCCAGATGGCCTTCCGTTGTCCAGCGGCACGTCGCTTCGGCCGTCTTGGACCTTGGCTGGATTTGGCCTTGCAATATTCACACAGTTGTGTTGAATTGTGTGGATACCGATATATTACATACCTTCTTATTGGGAAGAGTATAGAGCAAGTTCTATGTTACTTATTATATTTTACTAGGGTCGATAAGACACGAAAGTAGATTTTCCATGACATAAAACATTGATGTCGGGTGCAAGTGTCTACCTGTTCCCCGGTTTATACATAGTACTTTATTAAAAAACTATTGAGGTACAAAATAATTTATTGGTATTACAAAAAGGTACAAAAATAGTACAAAAATATGATATAACTTTAAAATAAAAATATTAATGTCTGGTGCAAGTGTCTACCTGTTCCCCGGTTTATACATAGTACTTTATTAAAAAAACTATTGAGGTACAAAATAATTTATTGGTATTACAAAAAGGTACAAAAATAGTACAAAAATATGATATAACTTAAAATAAAAATATTAATGTCGGGTGCAAGTGTCTACCTGTTCCCCGGTTTATACATAGTACTTTATTAAAAAACTATTGAGGTACAAAATAATTTATTGGTATTACAAAAAGGTACAAAAATAGTACAAAAATATGATGTAACTTTAACATAAAAATATTAATGTCGGGTGCAAGTGTCCACCTGTTCCCCGGTTTATACATAGTACTTTATTAATAAACTATTGTGGTACAAAATTATTTATTGGTATTACAAAAAGGTACAAAAATGGTACAAAAATAGGATATAACTTTAACATAAAAATACTAATGTCGGGGAACAGGTGGACACACCTCCAGTTTTGTCCTAGTTTTAAGAACCACGTGTCGCATAACAAGTTTTGCTGAACGTTGCTTCCAAAAATTAAAATTTATAACTACTTTAATTTATTAGGGTACTTGCCTTTTTCATTTACTGTGTCACATTTAAAAATATCATATGATTGGACTCACTAATTTAACTCACATGTGCCTGAGGATAATATGACCTTCATGAGTACATACCATGTACAGTTAATACTCTATACAAGAGTGTCCTATATAGGTACCAGTGGAATAAATAGTACTGATTAAAATAACATCTATCAAAAATCTCATACATAAATTTTACATTATATGACGTAGCTTATATATTTTAAAAGTTTTAAACTGTGGATTATTACAAAAGTCTTATTTACAATAACGAGTTATTATTATTCTGAAGGAGACTTTACGAATGTTTTTGTTCGGTGTAACGTCGTACTGTTTTGTCAGTTATAAAAAAAATGTTCATATTGTATTGCGTTTTTAGTGGAATAGCTTTTTTTATAAACTAGATTACACCGATGTATGCTTTCATAATATTGTTAACTGTCAAATGAGTAAAGCATTTCAGAATTGTTCACACTGAAAATAACTGTTTGTCTTCACCAAAGATGTAAAGAACGAATGATTTTATTCAAATAATTGAACAGTTATATAGTAAATAACCTTATTTAACATAAATACGTTATAATGCAAATCAGCAAATAAGCTTCAATTGCTAAAGTGCCCAATTTCCTGCAGAGTTGACGTTACAGAAGTAACTTGTTCCAGTATTGGAGACTTCTATAGTTTCCTGCAGCTAAAACTTTTCTAATTATCAAATCGGGGTTAATGCAATAAACAAACTTTAATATTTAGAGCTGCCACATTTAATCAGACATTTAGGTAATGATGATCTTTCATTTTATTTATCCATTTATTCACCAATGGACAATCCATTTATACAAAACAATTCAAAATCTATTCAATGCGCTAGTCAGCATCAACTATTAAAAACTTGTTCTATACCATAAAAAAGAACAAAAATAAAAAATAATTAGAATCTGATAATTTTCAACCAATAACATGCAGTTAATTCTAAGTTTTTGAATATGTTTTTGTCTATTTAACAATGATACGCGACATGTAACAATTGACTACTGATTTTAATTTTTACTGAAGAATGACAATTAATGTATAACAAAAATACAAAAATCCCGTAACTAATAGTTAATAAACTTCAACTTGCAAAAAGTGGTGTCTAATTGCAAAAGATTAGCTATTGAAGAGTCAACAAGACTCAAGTCTTTAAATTGATTTTATTACTCCACATTTTGGTGTGTCTGTCGAGCAAAAAAATTTATCTATAAGTGATCATGATGGCAACGAGAAAAAAAGCGGGACGAACAAATTTGTGTAACAATATGACCTTTTTTAGTAACTTACTAACCATGTAATGAAGGTCATTAGTTTATAATATTAATAAGGTTAAGTTCTGACATAATAATATGTTATGTTATAAATTAGTTCGAAATTTATTAATTCCTCTTTGTAACCAGAAATTATAAAAATGCTATGGCCCTTATCAATATGATATTGACTTTTCATCGTAATGTGTTTTGGCTGTCGATTAGGACGTACACAAGGAATAGGACAGGTCCAAGGATAGATCCCTGTGGGACACCGTAAGTCATTTGAACCTTTCCTGACAGGGTATTCGCAATCTGCACACACTGGCTTCTATCCCTGAGGTAAGACGAGATCCATTCGTGCGGCAGACCTCGAACACCACATGTCGTCAACTGGTACAACAGTGTTTTGTGATGTATACAGTCGAAAAGCGGGACGAACAAATTTGTGTAACAACATGACCTTTGTTAGTAATTTACTAACACATGTAATGAAGGCCATTAGATCATAATATTAATAAGGTTAAGTTCTGTCATAATAATATGTCAGAATTAGTTATAAATGTATTAATTCCTCTTTGTAACCAGAAATTATAAAAATGCTATGGCCCTTATCAATACGATTACTAATTTCATGGTAATGTGTTTCGGCTGACGACATAGTGATATCTGTGGAGTCTAGAGTCACTCATGCTACGTAACTAACTAACCTTAACTAACTATATCAACATTTATTTATGTATTAAACTGTGTTTAACAGTATAATATACTATTTAACACAGTTTATATAACACGTGCATGTTACATAAAATCACTATTTCTACAACTGAAACTCACCGATAAAGACATTCCAATTGTGTCCTGCAGACAATAGTTATATCCGTCTTGATTAAGAATAGTTTAAAGAGTTTAAAGGCCAAATAGTTTAGTGATCGGATTAATTAAAACTTTCTTGGCTGATCCCTGTTAAAGTTTACAAGTCGTGAGGTCAGCCCGATATAGATTTGCAGTTTAAGTGAACACTTTTGTTAATTAATTTTTGCACCATTATTGTTCTATTAATGTGTTTAATTGATTGATATTAATAAAATTATACCAATTTGAGATTTGAAATGAAAGCTTTTTCCAGAATCAAACTATATGCAATATAAACCCGTTGCGGCTTTTTACGTTGAGGTTCCAGCTGCAGAATTGGTGGGAACATTTATGTTGGGTGTCTATCTATTCCCAACATAATAATAAGAATAAGAATAATAATATCACTTTATTGTGGTAACAATTATAAAATTGCATACAAACGTCATAAAATATTTAAATAATAAAAAGGTAGGCCTTCACCTCATTCACTCACGCACACAGTCACATGTTTCTCTCATTCACTCTCATTTTCATTCTCACCAGATAATCCTACCACTGCCACACCAGAACCAGAGGATTGATCATGTTAGTTTTGAATTTCGTCCCAGCGGCTCTCCATAAACTCGTCAACTGAGTAAAACACCCTCGACACCAAAAGGTGTCTTAGTCGAGTTTTTAAATTTTTTGGTCATTCAATCTCTTCAGGGAGCTTATTGATTAGCTTGACACCAACCTCAGACGGTAAACGTTCGAATGCTGCAGTTCTGTGTTGTTGAACGCGGAAGTTGTCCCTGCCTCTAGTCCCATACTGGTGAACCAAGTTACACTTAGAACGTCAGTACAGGACAACCTCCAGGATGTAGAGACAGGGCAAAGTCAGCAATTCAAGCTCCCTGAAGGTGTTTTTGCAAGAATCTCTGAAGTTCAATTTTGAAATGATTCGGACAGCTTTCTTTTGACTTCTAAATACACATTCGAATTTGTATTTAGAACAGCTGCCCCACAGTCTCAAACCGTATGTCAGATGTGGATATACCAAGCCAAAGTAGGCCGTTCTTAGTATATCCAAAGAGCAGAATTTTGCAAGGTTCCGTAAGACGTAAATGCCTGAGGAAACCTTAGAAAAAATGCCGTCAATGTGATCGTCTCAAGTCAACCCTCGATCTAGGTGCATTCCGAGGAACTTGGTGGAATCAGTTTCATCTATTGGAACATCATCCGCCATCACGGTAGCGAAGTTGTCAGGTTCTTGCTGGCGAAGAAAGAAATTGACGACGCTTGATTTGGAACTGTTGGCCCTCAGATTTAGTGTTGAAAAATACTGAATACATGAATTCAGTTCTAAAAATGAGTTGATTTCTAATGCATGTTTTGTTTTTGCTCTGATGCAGAGAGTTGTATCGTCAGCATACTGAACCATCTTCCCTGTAAGGAGCGATGAGTTCAATCTGTTGACGTACACAAGGAATAGGACAGGTCCAAGGATAGATCCCTGTGGGACACCGTAAGTCATTTGAACCTTTCCTGACAGGGTATTCGCAATCTGCACACACTGGCTTCTATCCCTGAGGTAAGACGAGATCCATTCGTGCGGCAGACCTCTAACACCACATGTCGTCAACTGGTACAACAGTGTTTCGTGATGTACACAGTCGAATGCTTTAGAGAGGTTCTAGAAATATGCTTGGCACATGTTCTCTTCTCTCCAGGCCATCGACAACTGTATCGATTAGGTCAGTGACCGCATCGATTGTGGATTTGTTTTTCTGAAACCGAATTGTTCGGAACAGAGGATTTCAAAACGATCAAGAATATTTTCAAATCTGACAAGAAAAATCTTTTAAAGAAATTTGCTCATGACTGGGAGGATTGAAATTGGACGATAGTTGCTTGCAAGGCAAGGATCGTCTTTTTTGAAAATGGGTGTGAATTTCGCAGATTTCAAAAGGGAAGGAAAATGCCTTGTGCGGAAGACAAGTTGATCAAATTTGTGAGTGGAGCCAAAATATGCTTAGAGAAACGTTTGAGCAGCCACGTGACTTGTTGATGTCACATGATTTTTTGGTTTCAATCCCTGTATCACGCGGGCCACCTCATCCTCACTCATAGGAGACAGTGCCATGGATGAGACCGGTCCCATCGATGACACTTCGCTGCAGTTGAGGCCTTTGAATGATGGGTCAAGTGATGCAACAGATGAAAAAATGAATTGAATTCACTTGCCACTTTAGAGGGATCTGAAATAATTTCGTCCTGGATTTTGAGCTTTGGAATTTGGGAATGTTTTCAGCAATTTGGCTGTGTTGTTACATTTTTAATAATGCCCCAAGCAGTTTTGGAAAAGTTTTCGAAATTTTTCAATTTTGTTTCAATTTCACGTGCTTTTGCAGATTGTATTGTTTTCCGAAGTTTGCTCTTGAAATTTCTAAAAAAAGTTTTAAATTATTCATTTTCGGTGCTAATGTAAATCGAATGAAACATCGTTAAGATATGTGATAGTCATGAGAACTAGTCTCCGATTTTGCACCCCAGATCTCCCCAGTGCACCAGATCCTTAATCTCGCTGTTTAAAATATAGATATTATCAGCACGTTACATGCATCATTGTGAGAAAAAATCCTATGTTCAAATCAATATTTTAAGCCTCCATATCGTCTTTATGTTTACGGAGTGTTCAATTTACGTAAGTGACATCGAAGTTACCCAGAAGTTCTCGTGGTTGGTTACGAAAACTCATGTGGCACACTCATAGTAAGTTTAATGTTGTAACGATAATATAAATAGGTATTCAAATTAACGAGAGTGTACGCTTATTTCTCCGTTTAGGCTGCGACCAAAACCTAACGAGCTAAATACATCTTAAGAAATTTTTACCTAGCTCCATATACAGTTTTTCTGTAGTTTCGGAGATTTATAAATGATAAAATTTGTCGCTGTCAGTATCGAAATTGTTTTACAAATTTAGATTATCGAAATATTTAAAAATCGCCCCGGTTTATCTATGTAATTTAAAACTTGTTTATTCATAACCAGGAATCTTAGTAAGTAGAGATGTATCGTCGGCTAATAACGTATAATATAACTAACGTATAGCAGCGTATGATAGTTTAATGCTAAATAGTATATGGTATAATAATAAATTATATAAAACTCAAAGAAAGTCCATTTCATTAAAAATAGTACGGGTATTTTAAATTACACCCACTTAACAATTAAAATGAAAATATATTGACAAAGATATAATAATTAATTATTCTCCTTGCATGTTTTGTATTAATCAAAAGAAAAATTATGAATACGTAAAAATAACAAATTGTTTCAAATATGGTCCAGTGTTAATATTTACGTGTATTTTTAAACGTTTTATTTAGTAAATTATTCTTATATTCTGAACTATTATCAAGAAACTGTATCAAGAAAATTGCCATGATATACGTGTTCTGAAGTTATATATTAAGGTCAGAGCGTATGTCAGTAAAATAGTTACTCCCACATTATAAGATAAAAGCAAATCCGGCTAAATCCGGTTTATACTTAACCTACTCCAGTCAGTACTCATGCACTCTTTCTGTCACCTACTTTCCACTTGCCAATTTAAATTGATTAACCGTCAAGGCTTTACCGTACTTTTACGGTATATATATTGTGTTTTGTAACGTGCCAATGAATAATCCTTTGTTTTGAATAGTCAACTTATAAGCTATGACTTCCAAATTGTGCACCACCTTGGATATTTTTCTTTACTGTAGTGCTTGGTGATCGTCTCTGGCAAGTCCTTTTATGAGTGGATTAAATAAAAAATGAAATGAACTCATTTTTGTACTGTGAACATTATTTAAGTTACGTTACCTTGTTGTTTGGTAAAGATTAGGTGGCTAAATTTGTATTTTTAAAACTTACATTTTTGACCTGTAATTATCTTGAAAATGAAAATTATGGCAGATCCTTGCTACGCAATGAAAAGTTTTGTATTCCTTCTATAAAGTTGAAGGATTCAAAACTAAAATTCTGATTAACACCTGTCCTGCGACTCGAGTCATATACGGACTTAGGAGAGCAGGAATAATGGTAATGTACGAGTAGGTCCACTTCAGTCAATGTGTTAATAAATTTTACAAGGAACATAGTTTAAAAACTATTATAAAAGTATAGTGATAGGGCATATTGAATTAATATGTACATTAGGAGAACATCGGGTTAAAAACGTATGGGAACCAATAGAAAAACATTGCATTTGTGACATCGAAATACCCTCAGAGAAACCGGAAGAGTAATGTACATACAGTTGCATATCGATAAGCAAGATCAGAGATCAACAGAGTAAAATGAGGTGAAGCGATAACAAGTAAAGTTTAGTGTGGTGCAATTAATTACTCTCGCGTTTCAGATATAATTAGACACAGCACCTGAGTAAGGTGAACAGATCTCATCTTAGCACCGCATCCTGTCAGCAAAGACTACTTGGACAGAGAGTTTCCCGGTATTTTATATTACTTCGGTCATTATTTGTGATGTAAAAACAATTAAAATTGTTTAATATCAGCAATTATATTTATATAAACCAAATATTGCTTAGCCATGTTGAATATAATAACAAAGAATAAAATACAAAAAAATGTAAATAAATAATAAGGGCACATGTTAAAAGGGGATCGACATGTCCTTTTAATAAAATGTTACACTATGAGTTATTTAGTCAAAATATAAATTTGATGTGATTTATTTTTGCTAATAGTTTGTATGGAGACTAATTTTTTAATTGCGAATAAAAGAATTAAACATTTTTATTGAAACAATATTTGAGTTATTAATTGATATTCTCACAAAATTTAAGAGAATCAAATACTGTTTAGAATAAATCGTTCTATCTTGGCTTTGTGTTGTTTATAAAAGTCTGCCTAATCAGAGCCATGATATGGAATTAAAGACTGAGTAAATATTTTTAGATAAATAATGTTTAGAAGATTGTATTGCGTAGATAGTTCAATGATGTTATAATTATGGTATTATAATAATAAAACAATAAGACAACAATCAAAGCTACGTCTAGTGTTACCTTGGAGGTAGTTTTAATTTTTTTTAAATTTATTCTCGTTAATTTAGTAGAATTAAAATTTAATATGTAATCGTAGTAATTAAAAAATAGTGCACTGACTCTAGTGTACCGTAGATGTAATCATAACATATTTTGGTTTATTGTTTTGTGCCGAGGTCACTGTAACGACTTTGAGGTATTTTTATTTTCAAAATCAAGTAATTTTACGAGACGTAGTAATTATAGAACGTATTTTTATACACTGACAAAATGAATTAGAGAGTACGCACAGTTTCCAGTTCTCGGTGGAGTGCGAGCGTGTAGTGTCGCCATATATACACAGGCCGCTAGGACTGATGGCGGGGAGGACCGATGCTACTAGGTGTCGAAAGAGATTCACTTCTCTACCTGTAAATATAGATAGTATAATGTTGCACCCACACAGAGCCATTAAATGGTAACCTGTGTGGACACTTACACCTCAGTAGCGGCACTTGTTCTCCTTTTGGTCAATTGTACAGAGAGGTATGGTAGTTTGTGAATTGTGCTATGTAAATTGTTTTACTTAAATGTGTTACGTTATAAATGCTGCTGCTGTCTTAGTTGTAATCATTTAATATAAATTAAATACTAATTGTATTTTTAGATCATAAGCCTGTTTTTTTATGAATGTTACTCATCCCACTATAGAAGAAAGTATAGATTCTTTAAATAACATTTCAGAAGAACCAGTCAATTATATGGACAAAATTAACCATTACTTAAAGTGTTTGCATTCGGAATATTTAATTTTAGACATTTTATACTAACGCCTCTTATTTATTCTACAATTCAATGAGGACTGATGCTACTGAGTGTCGAAAGAGATTCACTTCTCTAATTTAATTTATTAATTTATCTCTCACAGGCCCATAAAAATGTTAAGCTGTATAGCCAATTACATCCTTTACAGTATTACAGTAGCGACACTTGTTCTACTTTTTTGTTTTGTAATTATTCTATGTAAGTTCCATTAATAATAGCGATGCTAACTTTATAATAATTTTTATTTGTGTCACTTTTGTTGATGAATATTTTCTTGTTAAAAAATCTGTACAGCGAATTAAACAAAAACTCGACGGTACGTAAAGGAGATAAAAATGTTCCTTATCGCCTAAAAACCTATGAAATAAAACAAAATAAATTTATCACATATGTTGGGTTTATAGTTTTTATTACTATTTGTTTTCTCGCTGCTATTGTGTTTACATAAGCACTCTTGTAAAAGTGATAGAATTTTATATCGACTCTTAATATTGAGTCATTGACCCCATAATAAATAGTGGCGAGTAGGTCCTTTATGAATTTGAAGTCTCATGGATCTTTCTATCAAGAGTTATCGAACGGACAGACAGACAGACAAAGATACTATTTTAAGAAATTCCTTTGGGGTTCTTTACAGGAAACTTA
The DNA here is from genome assembly GCF_021130785.1 of Homalodisca vitripennis. NCBI lineage: Eukaryota > Metazoa > Arthropoda > Insecta > Hemiptera > Cicadellidae > Homalodisca > Homalodisca vitripennis. The sequence goes on from NC_060211.1 coordinate 159,574,278, forward strand.
GAATATCGGGTGTCTGGGCTAGAGGTTTCAAAAATAAGTAGCACAAGTAATATTAAAGCGTATTTTATATTTTATTAAAACATTCTAATTCGTTATAAGTACTGTAAAACCAAGTTTGATTTCTTTCTTAGTAAAGTACAATGCTATCATCACAAGTCCCTCCCATGCGGTCAAATCGGTATTCATGTGTTTGTGAGCATTTCTGGCGTTCCTCTTAACTACTGTCACTTCGTCTACAGTACTTTACATTAGTACTGTAAATTTACTTAACGTAGATTTTACTAATTGCAAAGTAGATTTTGGTAGGCTCGCACTGAAGCCTATTGGATAACAGTGGGATGATCACAGATGGTCGAAACTGCTAAGTTCCTATTCTGCTACTAATTTATAATATTAGCAAAGAGACAGTCATATAGATTAGAAAATTGGTACAATGTTCGTATTATTCATTAATATTCGTCTTAAAAATATTTGTTTGTTTTTTTACCATTTTGGGTTTGTTAAAATTTAATGATAGTTGAATATGTGAGTTACAACTAACTCTACTCGAGTAAGTTAAACATATCAAACTGATTTTAAATTATACTTAATAGAAAATCAAATTTTTATTATAACAACTTCCAAAAACTTCATAAAAGTTTATATATTTCATGAAATTTACATATTTTACACTACTAAGTAATTTAGTAAAGAGTTAAGTTTATATGGAATTCAATTCGGTTAGTGCATTTTTAAGAAATGTGCTTAGAATTAAGTTATTTATGGAAATTAAGATGAGTTCTCTATTATTTAAAGTATTACTGTTGAAAAGGTTTTAACGCAGTTATATTTCATTGTACTATGCAATCCAGATTGTAAAATAAAAATGCAGTTGTGTAGTTAGTACATTTGATAGCCATAAACCTATTGTCATCATCATAATTTGATATTCATAAGGAACAAATAAGCTACACTAATAAAGTTGCTGTAGACTTTGTAAATATCATTCTGATGTTAGGTTTTATATTTCGAGCATGTAAATATTGTCATATTTCTTGTAATATTCCTTATTACGTGAAGTTATTAACAATAAGTTCTTTGTCATGTTATTTTACTTTGCTTCCTTTATGAAATTGCTGTGTAGTAATAACAAATCCTTATTATGATCTGAGCGGGAACAGTATTTGCTTTTAAAGTTGCACGTATAATATTGCCAGGCAAAATATTGAGATGAAAATTTCTAATCTTAATAAAAAATGTAAATTATCATTTTGTTTGGTTAATATTAATAAAATTAAACAAAAAAAATATTTTGAACTTATTCTGACACCATGTTATATTATTTGCATTCCATATAGAACTTCACATAATTTCATTCTTTTACGTGAACAAGTAAGTCTTTATTAGTTATATACTATTAGATTAAAATTTTATTATTTATTATTAACTAGCGTTATAATCGCTATGTAATCATCAATTTCATAGAAAAAAATCATAATTTTACAGTTCTTCAAACGCCAAATCAACAGATATCTAAAGTTCCAATATTCATAACTACAAATATTGGAATTGAAATTTCTACAAAATACTATGGAAGGTGGGATTACATTAGAAAACAAGTTAAGGGCAGAGTTTTGAAACATGACTCTATAGATCCGTTTTTACCATTTAATAGGGATGGTTTACTGTTCAATATAAATTGGCACACTGAATTGTCCATGTAATTGGACAGTTGAGTTACACAGTAATTGGACTGTGCAATGTTCAGATATCTAATAATTGTATGTATTTATTAAAAACATTGTTTTCAATAGTGTAATATTATTTTCTGAAATAATTTTAAAGTAAAATTAGCACTTTTTTTTAAAGAAATGGTAGTTTAAATTTAGATTTCCAAATCTCTGAAATTAATTGGCATAATGCTAATCTTTCACCACAGGAAAATAGTAAGTTTTCTAGCATAGAGAAGGAAGAAAATGATTCTCTTTTATTTTATGTTGGAATCCACCGTGTTTAGAGATTGTGTCTAAAACATTGTAGTGCACTCAGTTTGTATATGTCGAGACGATTAGAATATCACTTCACCTAGATTACACTTGATTTTGTATAGGCGAATAGATGACTCTCTTGTCAAGCTCATTTTGAGTTGCTTTGTCGCCGACATTTTTTAGATCTCTTCATTCGAGCATGACTCCAAATTCCAGGAGTCAAGTCCGTGACAGCGTCAGATTCCAGACGTTGCACTAAGAGGAAGGTGAACTGGAACTAAACTCAACATTCACATTGAATAAACCCTTCCCTCTATAGCTGCGTTTAATGGTGATTCATTTTTACAATTAATTTTAATCACGTAGGAAAATCATATTGGTCAGTCAGTTGAAACAAACTTTCCCAGAGATATCATCATAGGTTGAATTAAAATGGATAACTCTCTAAAACTCCACACACTTCACTAGTAATTCTACTTAAAATATCTATATTATTCACCAAACAACCCATTTAGTGCTTTAATATTAATAGACCTAGCTCCAGTGTCCTGAACCACTAATAACTCAGAGGGCGTATTGGTTATATTAGACAGTATTGACAAATGAATAATTCCATACATAGTGATTCAATGATTAATGAAAATATGTCAACATGGTTAAAAGATTTTGACCGCAAAAAAATCTATTTAAGATATGCAAGATTAGAGATTATTCCTAATAAAATAATTTAAAAAACGTGTATAATTATTATAACTAATGGCAAAACAAAATTTATAAAATCCTAAAACTCACACTTGTAAAAGCGTGGATTCTATTGTCAAAAATTTTCCTTTTAAAATACTTCTAAAAAGTACTCCTGAAAAATGTTTTGGTTACTTAAAAAAACAATAAATAACTTATTCATAATTAAGTTTTATACTTGCATACAGGGAATAAAAATAGATTTTTAACAAAAATAATAATTTTATATGTCTCAAAATTTATTAATGCTTCAGATTGGTACACAACAATTTAATTTAAAAACTAATACATTCAAGTTTTACATGTTTAATGAAAATTGTCAATACAATATACTTTGTTGCAAAATATAAGCTTTATAATTCTATAAAAACAAGCTAAAACTAATATATCTTCATATATAAAGTAGATTAAACGAGTAATAATGAGGTACAATTTTAATATAAATTTTCTTGTCCTAAGTAAAGTGTTTGTGATAAGTTGAACCAGAAGGAAAGCAAACGGAATCGTAAAGTGAATTTCACCTACTGATATCCCCAGGCTGGACACCTAGTAAATATTTAAGGCCGCTGGACTGAGACTGTTGAATAATGCGCGAGGACAGCGGCAATGGTATGTAAGGTAGGGGGGGGGGGCTGAATTGTGGTAGGGTGTTGTCCTTCCAATGACATTATAATAGTCCAAATAATTATTGTATTTTTCACAAAGGTCATTCAAAGAGCTTATTCATCTTACTCCATTTAGTTAACAAAGCCTCAAATGACACGATTAAAGTTGCAAATATTCAATATCCTTGCTATACTTTCTTATGTAGGTATCCCGAGTTGAATGATTGAGCATGGTGAGGATCATCGTCTCGACATCAAAGATACCAAGATTACGATATATTAGATTAAGATATCCAGGCAAACAGGTATTCTCATTGCCTCGTCAGGTACACGACTGAGTGCACTATAATGTTATAGACAAGACTTTAATCACAGTGGAACAACCGAATTTCTACACATATTTTTGGATTTCTTCAGACGAACATGTCTCCAGATTCCAGGAGTCAATTCTGTGAAAGTGTTATATTCCAGATGCTGTACTAAGAGAAAGTTGAACTGGAGTTAAATTTAACATTCACATTGAATCCACCCTTTCCGCCATAGCTATGTTATTTGTACTATATTATACTGTAGCAACGAATATACAAAAGTACGAATATTGAAATGTTCAAATATTTTAAGCTTAATTTTATCTAAAATATACAGCAATACACTATTAATATAACTTTATTTCTGAGACTAGTTCTTGGATATTAAACTGCTACAGTGTATGGAACAGGGTTTTGATGAAGTATCATTGTCCGATAAGTATGTATAGTCTATAAATGTAGTTATTACATTTATTAGAATTATAAACTTGGCTGCCTCCTCTTATCCTTAAGCTCAAAAACTATACACTTTTTAACAGGAAAAGCAAAACTGTAACACATATAGTTTAGAGGTTTTAACATACAAATTCCTATTAGAGACGTACGTTGCCCAGTGATGATTTATATCTTTATTCACCACACTAACCGACCTCTTAACACGACTATGGTTTAGCATATTAGTTCTATGAATATTCAACTTCATACAAACTGGATAAATGTTTTCAATATTCGTGACACACCGACACAATATTCGTGTCAGACACTTTACCTGTCTTACGCGTAAAAAATGGGGGATTTCCTCACTGAGATTTGTAACAGCGTATATTATTTTAAATGATTCAATAATGTCTTCAATAAAATTTCAACTAGTTTTATCTGTTGGAAAAAATATGTCAGTGCTTTATTAATTTTGTTTTATGTTATTATTCTAATGTTTGGTTTTTTGTACTGTTTTTATGAAAATCTACAAAAAGATTGTAGATGTTATTAAAACTCAGTAATTTAGCGGAATTGGAAAGCCATGTCGGTCTTGCAACAAATATTAAACATCAATAACTGAAAAACGTATTAAACTATAGAAACAGCAATCATAATTAATAAAGTTCTAGTGCAGCCAAAAAGGAGAGGCTTCTAATTTTCTCCGATAAGCCGGGCACATAAACGCAAATTTATGAAAATTGGTTCGATCTTAGACGCAATTGATACTCAATCAGTAATACACAAATGCAAACGAACCAGGAGAATCATTCATGAGTCAGTTAATGAGAATAGTGATACATTTTCGTTCATGCCAATCCCTTAGGTCCCGTGAGTATGGGCGAAAATTAGAGGAGTAGGTAGAAAATTCATTAGAACTTGTAAACTTACGTGTTACTGTAACGTTTGAATAGTTTCTATAATAATTTGCCACATTATTAAGTATTATGCTGGATTCAGTGTATCTGCAAGGTTTCAAAGCATATTTTAGAATAAATCTGAAACTCATTACTACACATCCAGGGATTTATCACTTCCCCACGCTTTTCTGGGCCCCAGCTCAGAATTATCATGCTATTTAAATTAAACAAGTAGCTAATCTTCCATCCTAAACAATTCTCCCTCTTTGTGTATTAGGGTCACAGGAGTTATCCAATGGATTAAATTCTATTGTTTCAATGTACTTCCAGCTTCGGAATTCGCTCTGTCCTAGGTTCTCCTGATCCCGAGATTCTCTTAGGGTTATTTTACCATTAGAATCATCTACTGTTTGGATAGGTTCTTATTCTTCACTGGTCATGATGCAAATTTTTCTGAGAAATTACAATTTATTTCTCTGGTCGCAAAACTCCTACTCAAATCAATCAAGTTTCTTCTCGTAGTTACGTATTTTGGTCTTGATAGATCGAACACATCGCTGGAGTAATGTACCGTATATTCCAGGACCCGAGAGCCAATTTGTGTTATATAAGCACACAACCTGCTTTAGTTTAAATAAATTAATAAATAATAATATACATTTAAAACAAACACTCCAATAATATAATTCGTAATTATGTGAGGCATCATCAGACCCAACGAACTGAATAAAAGTGGCTACAGCAATAATATAAACAATTTTGTACTAAATAAAAACACATGCAATTGATAATGCAGGGAGATAATACCATATTACATGACAGTATGTCTATGTATTTATAACAAATAAAGATGATATTTACTAGATTATTTTGTTCTTATTTATAAAAATCGTTTCATATGCATCGAAAAAATTTCATTTTGGATTTCTTGTAATAATTTAGCATTTGAAAAAGAGTGTCCAGTCTGAAGTGCATGTTTTGCCATGGCCAATCATTCTTCTTGTTGGTATTTAAACATGCTCTATGTACCTTATCTCTTCTTAACTTCCTTTTTGTTTGGTAATTTATTTTAAATCACAATTTGTACAATTAATTTTATAAATTCTAGATTTCCCTTCGTTTATTTTATTCATAAATAAATAAATAATCTTTATTTTGCCAAAAAACAAGTACAAAACAGTACAATTTCATATACAAGTACACAACACAGTTTTTACAATATCATGAGTTCAAAATATAACAATAAAAAGGTAGAATAAATTAACACAATAACAATATAAATAAATATAAGGCAAAATAAATAGGAATCCCCTAGGCAAAGCCTGAGCTGGGATCTCCATCACTTGTTTTAAACAAAAAGAATGAAACGGCTAGCAGCGAAACGTAACACATAGTTTAAAAATTATGTATGAAAAAGAGATTGATTAAAAAACATACTGTGCCATTGAATGGAAATTATTTCTTTGTAACTTTAATGGTAAAAATCTCCTTCACCAACATACCAAGTAATTATATTTACAATTCAAAGAAATAAAAAGACACTAAAGAGATAGTGACAAATACCAGTAAGCAAACAAATAGATGTACCAAAAACACATAGGAAATTCAGGCAAGAAGTAAGTGCAAGCGATTCAAAATGTTCAAGACTCAACCTACTTTACTATTTTTAATATTTTATCGACAGCTTCTTGTTCAAAAAGCCATTTTTTCAATTTTTTCAAAAACTCTCTCTGTGTTTGTGAAGTCGCCAATTTTATAACTAATTATGTTAAATAATCGTGGTGCAAAACTACTGTAAAATATTTGATGTATATTTAAATTTGATTTAGGCACACTAACGACTTGGTACCGCCTAAGATTGTAACTAGGCTGTCTTGTTATTGAAAAAGCAGAGCTTCTAATGTAAAACATTTTTAGGACTTTAAAAATGTATAAATACCGTAGAGGAAGAATTTTCATCTCAACAAACAGTGGCCAAGTATGTTCAAACCTTGTCCTTTTCGAAATAAGTCTGATGAATCTTTTTTGAAAAATTACTATCGGATATAAGGTAGTACTGTATGTCCCACCCCAGCATGTGATACCATAGCTTATCCTGGATCCTACAAGAGCGTGATATACATTGACTAAAATTTTGTTAGACCCACACAACTGATTTAATAGGTAAAACTTTCTCAAACTGAAATAAAGCTCTTTTTTAAATTTTGAAATATGGGTTTTCCAGGTCAATTGATAATCTATGATTAAACCTAAATATTTCATATTATTGACTTGCTGTAATTCCAAACAGTCACAATCAGGAACAAGCGGAACAAGGCATTTAGTTTCATGAAATTTAAGTGGGAAATTAAATTTGGAGTCGAATCTCAGACTGAATAACATGAACTTAGTTTTTTCGCTTAATATCATAAAGTTTTTGTCAAACCATAACCTTAGGAAAAATAAATCTTTTGACATTGATTGGTAAAGCGAATTTAAGTCATGGTTTGTATAAACAAAAGCAGTGTCATCGGCAAACGCAACCAATTTACCATTAAAAACAACCATTACAAAGATCATTGACATAAATTAAAAAAAAGTATTGGTCCCAAAACAGAACCCTGCGGAACACCAAATTCAATTTTCCCTGGATCTCCCATGACGCCACCAATGTTTACCCTTTGTTCTCTCCCCGTGAGATAACTAGAAAACCAGTCAAGTGGTAAACCTCTAATACCAGCCAGCCATAACTTATGAAGTAAAATTTCATGATCAATCGTGTCGAAAGCTTTTGTAATATCAATGAACAATGCAGATACCTTTTTACTATTATTAATTGGCTCGTAAACTGATTCCATGAATGAAAGTAAGGCATCCTCAGTAGACATACCCTCTCGAAACCCAAACTGATTATTACTAAAGAATTTGTTTTTATTAAGAAATGAAAGTAACTGCTTTTTAACAAACTTTTCCAATATTTTTGAAAAAAACTGAGAGCAAAGAAATTGGTCGGTAACAGTTTGGCTGTGTAGGGTCCCCACGTTTGAAGATTGGAACTACTATTGCACTTTTTAAGCATCTAGGAAATTCCCCTGTCATAAGACTGAAGTTATAGAGATATGTTAATATCGGAATAATACTGGGAGCTATTTTTTTTATCATCGTTGGACTGACCTTGTCAAATCCTGGTGATTTGTTGTTTTTCAGACTAGAAATAAATGAAGAAACATCCTCACTTAAAATAGGTTGCATAAAAAAAGATTTAAGATTGATGCGTTGATTGAATACGTTGTCGAAAACCGTGTGCTGCGCTAGATTCGATTGATCTATTTGACCTCTCAATTTCCGAGGGGCATTTTAAAAAATGTGAATTGAATTCATTGGCGATAAGTTTAGGTTCGTGTATAATACAAGATTCCCCAACGACCTCCCTTATTACAGTATTTTTTGTATTTTCACCAATTAGTTCGTTAACTATTTTCCATTGTGACTTAACATCATTGATCGAACCCTCAAACCTATCTCTAAAAAATGACTCCTTTGAACTTTTTATTTCTAAATTTAATTGATTTCGAAAATTAGTGTAATACTGTTTAAGTTTTACATTATTTGGATTTTTCATCAATAACTTGTAAATTTTTTTTCTCTTTTGAAGCTTAAATGATAGCCTGTCAGTAGTCCAAGGTTTTAATTTATGCACCTGTTTACTTTTATTTGAACGTACATCAAACTTGCATTTACCTATACTTAGTTCTAATACATCAATAAAGCATTGGAAAGCATCAGACACAGTATTTTTTTCATATACACAAGCCCAATCTACATTAATAAGTTCAGCAGTAAGTTTTTCCAAATCAATCTGGCTATAGTACTCTTCAGTATCTTTAATTATTGGATTGCAAAAGTGAATTGAAAACAGAACAGTAGAATGATCAGTTAAATTATAATGGAAAACATTAGCTTTGAAGTCAAACTGAAGATTGCCCTTTTTAAAGAACCGTACAAAAACATGATCTAAACATGTAGACGAATTTCCTTTAATTCTAGTGGGTTCATTATTTAACATTCCTTTGCTGCTCAAAAGGCTCAAATAATTAGCGCTCTCAGCTGACTGACTCAATATATCTAAATTCATATCACCTACCAAAACAATATTACGATTTCCTAGACCCGTTAATACATCCTCAATATCATCAATGAATGCGGAGCGCAAGGCAGAGTGGAGACGGTAGACTGCGATCAGTGTAAAGCGCTCAAGGTCACTGACTCTGACGTCTAGCTGCAGAACATCAGCTGATCTAATATCATCTCTCTCACTCACACCGCTACACTGATAACAGTCGCGGACGTACACTATGGTACCTCCCGCCCTGTACTCCTCATTACAATTAGCAAAAGCATTGTAGCCAGAAAATTTTATAATAATTTAATTCAGCTTTACTAATCCATGTCTCAGTTAAAACTATTATATCAGGAAATAATCGAGCAGATTCTAATTCACTTAAAAATAAATTGAAATTCTGCCTTACGCTTCTAATATTTTGATTTAAAACTACTATACTATTAGTGTTATTAATATTTCACAACAAAAAAAAGTGTCGGATTGATAACTAATACTAGCCTAAATATACAATTTTTAACCTCATTTCCACAAACTGTAGTTCACAATTTATCCAGGATTCTTTGGATTTCATAATATAAATAAAATATATATTATTATATTTATATTATTTGTTAAAATTTATAAATAATTCCAATAAGAAAAGAACTTCAAGAATGTATAAATAAATAAATATCCTCTTAAAAGATAACCTATCCCATAAGCTGCGGTAGTTTTGGTGGAGGCTGAAATTGGAGAGTATGAAAAGGGTTAAAATTATAAATTATATTTTTCCTTAGATAATATTTTTTCTTATCTAGATAGATACCTACATTAAAAACAATGAGTCAGACGTGTAAAAAATATTATATCACATCAGAGTCATAGACTTTAGAACTCTCTGGTGACTCTGTCTCTTTATCTATTTTCTAGGATTACAAGTACTTTATAAGCACTAGGTATTCCAATCACTATTTACAGATTCTTTACATTATGAAGTAACTTTTACCTGTTCCAAAAAACCTCAGAATATTTTTATACTCATGTCACATTATTTTATAATTTCTGGATTTCCTTGTACCTTCCTATTTATCTCCACAAAGTTGTCTTGAATTCACATAGCTAGGTCTCGTCTGGATATCAGATTACTGCAGCTGTCTTGCGGCAAATAATTAATTAAGCGCTTTAAAACTGTTGTCCGGAATTACCGCTCTACAACACATTCGTCTAACTTATGTTAACTAACTAGCTCACTCCAGGTAGTGGGCTTAGTGTATGATAGCTATTTTGCTCTACTTGTAAATGGTTATATTTATTTCATACTGACAATGACTCTTGGAAATGGATAAATTTGTGTCTGCCTATAACTGTGTTTTTGATGATACAATTTTCCTTTTGGGTAATGGAAAAAGGTTTCCTTTTATATTAAATAATATTTATTCCTTATATTAACACTAGAAAGTAAGTTAATATTGATAACCAAATTAAATTGTGTGACGTATTGGAAAATAAGTATTGTACCTATATTTATACACTTATCATTTGGTGATACTTATGTATAGTTTCATCACAGATGTGTGAAAGCTTAATCCAAAACATGATCGGTAGAAATTTGTTTCTATCTTCTTCACCAGTGGACAATACTTGGGTACTGTACCGTTGGAATCATTAATGAAGGAAATTTGAAGGAATATATCTTATATTATATTTAATTATACTTTATTTATGAAAGTAAATAAAATTCACAACTGAAGGATTTGTTTTACTAACACTGATTATATTTTTACTTTTATAATTCAAGTATAAAAAACATTATGAGATTGTATACCCGGTAAAATTATGACACCTAAGTTGTAGAATAGTAGAGTTAAACAGAGTAGTAATATTAGTGTAAATTAGTAAATAATGCATAAAGTAAAAACATAAACGATTACATGTGTATAGTTTATTTTTAATACTAAACTTTCAAGGATGAACATAAACACGTTTTCTAAAACATCCCCTACATAAATCCCGTGAAAATAATTTCAATAGAACATAAAGTGTTTATTTTGAGTAACTTATATAAATTCGTAATGGTAAACTGTTTTAACCATTAAATAATCCATTAGGGTTTATAAAAGTTTGTATATTCACAAATTAAACTGATCTATTTCGTGTTTCAATAACAATGCGTATTGTATACGTTAGTTTTAAATAAAAATATCATCATTCAGTTTATTTCCACTTGACAAAATCTAAGAGGAAGTGTAACCCAAATCCTGTAAGCACAAATTGTATTGACAAGAACGTAACCAGATAAACCAAACATCGAGACTGATTCGTGTTTGCCAATGTTCATCTCCACAACGCTTATGCCAATACATCTCAAGAACAAGCATCAGTATATTAGTTTTCCGAAACAATACTGTCTCTTCTGTATCTTGGTAGTATTTGAGTAAAAAGAGCTTCTCTTGCAACAAAAACTTATTCATTTCATAACGACTTTGAGAATAAATTTATTTTACCAATAACTGTCCCATCAACCTCAGAAAGATTTTGGAAATACATGAGATTGTAATACCGACTTCTCTATCAATCATATTTCATCATTCTCGGGTCAAATTCTGAATAAATAGGCCTTCACGGGTAAAAATATCTCGTCAGCATCATTTTACGCAAGCTAATTGACCAAACTTCTTGGGAAAACTGTCTTGTGATTCTTAAACCAGTACAGGAATATTATCCCTTCGTCCACACACTTTCGACAGCATTGGACGTAAATCTTCACTGACAACTGTACATAACTTAAATGTGGAATTAGATGTACATCGGCTTTACCAGGTACCCGGAATTATTGTGTTATAGCAGATTCAGTTTCACATTTTTTAACTCAAAATGGCTTTTCATGTAGAGGCCAAAAATTTATTGAATGTTTCGACTCAACATGTCCCAGAAAACTTAGGCCGCTTAAGCTTACAAACAAAGATATTGCATTCACTAGTACTTGTATTGTCAATTGTATCAAGTTCTTCAAACCATAGACCGAAACGCCAACGGATAACCTTTACCTGATTTCTAATAACATATTTTAATATTTAAAGCTCTGCAATGCACCACAATTGCTATTACTTGAATGTGACGGAAGACCAAACTTTGCCACGTCAGCCAAAACATCATCTCGGCGATGTTTAAATAAAATATATCTTGAAAGAGTTAAATTGGAAAACTCTGAAGTGTATAATGTATTTCATTTTCGAAAATATCCTTCAGACGGTTTGACTACAACACTACAAGCAAGTGCCACAGTTTGAGCAACATTAAGTGAAACAGATTAACTCTTGCTTAGCAAAACCTCTCGTGTAAAACTACAACCACAAGATGTGACAAAACCTACTTGTTGTGAAGATTCTTGTTACGCTGTGAGTTCAATTTGTTCGTCTCATCCAGTTTAATTTCTTTCAATTTCCTGAAGTTTTCTTGCAGGAGTATCCGTGGTTTAATATCGTCTGAGAAATCAAGTGGTTTTCCTATCATATGAACTATAGTTTTAAATATTGAATATAATTAATTCCAAACTTAACCCTGTTAAAAGTAACAGGTAATATTTATTTATATATAATTAACACATAGAATTGAATAGAATAGAATTGATCTTTAAGAAGGAAATAATAAGAGGAAGGTTTAAATAAGGAATACGATTAATTGTCCTTCCAAATGCAAACTAGAATGCAGGAACGATATACCTGTCCTTTATTCCGTGCAACACTTATCTATACTAACTCTAATTTATGTAATAGAGTAAAATAAACTTTTGACTATAATATCATAAACTATTACATCTCCTCGGTATTTCTAGTAAAACTGGAAAACTGTATGTGTTGAAGTATTATTACAAATTGTACTTCAAAAATTTCGAATTTAGATACGAAAAACATAATCTGCTTCAAGACATCTAATTTAAGAAGTTTCGTGAATATGTCCTGAAAGGGATGTGCTTATTTATTTTAAACAAAAATAAATGACCTAATAATAATACGTTTATTAATTTATAAAGTAAAGGTAGTTCCTTTCTTGATCTAGATGGAACCTTAGCACTAAGTTAAACCAGAAGGAAAACAAACGGAATTGTAAAGTGAATTTCAACTACTGATATCCCCAGGCTAGTAAATATTTAAACGCAGCTGCTGGACTGGTACTACGTTTTGCTTGGTGGTAATTGCTATAATTGCTTGTATTCTCGTGGTTTCGTCGTGGGAGTTTAAATGGTGCCACTCACTAGATTGAAGTTTAGTCTGTGGAGTGTTGTACACAATCTACGTCACGTCACCATCAGAGTGTGACTCGTCACAGTCCCTGTTATAGCGCTCCGAGACTACCAAAAATAGCTAGAATGAATGAAGAATGACACTTAACGCTTAATTTTTAGATCTTCGATTAGTATTTTTTGGCCTTGCATTCCGAACACAGATATTATAATTTAGAGAAATTTGTCTGTACATCTTGATAAATCACCGATCTTGAGAGCTGAAAAGGTTTCCAGATTCTGATCATCAGCAGCTCATCATCAGCAACGCCTGTTTTGTCGAATTTCTTTAACAGCTTTTTAGCGCAAAGTCTTCAAACATAAGAGCACACCCGTCAAGTTTGGTTTTATTATAAATGTTTTGTCCTGCCTTAATTAAAAAGCCAGACAAAGTTTACGTACATTTCCATAATGCATTACGCATTCACCATTGGCGTCCACAAGCTGTCCCTGAATTTCAGCAAACATTTTGCGTTTGAAAACCAAATAACAGAGCCCATATTACGTAACAGCCTGATGGAGGCTTACTTTAAAAATTGCCTTTGATTATGAAATATGTGTTTAAATACACACAAATAAACATATAGGGTAGTATTTAATAATCTATAATGAAATACAATTCCAAATATAATCAGTGGTTGCACTTGTCAGCCTACTTATCTATGAATAAATGTTCTAAATTTATAAATGGTTTAAGATACTCGTACTATATTAAAATTTGAATTGATAGAAACATTAGATACAATAAATGCATTTTTTGTTTAATATTAAAGGTTTAATGTATAGTTAGTAATTTAAAGTCAAATGTTAAACTTGAAACATTAAAAATGATTGTGTGAAAATGTGTTATTGGTATAAAGCTCAGTTTTGAAATTTTATTTAATATGAAACATATAATAAATCCAAAGTATATAATTTAAACGTTTACTGGCATAATAATTAAACGATGAAGTCTTTGTCAGGGTTAACATATATTAATATGGGTTACACCTACATTGCTATCTTAACATAATTTGCAATTTTAACCATACATAATCATCATTATTTTTATGTTGAATTTTGAAAAATATAAAATAATAAATATGCGCAAGCTGTAAAAACACAAAATACATGAAAAATCCAATGAGTTATTATTATATATAAGGTGGAGTTAATAAACTGTATTTGACAATTTAATTACGAGGGAAGAATTAGCTTCTACGGTAAAAGCTTCCATCAGAGAAATAGTTATAAGCTGATAAAAAAGTTGGGAGTACGAAATGTTTACCTCAACACCTCAAAAACATGAAGTTATATTTACACAAAGGTGTAAGGTGTGACAAGTGTATTTTAGAAGTTTTAAAATATTATCAAATAATAAAGTTACTATTTGTGAATGATTTTGTTTGATCATCACTTGAACCAGAATCCTAGCATAACAAAGCTTAGCATATTCATTTTATGAATATTCAATTTCATGCAAACTGGATAATTGGTTCAATATTCATGATCCTCAAACACAATATTCATGTCAGACGCTTTACCTGTCTCGCACGCAAATAATGGGAGCTTTCTTCAGTGACACTATCCAAAGCGTATGTAAACAACGCACACCTATTTCAAGTTTTACCTCATTGAGAAACATTTCTGCCACTAGTTAATTTTAGTTGGAAATATTAGGCCAGAGAATTTATAACAATTGTTTTATGTTTAAAATATTAGTTGTAGTCTTATTGTCTTTTCTTAATATTGCGATGTTATCATTACTACTTTCTGAGTTGGTGATATAGAATATCCATTAATGAAAAAAAATGAAAAAAGTTATGCGTTCTTGATTAAAGTAAACGATTTATAAATACAAACATTCCATTCTTTAAAAAATCTGGGAACAAACATGTAAAGCTTTAAGAAATTATACATAAGAAAGAGTTTTAAAATATTTGTTCCAGCATTTAAATCTTAACTAAGAGGCTGCACCAGTTAGCTACTGACCACGCGTCAGAGGTGCCTCTGAGATAGATTAGATTACATTAAAGAGGGAGTTACAAAGTTCCCACGAGTTTAAACTAAGCTCATTGCACACAACAAGTTCCACTAACTTTAGCCTCTCACTCCGACTGATTACCAAGTTTACACCTCGGGTATTCAGTCCTAAAGTGTGCTAGTGTTTCCTGAATTGACCGTGTACAGTAAAAAGGGCTATGACCTGTATCAGAAGGTCTATGTTTAGCTTAATCAGCCAGTTCGTGAACTGGATGTTAGTGCCTCTAATGAATTTCTTGTCAAATGATCGCTCAGAGATACTCTGCCACTGATAAGAATGCTACCTCTGAACAAAATCCTCATATTGTGGTTAGACAGTTAACTTGCTTATACAACAAGCCGGTTGTGGTCTAAGAAAGTGCTTTATTTGAGTAATTTCACGCTGGTTCGTCAGCAAGTTTGTTGTCCATAAACTGGAATGTCCAGAAATCGAGCTGAGATACCATTAACTATTTACCACAAGCTAAAATGCATAAAAATATAAAATCATCTGCATACCAGTCTTGAAGTAAATTCTGTCGAGTTAAGGTCCGTAAGAGCAGCCTGACTCTCAGACAGTACAATTATCCGTTAATCGACATAATTCCTAGTCAATTATATATTTGGACTAGCTATACTAGCGTATATTTTAGCCTGAAAGACTGTGCAGTTTTCTCCCAGACTCTCGCTGAGAAGTGATCTGGATAATGAACACCACATCTCAGCTATGTTTGTCCTCCATCAAGGATCCGTCTGTGTGAAACTCTTAAGAGGGTGCACCAGTTAGCTGCAGGCCGCTCCTCAGAGGTTCGCCTTAAACATAAAGGACTTTTACTTTAAACATTCAGTGTCTGAATGGTAATGTTTGATTAAATATACTATTGTCAAATAATAATAGTTTAAAATTGACATTTAATATAGATTTCCTTTTGTGAAAAAGGAAATTTCGTTATTTATATTATATTGTAAAAACTTTAGCTCCATTTTATAAAAGGATGTTTTGATACCCCCCTTACCGAAAGTATACTTAACGCAGACCATCAAATTAATATTAACTATCTAAATAATCTGAATAATAATCATTAATTGATGATTTACATATATATACAAATTTATATACATAGCTATTACATTGTTAGTCCCATATGAAACAGAATATTTACTTTTGAAGTAATTTATAATTAATTTACTCTCCTCTATGAAAAACTCTTTTAATAAGTTTGTAACTTGCATAGCATGGAAAAAATATAAGTTAACAATGGCATGTCCTAAACTCACCTTGAAAATGCCTTACTTGCTTTTGTAAAGAGTGTGACTTATTGATACAAGTTGGTTGAAGCCATTAAATAAACTGAAATTAATATTAAGTGGTTAGAGTTTAGGCTACACATACCTGTTCAAACTTGATTGGACACGTCAATGTCTATAAATGGATATCGATGAAAGCAGACGTTAAGCTGTATATTAATTATCGTTGTTTAAGAGCTCAGTGGTTAGGACCAGTAAAAGCTTTTTAGCATGTGTAGGTGTAATAGACATAGTGTATTGAAAGTTGCATTATAAACTTCACTACAGACATACAGAAAATGCTCTTATAAGTAAATAATTTGCATTTTAATGTAAGTAAACACATTAATTTGAACAAAGAATACGTGAATTATAAAATACGTAGTTTGAAATATTTTAGCTGCCTATGTTCCAAAGCTGATAAAATTTACTATTATACAATTTATTTTTTATTTAGGAATGATTTGGTTATGTATATTTAGACGAATTACTTTCTTGTGGGAAGGTTTGGGCATTGCCTATCAAAGGGATTAGCACAAGGGTTCAATGACTGTACAATATACTAATCAGACGTTGTAGGAATTTTGTTAGCTAAAGGCAGTTTAGTAAGGTTTAGTGATTGGACAGGTCCGATAACAGTGACCACCAGGTTGCTTACAGTATAATAAATTAGCCCTTACTATTGTTTTACCATTGCTCCTCGCTACATGAAACACATCTCCAAAGCATATTTTCTGTAGTAAAAATATTCAACATCAGCTTTATTAAGGTCTGCACATTTTGTACGAAACATAACTGAACAATCACTATTTACATTAGAGATGACTGTTGGCTGTGCTCTTGGTACTTGTTTCGCAGGTCGCCATTTTAAGGTTAGGTTGATATAAATCCCAGTTCTTCTTAATCACAGCTTCACAAAAAATATCTCACTCCAATTTTACAATACACTGATAGCCTCTACCAACTTTAACTAATAAAACTAAAGTACAAATTTTGACTACAAATAACGATAAACTGAGTATAGCTGAGAGAGCGCTATACGACACGTCTGCTCTACTTAGCCGTCATCTTTACCAAGCTGTATAAAAACAGCGTTTTTCACATTTAAAGTGCGTTATCCTATTTTCCAGACAATACACACTGGTCGGCGCAAAGCAAACTAACTGTAATAAACACAATGTGATTTATAAATATCTTATAATAAGATTGTAATGAAATAAACATTTCTTTACTGAAAATTATTATGATATGAAAAATACATCAAAACAACAGTTTTTAAAATGCCAGGTTTTTATTGCCATATTTCGGGACTAAAAGAAGGATGTTTCAATTGAAAGTTCGACGCCAAATACAGTTGAATTTAATTTATAACAAATTCTTAATTTGTTTTATTTAACATTTATTTTATGGTATACATTTTTATTAATATGTAAATAACAACACCTGTCTGCTTACAACTTATATTACTCTTAGAGAGCCTATAACTTGATTCAATAATATGTTCCTAAAATAATAAAAAATATTTTTAGTGATAGTTATATTTTCATTATCATACTGATAAGTGACGTCTTGCAAAATGTCAACGGAAGAGGTTATTACCGAAAGAGCTCTCAGGGAAGAGAAAAGTTCAAGTGAAATACGTGAAAAACATAGAAAACCACATTTTTGCATGAGACCCCATAACGTATACTCCGCAGTAACCGCTCATATCTCGTAAAGAGGGAAGGATTCAAAGCAAGTAAATGCAAAACATCTAACTCATTTGACTAACAAAAACACTGAAGTTGATTGTTGTAAGTTACTGTAAACAATGACACGAAACGCCTGCAGTAACGTAGGATCTGTACGTTTCACAGCTAAGATCGTATTTACTGTAGTAGTTGTTGCAGCCGCCAAGCATTAACTGTTTAGTCGTTTTCCGTCTTCTTCAGTTAGTTTACCGTTGGAGTATTCTGTTGACTGCTTTGTTAGAAGTATGATTGTGTAAATATTTTTTATTTAGGTATAAACCATCTTTTCTGGTGTAATATTAAAACGAGTTATGGTAAATAAATGAATGAAATCATTTAGTTTATTCGCTTTTTGGTAAACTAAACGATTGTTCTAAACCAGTGAATGGAAAAACGAAAGTAAATTTGCCTATAATTAAATGATAAGAAACGATAATTATTTTTATAATATAGTATTTTATTTTAATAAATAATCCAGAAGTGACAAACTAGCAGTTTATGTACATCCGGTTTGGAATTGAAAGGTCAACATAGTTTCATACGTATTGAGTCTACATAATATTCCTGCATTTTAGTTATATAAAGATCATAATAACTTGCTTTATCAAAAATTTTCCAAACTGGTATTACTGTATCCTGTAGCAATTAAGACAAATTAGCGATAGAATTAATATATAATGTAATAAAAGGTGAGTAATATGTTATATTATAAAATGGCAGTTACTTGGTATTTTTATACCATACTACGTAATTTTGGCTTTATTTTTGCGTTGAAGAAAGTATATATTAATAAGCAGGTCTGAAAAACCTATTTCTATCAAAAGACAACTAATGACAGCCTTAAAATTTATAATAAACGTTAGATAGTATCATTGCCTATGATATCTGTATTTTGGTACTGTTGTTAGCTACGCATAAATAATATTTTCTAAAATATACAGTTAAAAGTACAATTTACTAACCTGAATATTTTCTGTCTCTGTGCTCAACAGCGGTTGAAGAGAAGTTTGAAATAAGAACCTTATTCTACGTTTTAAGAATTTCAATGTAAAAACTTTAAAAATAGCGCTTAAATTAATTAAATTTAGAAAATAAAATGAATTCATTGTATGAGTATGTTGTAAAAATGTATAAATACGGTTGTGCTATCATAAAAAAATAATTATAAAGAAAAGTTAATTACATTTAACAAGTTCTTTCAATTAATATTACACACACAAAAATAATTAAATTAATTATTTCTTTTAATAAATTTAGAGACCAGTGGGGCGTAGCCCGGAGGAATTTTAGAAATCGGAATTGGAATAGAAATGTTAACTAGGATCCTTGTAATATCCATGTACAGTTTCAGTACAATCGGTCCAGTAGATTTGACGTAATTGAACACACACAAAAAAAACACACACACACATAGACAGACAGACATAATACAAAGATACCATTTAATTTTATATTTCAGTATAGATTTAGCTACTGATTTAGATCTCATTAATGTATTTAAACGATTACTCCTCAATTTACAAAACTTACTGTTTATTCTAAGCTGCCAGGCAAGAAAATACATTATGAAAATGAATCACGAGATTGGATCTGTTTAAAGGCCAATTTAACATTTACCACAAGGCAGCAATGTAAATAAATCTGATGAAATACCTCAGTTCCTTTAGTGCAACTGCGCAATTTAGCGTTCTTTCTTTAAAACGCTTTCTTTACACCCAAAATGCTGTGAAATACGGTAGCTCAAATTATAGGGCGTTAGTATAAAACGTGTAAAATTAAATTTGCATATTGTAGAACATTTAAGTGTAGAACATAAGAATCTACATTTCCTTCTTTTATGTCATAACATTCGTCCGAAAATAATCTATAATCTGAAAATACAATTCGTTTTTAATTAATAATTATGCTTTCGGTTTAAAATACTTCTCTCAAATAACACTATAAACAATGAAAGAGTATTAATTGTTCATAATGTACGTTTTTAAAAGAGGTTACAATGGATTTAACCAATCAAAATCCAAATATAAGGTTATATACATTGTGCAATACAGTATACGCTTTAATGTACAGTTGGCAATATACTGTAAATAAAGCATAAAGCAATAATTATAAGTAAGAGAGGAGCATTTATAACGTAATGCAATTATTAAGTAAAACAAATTTTGCATAGCACAATTCCTAAACTACCATATCTCTCCCTACAATTGACCAAAAGGAGAACAAGTGCCGCTATTGAGGTGTAAGTGTCCATACAGGTTACCGTTTGATGGCTTTGAGTGGGTGCCACATTATACTATCTATATTTACAGGTAGAGAAGTGAATCTCTTTCGACAACCTAGTAGCATCGGTCCTCCCCGCATGCAGTCCCCACGGCCTGTGTATATATGGCGACACTACACGCTCGCACTCCACCGAAGAACTGGAAAATAGAACTCTTTTTACCTTAACTCATATTTTTCTTGATTTTACTTAGTTGTTTTTTGAATAGGTTTGAGAATATATCGGAAGTTTAATACAATAAGGTACATAATTATGTTACAAGTCTGGTCTGAAATTAGTCTTCATATTCGGGACGTGGTATAAAAGTATGTATTATTACTTTTCTCAACAACGCAAACTCAAAATTGGCGTTGGAAATATAATTCAATAAAACCCGTAATGGTGGTCATACACGTGCAACGCGTACTAAATTGCGTGCAAAAGAGCTGGTAACTGATAGCAGTGCAGATATAAGAGACAATTTGATCTTACCTTACATACATTTACATTTAAAAACTGTTATCAAACTTTAATTGGTTGTCTTTTGACAAAATTAGGGTTCTCAGAGCTGTGTACGCATGTGATACGGTTTGGAATCGCTTTTCTGTATTACTTGACGTCCTCAAAAACTGCGCTGATGACATGGAGACAAATTGTCCAAGTGACTTTTGGTAACATCATCAATAGCATTTGGCGGATTATATCACAGATGTTCGGGTTTCTGATAAAAACGGACAGAAAAACTACTAATTTCCAATTCCACTATTAATTAATAATATTAGCAAAGGGACAGTCAATTATAGATTATAAAAATGCTACAATGGTCGTATTATTCATTAGTATTCGTCTTCAAAATATTGGGTTTTTTACCCTTTTAGGTTGGTAAATGTAATGACAATTGTGTATCTGAGTTGGAAATAACTCTATTGGAGCAAGTTAAAAAAGTCAAACTGATTTTAAATTGTACTCGTTCTTTTAAGAAAATTAAATTTTTCTTATAACAACTGCCAAAAATATAATAAATGTTTAGGTATTTAACGAAATTTACACAATTTATAGTATGAAGTAATTTAATAAATAGTTAAGTCGATATAAAATTCAATTTGGTTAATGTATTTTTAGTCATTTAGGGAAATAAAGATGTATTTTCTATTATCTTAAGGTTAAGGTATTACCGTTGTACAAGGTTTTAAACACAGTAATATTATGTTGTAATATGCAACGCAGTTTGTAACATAAAAATGTTGTTTTAGTTTCTAAATTTGATATCTACTAACTTATTGATATCAGCATAATATCATAGGTAAGCAATAAGCTACATTCATAAAGTTGCTGTTGAATGCGTAAATATCATTCTGATGTTAGGTTGTATATTTCGAGCAGTACAATATTGTCATATCTCTTGTATTGTTCGTTGTTACGTGAAGTTATTAAAAAGAAGTTCTTTGTAGTGTTAGTTTACTTTGCTTCCTTTATGACATTGTTGTGTAGTAATATCAAATGCTTATTATAATCTGAGCGGGAACTGTATCTGCTTTGAAAGTTGCACATATAATGTTGTCAGATACAATATTGAGATGAATAGTTATTACCTTAATAAAAAAATATGTAACTTGAATTTATTTTACTATTACTGTTAATAAATACAAAGAAAACAATATTTTGAACTTACTCTGACAAAATGTTATACTATTTCCATTGCTTATTAAGGAATTTGAACTACAGATTTCACATAATTTATTTTTTTAGATTTATGAGTAAGTATTTACTAATTATACAGTATAGTGTTAGAACAAAATTTTATCGTTTGCCATTTCCATGCGTTATAAGAAATATATTTTATCGAAACATTAATTTCATAGTACAATGTATAATATTATATAGTTCTTCAAACGCAAAATAAACAGATATCCAAAGGTCCAGTAAATCATAACTACAAATATTGGAATTGACTTGGGATTCCTACAAAATAGTATGGAAGGTGGGATTGTATAAGAACACAATTTAAGGGCAGATTTTAGAGACACGAAACTATAGATATGTTACCCAATAGTGAAATACATTGCCAGCAATACTGATTTGAATAGGAATCGAAATTGTGAATCGTTAATGAAGTCGAAAGGAAGTTGCAACCCAACAATAATTTCTGAAGAAAATTATTTCATCCGCTTTTCAACATTTAATTGGGATGGTTTACTGCACAATATAAATTGGCACACTGAATTGTCTATGTGATTGGACAATAAAGTGAGAAATACATGTTTCTTTTTTTAGAAGAAATGGTACTTTAAATTTAGATTTACAAATCCCTAAAATTAACTGGCATAATTGTAACATTTCACCACAGGAAAATAGGAAGTTTCCTAGCATAGATAAGGGAAAGATGGGTTCTCTAATATTTTTTGTTGGAATCCTTCCCACTATAGCTACGACATATGTAGAAACCTAGGATCGTGTAATACATCGTAGTGCACTGAAATGAGACGATTAGAATATCTCTTAAAAA
This sequence comes from Homalodisca vitripennis, assembly GCF_021130785.1. NCBI lineage: Eukaryota > Metazoa > Arthropoda > Insecta > Hemiptera > Cicadellidae > Homalodisca > Homalodisca vitripennis. The sequence goes on from NC_060211.1 coordinate 159,597,383, forward strand.
CTCTTAAATTTGTAGTCTAGGTGACTGTTATGTAGAAACGATGTAAAACGTTCATTTGAACTTCTTAGTCACCGATGTTTTTTAATCTCTTCAGACAAACATGATTCTAGACGCTGCACTAAGAGGAAGGTGAACTGTAGCTAATCTGAACGTCCACATTGAATCAACTCTCCCCACCATAGCTACATTTTAATGGCAACCCATTGTTACAATACAATTTAATCATGTAAGGAAGTCATAGTGGTCTCTAAAGTGGAGCAAAATTACCCAAAGCTTTATTCTTGGCTGAACTAAATTGGATGACTCTCTAACATTCCTAACAGTTAGCGTGTAATTTTATTGGAAACATCTATAAAACCGCACTTAGTAGCAGCCAATACTGTGAGATGTTTTGAGAGTTAGTTCAGGTTTAGTGCTTTAGTGTTATATGAACTAGCTCCGGTGTTCTGGACCAAAATGGTAGGACTAAAAAACACGTTAATAAGACAGATGGCGTATTTGCTATTTTAGACAGTATTAAAATGATTAGATTCCTCACATCATGATTCAATTATCAATGAAACTATGTTAAAATGGTTAAAAGCTTTATTTTACAAAATTTTGATTAATTGGGCAAATCGTGAAAAATTTCAATTAAATACTATATGAAAGAGTAGAGTCTATTCCTAATAAAATACTTAAAAATTCCTTTAAAATAGAAAAAACGTGTAAAAATATTATAAATAATGGCGCAAAATTGAATAACATTCTAAACCTTGTACCAGCATGTATTTTATTTTCAAAAGTTTATCAAGTTTTTAATACTCCAAAAAAGTAGCCCTGAAAATGTTTCGGTAACTTAATAAAACAACAAAATAACTTATTAATATTTTTACGATACTTAAATATAAGGAATAAAAAAAAATTTTCTATTTCTCAAACTTTATTAATGATTGAAATTGCTACTCAGCAGTTTAATTGTTTAAAATTATATGTTTGCTTTTGAAATGTTATTAAACTTTTCAATTCAATATACTTTTTAACAAAATAACATGTTTATAATTATATAAAACAAGCTAAAATTTAATAATATATATATTTATATATAAAGTAGATAAAATAATTAGTAATGATGAGGTACAATTTTAATACAATTCATTTCTTTTCATAAGTATATTGTTTGTGAGAAGCTGAACCAGAAGGAAAGCAAATGGAATCGTAAAGTGAATTTCACCTACTGATATCCCCAGGCTGGACACCTAGTAAATATTTAAGGCCGCTGGCTGGACCGAAACTGTTGAATAATGCGCGAGGACAGTGGCAATGGTATGTAAGGTTTGGTGGTGGGGGGGGGGGGGCTGAATTGAGGTAGGGTGTTGCCCTTCTATTGCCATTATCGTAGTCTTAATAATTATTGTATATTTCAAAAAGGTCATTCAAAGAGATTAATCATCTTAAGCCACAGTAAAAACAACCCTCCTTTCAGGAATCGTATTGACCCAAATAACTCATCACACTCACTAAAATCAGTCTGTTTTGTGACAGTGCTGATTTCGGTGTGGAATTAAATAATAAGAGAATACCAAATAATAGGACTTATCCTTGTTTTTAAGTTATTATAGTGTTGTTTAACGTGTTTGTCAATACTAACCGGCAAATCGAAATCGTGAGTTTAAAGTCATTAAAGAGATTGTTGCGCCTTCATCTCAACTTAAACGCTAACTAATAACGCGTTCTCTTAATTAACTAGCAACGAGATTGTTGCTAGCACTTAAACGCAACCCGCCACACAGATAGTGTTTATTTGTTGAAAGGGTAGTATTAGGACCCTACGAGCACAGCAATCATCCCTGAAGGAATTTACTCCAACTGTACAGTGGGAAATATTTAATATTCTTGCTATCTTTTGTTATGTAAGTCTCCCTGGCTAAAATGACAAAGCACAGTGAGGATTGTCGTTTCTACATCAGAGATACCAAGACTACGTAAAATACTGTCAAGTCAGGTAAGCAACTGAGTGCACTACGATGATTTTGACAAGTCTTTTAATCACGGTGGAACAACCGAGTTTCTATACATATTTTTGGATCTCTTCAGACGAACAGGTCTTCAGATTCCAGGAGTCAAATCTTTGACTGTGGTATATTCCAAATGCTGGACTAAGGAGGAAGTTTAACTGGAGTTAAATTTAAAATTCACATTGAATCCACCCTTTCCGCCATAGCTATGTTATGTGTACAATATTATACTGTAGCAACGAATATACAAAAGTACGAATATTAAAAAGTTTAAATATTTTAAGTTTAATTTTATCTAAAATATACAGCAGTACACTATTAATACAACTTTATTTCTGAGACTAGTTCTTGGATATTAAACTGCTACCGTGTATGGAACAGGGTTTTGATGAAGTATCATTGTCCGATAAGTAGGTATAGTCTATAAATGTAGTTGTTACATTTAATGGAATTATAAAATTGAATACCTCCTCTTATCCTAAGCTCAAAAACTAAACACGTGTTAACAGAAAAAGCTAAACTGTAACAAATATAGTTTAGAGGTTTTGACATACAGAATCCTATGAGAGACGTCCGTTGCCCAGTGATGATTTATATCTTTATTTACCACATACTAACCTCCATATTAGTTCTATGAATATTCAACTTCGTGTACACTGGATAAATGTTTTAAATATTCATGGCACCGACACAATATTCGTGTCAGACACTTTTACCTGTCTTGGGGAATCTCCTGACAGATGTTTAACAGCGTATATTACTTTTAAATGATTCAATGTCTTCAATAAAATTTCAAATAGTATTATCTGTTGGAAAAATATATCAGTGCTTTATTAATTTTGTTTTGTGTTATTATTATAATGTTTGCTTTTTTTTACTGTTCTTATGAAAATCTACAAAAAGATTATAGATGTTTATTAAAACTCAGTAATTTAGCGGAATCGAAATTTTTACAAGCCAGGTGGGTTTTGCAACAAATATTAAACATCAATAACTGAAAAACGTATTAAACTATAGAAACAGCAATCATAATTAATAAAGTTCTAGTGCAGCCAAAAGGAGAGGCTTCTAATTTTCTCCGATAAGCCGGGCACATAAACGCAAATTTATGAAAATTGGTTCGATCTTAGACGCAATTGATACTCAATCAGTAATATACAAATGCAAACGAATAATTCATGAGTCAGTTAATGATAATAGTGATAAATTTGCGTTTATGTCAATCCCTTAGGTCCCGTGAGTATGGGAGAAAATTAGAGGAGTAGGTAGAAAATTCATTAGAACTTGTAAACTTACGTGTTACTGTAACGTTTGAATAGTTTCCATATTAATTTGCCACATTATTAAGTATTATGCTGGATTCAGTGTATCTGAAATGTGTCAAATCATATTTTAGTATTAATAAGGCTCAGGATTACACATTCAGGGATTTATCACTTCCCCACGTAAAACTACTAGATTCGGAATTCGCTCGGTCCTAGGTTCTTCTGATCCCGAGATTCTCTTAGGGTTATTTTACCATTAGAATCATCTACTGTTTGGATAGGTGCTTATTCTTCACTGGTCATGATTCAAAATTCTTCTGAGAAAAATACAATTCGTTTCTCTGGGCGTCTAACTCAAATCAATCAAGTTTCTTCTCGTTGTAACGAAGTTTGGTCTTGATAGGTCGAAATCATCACTGGAGTAATGAACCGTATATTCCAGGACTCGAGAGCCAATTTGTATTACAAACGGCCTGGTTTTTAAACGAAATAAATAAATAAATTTCCTCTAAAAAGAAATTGATCACATCAGCTACGGTATATATCTAGGTATCTACATTTAAAACCAATCGTAAGTCCCATAAATACATATTAGATCGCGTCCACGCCATAGACTTTAGAACTCTCCTTGGTGACTTTGAATCGTTTTATCTAGTTTTCTAGGATTACAAGTACTTTACAAGCACTAGGTATTCCAATATCTATTTATAGATCCTAGACATTGTGAAGTCACCTTTTTCCTGTTCCTATAAAACACAGAATATTTTTAAGCTCTTGTCACATTATTTTTTTAATTTCTGGATTTCTTTACATCCTCCTATTTATCTTCACAAAGTTGTCTTGAATTCATATAGCTATGTCTCATCTGCATATCAGATTACTGCAGCTGTTTCTTGCGCCAAATAATTAATTAAGCGCTTAAAACTGTTGTCCGGAATTACCGCTCCACAGCACATTCGTCTAACTTATGTTAACTAACTAGCTCACTCCAAGTTGTGGATTTAGTGTATGTTAGCTATTTATTTTACTCTACTGGTAAATGGTTATATTCATTTCTTACTAATAATAGCTCTGGGAAATGGATCAATTTGTGTCTGCCTATAACTGTGTTTTTGTAACTGTTACACTTTTCCTTTATGGGTAATAGAAAAATGTTTCCTTTTATATTAAATCATATTTACTGCTTATATTACATGTACGTTAATATTGATAACCAAATTAAATTGTGTGGTGTAATGTAAAATAAGTACTGTACCTATATTATACACTTATCATTTGGTATCAATAATATATCCTGCTAGTTTCATCACGGATGCGTGAAAGCTCGATCCAATACACGACCGGTATAAATTTATTTCTATCTTCAGTGGAAAATACTCGGGTACTGCACCGAGGGAATCGTTATTGAAGGAAATTTAGAGTAATGTTTGTGCGTTTTAAATTCATAACTTCAATACTAACTATTATGTTTTAATGGACTAATTTTGTAATTTAGCCATATAATATTATTAAAACTTTAGACTATTAACAAAAATTAAGAAATCACAATAAAAATATTTTGGTACAATCATTTTCATGTCTTGACGTTTGTTTTTTACGATGGAAGGATAGTCCAGGGAACAGGATTTCTTCGGACATTTTTCCATCGTTCAGTGATAAAATACATTCAGACACACCTTAACGTTATACCTGTAAGAAAGATAAGACTGACTTATCTATTTATTTCGTATATAACATTTAGGTTAGTAATATTCTAAGCAAATCTATTGAAAAACAATATTGAATTCAACTTGCTAGTTAACTTTCACTATTTAAAGCTGATGTTTAAAATTTTATGAAAATGACTGATATAAATGAAGTTAACATCATGGATTGAAAGATTACTGGATGAAAAGAATAGATTTTCTTGGGAAACAATATCGTATGTGGTTCTGACACGACACAGTCTGCACACCAGTGAAAACTCACTTATACAATATATGCTTCACTAAACGATAAAAAAATCATCGTGAAGTAAAAAATAAAGTAAATTAAAGATGTCTTATTTTACCAGGTGAGTTAGGGGTAAGAAGCCTTGTACACACCTGTACCGATCTTAGACATAAACAACTCTTTACACTTCAACTTTGATTTCCGGGAAAATACAGTGAAACATGATAGAGTTAATTTGGAGTTGAAACAATTTAAAAGAGGAATTCAAATTCCCTTGAGTAAACATAGTTTTTTATTTTCCTCAAGCATATCCAGCCTACAAGACAGGTTGGTCTTCCATACAATCGATCTAGCTAAGTCTACTGCGTCAATAAATGATGCCTTCTTGGAATAAGTTATTATATTAAAGGATTAGAACATAATAACCTATTTAAAACATAATTCAAATATATAATTGTGTAAAAAGGCACAGTTTTACTATAATGCCGTTACATGATTCAGTTAAATACTTAATAGGCTTAAGTTACAGAAACTTTATCGATCTTTGCACAACAATGATATAGCAACATATGTTAAACACAGATAATATTATTCTTTTATTTTAACATGCAGATCACTTTCAGGAATATTATAAATTTCAAATTTTTTAATTAAAATTCAGTAGATTTCATCAATATAGAGAGTTTATTATTATTTAAAATTATAGTGGTTTTAAAAGACCTTACATAATCAGTGCCGTTTTACAAAGATGCTTTTAGCAGAAATGTACTTACATGGATATGAGGAAACACATATTGGAACGAAAGAAGTCGCTGGGGAATAAGCAATCATCTCAAGCCAACAAGAGGAAGGCAAACAGTGACGAAGCAATCATCACTTCGTTCTGTTTATTGGTTCTGCTCATGGAATTGCATTTTATTAATAAACAAGCATAATAAACCAAAAACTACCACACTGCCTTAGAGCTCAGCGAGATTTTAACAAAATTTTCGAAATTACTTGAACTGCAGTTATAAATCAAATTATATACCTTTAGTTGATTTCCTAAATAACAGTAATGGGGAAATAAAAAAAGTGTTTTATTTAGATTTAATTATACTTTATTTATGAATGTAAAATCACAACTGGAGGATTAGTTTTACTACCATTGTTTATAATTTTACTATTATAATTCAAGTATAAAAAACAAACAATTCCATATAGCACAAACAAGCATATGCTGAGATTGTTATATCTGGTACAATTGTGACACCTAAGCTGTGAAGTAGTTTAGACGATTACAGATGTGGAGTTTACTCTTACTATTACACTTTCAACGATGAGCATAATAAACTTTATAAATTTTTGGTTGAATATGTAGTCTAAAACATCCCCTACATCAATACCGTAAAAATAATTTCAGCGGAACATACTATTTCTATTTTGAGTACCATATACAAGTTCGTAATAGTATAACAGTTTTAAAAAATTAAATACTACGTTAGGGTTTATAAAAATGGCGTATATTCACGAATTAAAATAATCTATTTCGTGTTTCAATAACAATATGTATTGTATACGTTAGTTTTAATAAAAAAAATATCATTATTCAGTTTATTTCCACTTGAAAAAATTTAAGAGGGAGTGTAACCCAAATCCTGTAAGCACAAATTGTATTGGCAGGAACGTAACCGGATAAACCAAACACCGAGACTGATTTGTGTTTTCCAATGTTCATCTCCACAACGCGTATGCCAATACACCTCAAGAACTTCACAATACAAATCAGACACACAAATACGAATACATCTGGCTTGATACTGCTTCACTCGTGTAACTGCGTAATATCTTGTTACAACTTTCATTCGACTTACTGAATTCGTACTTTTAATTTTACAAAATTCTTACAGTCCAAATATAAATTAAATCTTATGACGGAACCAATAATATTAAAATACAATTAAATAATATTAAATAAAGGTCTTTTGCGAAAAAAATGTTATCTCAATTATTTCTTATTTTAGTTAGTCGTCTAATCCTATACTTTAATATTGTTTTCTCGACCAGTTTAGTAGGTTTCTAAATAAATTTAGTTGATGATGATTTTGACATTAGTTGGTAGTTTATTATTGTACACAATACTATCGGCCATAATAAATTTATAACTATGGATTTTAAAATAGTTTATATAAAAATCTTGTTAGGTGTCCAAGACACCTGCAGTAGGAAGTGGACTACCACAAAATTACCATTATCTTTCTCACATCCATAATGCAAGGCCATACAAAACCATATTCCCCAGAAAGGCCTGTGGATTTCCAAAACCATAAACTACTTTTTATTATTCCTATTTCTATTAGTAGCTTGAAATATTAATTTAAGGCATATATCAGTATGTTAGTTTTTCCGAAACAATATTATTTATCCTGTCTCCTGGTAATATTTGAGTAAAAAGAGCTTCTCCTGCAACAAAAAATCTATTAATTTCATAAGGGCTTTGAGAATAAATTTTCTATACCAGAAACTATCCTATTTTACGATAGCTAATTCACAAAAATTCTGGGGGAAACTGTCTTGTGATTCTTAAACCAATACAGGAATATTCTGCCTTCGTCTACAAAACGCATTTCGACAGCATTGGACGTACATCTTCACTGACAACTGTATATAACCTCAATGTGGAATTAGATATACGTAAGCTTTACCAGGTATTCGCTATTATTGTATTATAACAGATTCAGTTTAACATTTGTTTAACTTTTAATGGCTCTCTAACGGTGAGGCCAAAAAATTTAATGAATGTTTCCACTCAACGTGAACCGGAAAAACCTAGGCCACGTAAAGCTCAAAAACAAAGATATTGCATCCACTAGTACTCGCATTGTCAATTGTATAACCTTATTGTCCTTACACATTAAGAACAATAAGGGCGGCTCAGTTCAATATTTCACACAAAATGTGTTTAGAAAGACTAAGGATAGTATGGAAATGTGATAGATTTATCCCAGCTGTCAGATTAGGAACTACAATTCACCAAAACAAGTAACCATTATATTGGATGGGATGTAGTACTGTAGAATTAGATTTAATTCAAAAGTAGTTTAAGAAGGCAGCGATGAGTTTTTATCCCAGAAGATGAAAGAACAGTGTTATAAGATTTATAGACAAACTATTTCTAGAATTTGTCCAGCTCAGATATCTCGATGTCTTCCTAAAGACTTAAATCGTATTTTCTTAACACAATTTACTATTGAAGTTCTTTAAATCACAGCCAGAAACACCAACGGATAACCTTTATCTGGTTTCTAATAACATATTTTAATATTTAAAGCTCTGCAATGTATCACAATTGGTACTACTAGAATGTGACGGAAGACCAAACTTTGTACGTCAGCCTAAATATCTTCTCGGCGAAAACATACTAGTTTAAATAAAGTAAATCGTGAAAGAGTTAAATTGGAAAACTCTGAAGTGCATAATGTATTTCTTGAGACGGTCTGATTACAACTCTACAAGCAAGTGCCACAGTTTGAACAACTTTAAGTGGAACAGTTTAAATCCTGCTTAGCAAAACCTCTCGTGTAAAACTACAACCACAAGATGTGACAAAACCTACTTGAAGATTCTTGTTACGCTCTGAATTCAATTTGTTCGTCTCCTCCAGTTTCATTTCTTTCAATTTCCTGACTTTTTCTTGCAGGAGTTTCCGTGGTTTAATATCGTCTGAAAAATCAAGTGATTTTCCTATCATATGAACTATAGTTTGAAAATATAGAACAAAATTAATTTTACACTTAATCCTGTTAAAGGGAACAGGAAATATTTATCTATGTGTAAATTAATAATTAGGATTGAGTATAATATTTTTAAGAAGGAAATAATATGAGATTAAAATAAGGAATAAAATTAATTGTCCTTCCCAATACAAACTAGAATGCAGGAACGATATACATGGTTTTTTATTCCAAGTTATTTGTGCAACACTTATCTATAATAACTCTAATTTATTTAATATGTTTAAAAGTAGCGTAAAATAAACTTTTGATGAAAATCATAAAACTAACATTTCCTTGGTATTTGTAGTAAAACTGGAAAATTGTTTGCATTGAAATATTACATATTGTACTTTAATAATTGTAAATTTAGATACGAAAAACATAATCTGCTTCAAGACATCTAGTTCGCGAAGTCTCGTGAGGATGTCCTGAAAAGGAATTGGTTATTTATTTTAAACAAGAATAGATGCCCTAATAAATAATAATACGTTTATTAATTTATAAAGTAAGGGTTTTGATCCTCTTTTGATCTAGGTGGAACGTTAGCACTGAGTTGAACCGGAAGAAAAACAATCGGAATTTTAAAGAGAATTTCAACTACTAATATCCCTAAGTTAGTAAATATTGAAGCTCAGCTGTTGAACTCGTACTATGTTTTGCTTGGTGGTAATTGCTATAATTCCTTAAATTCTCTTGTTTTCGTCGGGGAAGTTTAAATGTTGCCGCTTACTAGATTGACGTTTAGTCTCTGGAGTGTTTGTGTACAATCTACGTTCCATCGCAGAGTGTGACTCGTCACAATCCCTTTTTATAGCGCTCCGAAACTAACAAAGATAGCACCAAACGTTTAGCCTCACATCCCGAACACAGATATTATATTATAGGAAAATAAGTCTGTACAACTTGATAAGTCACTGATCTTGAAAGCTGAAAAAGTTTCGAGTTTCTGATCACCAACAGCTCACAAACAGCAACGCCTGTTTTGTCGATTTTATTCAACAGCTTTTTTGCGCAAAGTCTTCAATCATAAGAGTACACCGTCAAGATTGTTCTTTATTACAAACGTTTAGTCCTGCCTAATTAAAAAGCCTGACAAATTTACGCCACATTTCCATAATGAATTACACATTCACCACAGACATCCACAAGCTGTCACTGAATTCAACGAACATATTGCGTTGGAAAACCAAATAATAGAGCCCGTGTCACGTAAAAGCCTGAGTCGGGCTTACTTAAAAAATTACCTTTGCTTATGAAATATGTGTTTAAATACACATAAATAAACGTCTATCGTGGTATTTAATAATCTATAATGAAATAACATTCAAAATATATTCAGGGTTTGCACTTGTCTGCCTAATAGATCTTTTAAAAATGTTCTAAATTTGGAAATGGTTAAATATATTGTAGTAAAATTTTAATGGATAGAAAAATTATATACAAGAAATGCATTTCAATGTTTAATACGCAAGTTTTAATATATAGTTTTTAAATATAGGGTTAAGTGTTAAACTTGAAAACTCATTAAATCCTAAATAAAAATTAGGAAAATGTGTCATTGGTAATAAAGGTCAGTTTTGAAAATTTATTTAATCCGAAATACATAATAAAATCCAAACATATTAATTTAAACGGGTACTGGCATAAAAGTTAAACGATAACGTTTGGTGTTAATAAATATTGATATAGAATATACCTATTGCTATTTTAATATAATTTGTTAATTTAAACTCTATACAATCATAAATGTTTTGATTTTGAAAGTTTGAAAAATATACAATATTTTAAAATGTATAAGCTGTAAAACACAAAATGCAAGAAGATTCAATGTGCTAATATTACATAAATAAGTTGTAGTTAATAAAACTGTGTTTGATAGTTTAGTCCCGAGAAGAGAATCAACTTCTGCGGTAAAAGCTTTCATTACAGAAATAGTTATAAGCTGATTATAAAAGTTATGAGTATGAAAAGTTTATCTCAACACCTAGAAAACCTGGAGTTATTTACACAAAGGTGTACGGTGTGACACGTTTATTTGAGAAGTTATAAAATATTATGAAAAATTAATGTTACTATTTGTGAATAAATTTGTTTGGTCATCATTTTTAACCTTACTCCTAGCATAACAGTGTTTATCATATTGATTTTATGAATATTCAACTTCATGCAAACCGGATAATTGGTTCAATATTCATGACCCTTAGACACAATATTCATGTCAGACACTTCACCTGTCTCGCACGAAAAGAATGGGAGTTTTCTACAGTGACACTATTAACAAATTATGTAAACAACGCACACCTATTTGGAAGTTTTAACTCATTGAGCAGCGTCGGCCATTAGTTTATATTAGTTGGAAATATCAGACCGGGGAGTTTATAAAATTTGTTCTATGTTGAAAATATTGGTTGAAGTAATATTTTCTTTTCTTAATAATGCGATGCTACTATTACTACTTATTGATGAGTTCGTCATCTAATATATCCTTTGATGAAAAAAAAACGTTTTGCGTTCTTGATTAAATTAAACGATTTATAAATACGAACCTTCTATGTTTGTGGAAAACTCTAAGAACAAAGATTTCAACTTTAACAGATTATATATGATAAAAAGTAGTAAAATATTCGTTCTAGCATTTAAATCTTAATTTAAGAGGATACACACGTTAGATACTGACCACGCGTCAGAGGTTCCGCTTATACATTAGATTACATTAAAGAGGGAGTTAGAAAGTTCCCAAAGAGTTAACCTAAGCTAATTACGCACCCCAAGTTCCGCTAACTTTAGCTTCTCACTCCGACTGATTACTGAGTTTACACCTCGGGTATTTAGGCCTAAAGTGTGCTAGTGTTTCTTGAATTGACCGTGTCAAGGAAACATGGAAATGACATGGTATCAGAAGGTTTTTGTTTAATTCATCAGCCAGTTCGTTGAACTGGATGTTTAGTGCCTCTAATGAATTCCTTGCAAATTATTGTTCAGAGAAATTCTGCTACTGATAACAATTCTACCTCTGAATAATATTCTCATTGTTTTGTAGGCAGGTTAACATGCTTATATAACAAGCCGGTAAAAGTCTATGAAAGTGCTTATTTGAGTCATTTAATAGCGTCTGTGAGTTGATTATCCATAAACTGGAATGTCCTGAAATCCAGCTGAGATTAATAACTACTACTTACGACTAGCTAAAAGGATAAAATCTAAAATAATAAAATCAAGTATGTGCATACCAGCCTTGAAGTAAATTCTGTCGAGTTAAGGTCCGTAAGAGCAGCCTGACTTTTAGATAGTAAAACTATCTGTTGATCGACATAGTTCCTGTCAATCCTATATTTGGGCAAGCTGAAAGACTGTGCAGTGCTCTCACATACTTTCGCTGAGAAGTGTTCTTGGATTGAGCACTACAACCCAGCTAGTTCACTGAGCCCGTCTGTGTAAAAATCTTAACTTTAAGAGGCTACTCCAGTCAGCTACTCCGACCGCGCGTCACAGATTCTGCTTATAACATGAGGTAAAAGTTTTAAAACTTGTGTTGTAAATAAAAACTCGTCTCAAATAAAGAAAGATGTTACTTTTAACACTCAGTATATAAATGGTAATAATCGGTTAAATATACCGATGGTCTAATCATAATAATTTATAATTTACATTTAATATAGATTTTCGTTTTGTGAAAAAGGAAATTTCCTTATCTATATTATATTGTTAACTTTAGCTCTATTTATTAAAGAATATTTTATAACCCTCCTACAGAAAATCAAATTAATATTAACTATCTAATTAATCTCACTTAGTAATTGATTATTTAATTAAATGCCTATATAAAACATTTATATACATAGATATTACATTGTTAGTCTTTTATGAAACAGAACATTTACTTTTACTTTCTATAATTAGTTTATTTTTCTCTTTAAAGAGCGACTATTTTGATAAGTTTTTAAATTACATAGTATTGATAATAACTATAAATAAATAATGGCTTGCCTTAAACTGACGTTGAAAACGCTTTTATTTGCTTTTGTAAAGATTACACAGGCCAACGATGAAAAAACTTTTTTACTAAAAATACCTTATTCTAATGTTTTTTAGGTCGCTGAATCCAAATATGATGCTTAAAAAGCTGTATCACCCACAATTTCTTCACATTTTGAAGTAACATTTTTTTAACTAAGCGATTTCTACAGAGTTTAAATATAATCAAAAAAGTAGAGGTAATGGACTTAAATTGTAGTTGGTAGCACTGCTGAAACACACTAAAAGATCAAAAAAGGTAGATTCCATTTGAACGTTAACAGCTGATGTTTGTTTACTGTCAATCTAACCTCACTTTCACGGTTTTTGTACACGTGCTCAACACAATGTCTAACCGCGGTTGTAAAAACTCTGTTGACAGTTTTTGTTATATTTGTGGTGAGTTTGTGATTAAAAAACACCAAAGAAACATTACGGACTTTGTGAAAAAGGTTTATCGATCATACTTTGGAACTTTACTTGGAGATCAGGATAAATATTGGGCGCTGCATAAGGTATGTTATGTATGTGTTGAAGATCTAAGAAAATGGTCAAAAAAGGAGAAAAAATCCTTCAAAATTTGCTGTTCCTATGATATGGAGAGAGCCAAGAAATCATTCTGATGATTGTTACTTTTGCAGTGTTGATGTAACTGGTCAAAAAATAAGAAGGTAATAAGCTACCCTAACCTTATGTCTGCCATCCGACCAGTGAAACACGGTCAAGATTTGCCGGTCCCTGAACCTCCAGATGATTTGGATTCCATTCAAACTGAACCATCTTATGATGTAGAATCTGAGTTAGATGAACAAGATGATGAAGAATTTCGATGTATTACAGTCAAAGTCAAAGTCAAATTCTTTATTGCCATAAATACATTGTATACATGTATGACATCGTCAATATTTAAACAGTGATACTAATAAATGTATTTAATAATTAGTACAATATAAAATGAACTCTTTTACATCATAGATACTTAATTCAATCAACAATGACTTAAGCTTAATTTTAAATTTATTGTCATCTAAGCATTAATTTAATTTCCCTAGGTAACATATTATAAATTTTAATCCCCATTTCATATGTTGATTTAATGGTTGCTTGGTAATTGCATTGCCTGATTCTAAGAAAGTTTTCTTTGTCTAGTATCATGATCATGAATTGAACTATTTGTAGGTAAAACATTTAAATTTATCCTAACATACAATAATAACTGTAGTATATACAATGATGTAACAGTCAGAATACCTAAATCATTAAATAAAGGCTTACAGTGAGTCCTACAGCTAGCATTGCACATAATTCTTAAAACTCTCTTTTGCAAGATTAAAAGTTTTTTTATATTACTATCACAGCCCCAAACAATGATTCCATAAGATAAATGACTTTGTATGTATGCATAATATACTGACAATAATACATCCAGAGTTACATATTGTTTCAGTCTTCTAATCATAAAGGTACCTTTAGAAATCTTATTACAGACATTTAGAATATGAGCCTCCCATTTAATATTTGACTGCAACAACACACCCAAAAACTTAACATCATTGACATCAATAGAGTTACTCAAACTAAATTTAATACATTGAGTTTTATCTTTATTTAGACATAAACCATTGGCCGCAGTCCAATCCTCAGCTACAGAGTTAAAATGAGACATTATTTGATTTACTAGATTTATATTTGAACAACTAATTTGTATTGCTAAGTCATCCGCATACATAAAAGATGATACACAAACATTATTAAGGGCAGAGGGCAAGTCATTAATATAAACAATAAACATAGTTGGTCCTAATATTGACCCTTGTGGCACACCTGTAATTACTTCCAAGTATTGAGAGAAGCAACCATTATAAAACACTGATTGAAACCTATCAGATAAATATGAATGAACAAGTTTAACAGACTTTTCATCAAATCCATAAAATTTGAGTTTATTTAAAAGTATCACATGATCAATAGTGTCAAAGGCCTTCGACATATCGTAAAAAACTACCAACCACAAATTTTCTTGCGTCTACATTAATTGTACACTCCTTCACATAATCGACTAACGCCATACTGGTACTCTTCCCTGGAAAATGTAGAAAATGTAGAGCCTAAATTGTTTACTCAGATTGAACTTAATGACTTGGTTAGGGATCTAGGCTTAACTAAAGAAAAAGCTGAATTGCTTGGCTCTAGACTAAAAGAAAAGAACTTGTTGGGTGCTGGAACCAGCATTTATGTGTATAGAAAGAGAGAGCAACAATTTTCAAAGTTTTTTGAACAAGATGGTGATTTGGTGTACTGTACAGACATTCCAGGTCTGATGAATGAATTTGGTGTTGAGTACAAAAAGGAAGACTGGAGGCTGTTCATTGACTCATCCAAAAGAAGTTTAAAGGCTGTTTTATTACACAATGGAAACCAGTACGCATCTATACCTGTTGGTCATTCTGTACACATGAAAGAAAGCTATGAAAACCTAGAAATAGTGCTGAATAAAATAGGCTATTGTGATCATGGTTGGATGATATGTGGTGATTTAAAAGTAACATGTATGCTACTTGGTCAACAAGGTGGTTTTACCAAGTTTCCATGTTTCTTGTGTGAATGGGACAGTAGGGCTAGAGATCAACATTGGTGCAAAAAGAACTGGCCTGCTAGGGAATCTTTAAAACCAGGTGAAAAGAACATTCTTCGCAAAAACCTCGTAGATCCAAAAAAAGTGCTCCTACCACCTCTTCACATAAAGTTAGGCCTCATGAAAACAGTTTGTCAAGGCTTTGCCTAAAGATGGGCCATGTTTTTATGTATCTCTGCCTAAAATTTCCACACCTTTCAGAAGCTAAACTGAAAGAAGGCGTCTTTGTCGGACCAGACATTAGAAAAAATGATGTTAGACCTTAACTTTGAATCGACAATGACCTCAAATGAGAAAGAAGCATGGGTGTCATTCAAGCAAGTGGTTACCAAGTTCTTGGGGAATAAAAAAGATCCAGAATATGTTGCTATTGTTGCTAACATGTTAAAGAACTTTAAAAAGTTAGGATGTTTGATGAGCCTGAAAGTTCACTTCCTGAACAGTCATCTTGATTACTTCCCGGAAAACTTGGGCGATGTAAGTGAGTGAGGAGCAATGGAGAGCGTTTTCACCAGGACATTAAACTGATGGAAAAACGCTATCAGGGCCGCTGAAACACTAACATGATGGGGGGACTACTGTTGGTCACTTCACAGGAAGAAGTTCAGCAGGCGACTCATCGGTAGAAAAAGCTACACAAGAAGTTTCAAAGAAAAGAGGGAAAGAAAATACAAACCAATCCCAGATGACTAATGGAACCTGTATTATACCACATGTATAACTCTTTCAAGTAACCTATTGTATTAATATATTCATAATTATGATGTAACATAGTGTTTCATTTAATTTCACCATATACCGTATTTATAGTACATAAGAAACTACATAAAAATGTATACTACATAAAAACCCAAATTTCAGAAAAACTATGGGTGATACAAAAAAACTAAGGCCAGATTTGGATTCAGCACATAAAAATCTATAAAAAATCAGCTATTAAAGTAAAAAAAAGTTTTCACAAAAAAAAATTTTTCGTTGGCCTGTGTTACTTGACTTATTGCAACAAGCTAGTTGAAGTAATTAAATAAAATGAGATTAATGTTAATAATTGCTTAGAGTTTAGACTAGGCAGACTTGTTTAAGTTTGATTGGACACGTCAATGTTTATAACTGGGCGATAATGAAAGCAGGCGTTAAGCTGTACATTAATTATAGTCGTTAAGAAGCTCAGTGGTTAGGACCAAGTGAAAGCTTTTTAATATAATATCGGTGAAATATTAATAATATATTGGACGTTCCATTAAAAAACTTTACTACAAGTAGATATATGGTAAATGCGCTTTATTTTAATGTTAGTAAACCCATTAATTAAACAAAGAATTCATATTATATAACACATAGTTTGAAATATTTTAGCTGTATATCCAAAGCAGATAAAATTTACTAGTATTCAATGTTAGATTCAATTATGGATGATTAGGTTCTATGTATTTTGTGTGAAATAGCTTTCTTGTGGGAAGGTGTTTGGACATCGGCCATCAAAGGGATTAGCACAAGGGTTCAGTCCTTGTACGTGAATATTCAGAATACGTTATAAACCAATCAGACCCTGTAGCATGTTTGTTAGCTCAAGACAGCTTAAGAAGTATTCAGAGGTTGTCAGGTCCGATGACAGTAACTACTAGATAGTTTACAGTTTTATAAATTAGTCCTTACTATTGTTTGGGAAGAAGGGAAATAGTGGGCACAATATATTTTTTTGATATATTTGTCATTTAACACTTTCATTGCTCGTTTGTATTGAGTGAAGATAGGTAGTGTAATGTGTTGTGTAGACAGCAAGCGCCCTAGGCTATGTGCTGCAGTAAACTTGTTACACTACTGTCTAGCTATAATAATACATGTATTACATCGCATTAAATGTGCCTAGTGAAATGTTATAGATGAATAGAAACAAAATACATTTAATGATAACTTAAACTTTCTGTTTAGGCATTAAAATAATTATTTAAAGAGTCGTATTCCTTATCAATCAAGAAATTTTGTTCTAAACTGTAAGAGGATCTTACAGGTGCCATTTTGTTTGTTCAAAATATGGCTTGTCCGTATCATTGTATGTAACATAGACACAGGGAGAGAGAGCGGGATGTTATATCCCTGAAGCTAAAAACCTGCAGTCTACAATTATAAAAACACAGACATTATTTTTATTGAAACTTCCGTATTTATACTACATTGTTAAGAATAGCCGTTCTAAATCAATACTTCTCTATACAGGTCGTTCAGAATCGAAAAGAAATACTGGACAGTTGAGACAGCCTAGCCGTTACCGTCTTGTCACGTGACGAGAGCGCCGCCGTTCTCTGAATGGAACTCGTATTTGTCACGACTTGGGGTCGTTCTTTTGGTTCGTGTTTTGTTTAACCTTGGTCAGCTTCCAGTTGTTACGGAATCAGATTTCAATATTAGAGGGACTGTCGCCATGTCGAAAATAACAAATGAGTGCCACACGATATGTGTTTTGAACGGTTTTGTTTAATACTTATTCAATTGACATCGGCAACATTCAAATACGAAATGATAAGTCTACTGTTAACCATAATACAATGGAGCTATAAGGAACAGCTATAGCATTAGCTTTGCTATTATGGATTAGGAAAAGCAAAGCCTCCCATTCTGACAGGATTGGCGAGCGTCTAAACCTGTTTTTATTAAAAATAATGATAAGAGTAATCTTTCTTTATTCCTATAATTTTTCACATATATACATGAAAAATTTACAATTTTATATCAACCCGAAAATACTATTCTGTACATAAAAATAAAATCTTACATAATAACACAATAATAATAATAAGAAGTACATTGACTGTTAAATTTGCAACAATAAATATAATATAGAGGAAAATCCCAGGCCTATAGGACTGGTAGAAGGACAAAATCTAAACTTATTTTAACGGATGGCAGAATAATATACAAATGAAATACATAACTATCCTAAAAACTTTATTAAAATTCAAATGATAAATTAATACATTGAAATCCAAACTCAATTAAAATGTGTACATTTTAAAGTATACTAACAGTGTAAGTAATTAATGATATCAAAATACAATATTATTAAGTAGGCAAAGTATTAAAGACATCAATAAATTAAGCTATGAATAAAGATTGCAGCGACCTCTATCCCCGCGCCTTCAGACCGAACAGCTGACAGATAAGCTTCTGTGGGGCAGGGAGGGGAGGTCGCTGACCTAGATTAATTTGAGGGAACAACAATACAAAACCAATAAAAAAACTATGTCCTTACAGTTGTCAGTGCGTGCTTGTTGTTCGGTTTGTGCGTGTGCGTGTGCGTGTGTGTTAAAAAATATCTTGTTTTGTACTGTGATTTATGTGGCATTTAGTTGTGTTGTTGAGAATGATTAAAATTTGGTGTAACTGGAATACTGTACCAAGGTACGCTACTATTTAAATTTTAACCTAGAAACGAACTTGCTCGAATTTGCTAGGATGCAATAACACAGGTTTTACACTTCAATATTTAACGCATAATAGAAAATGAAACGCTCTTGTTCTATGCTCATAATCCAATCCTAACATAGGGGACAGCAAAAAAAAAAAATATTTTTTTTTTGAAAATCATTTTAATGTTTTTTCCTTGTTCTCTGAAGTGTTCTGAAAATTTTGGTATATAATACAATATATATATATATATATATATATATATACAATATATATATATACGTATATATATATATATACAATATATATATATATATATATATATATATATATATATATATATATGTGTGTGTGTGTGTAAGTCATGTTTATTTACGATATTTATGGACATACTACAACACGCACCGATTTTTTCGCCAGCAATCGTGGTGCAAGTACCAAAAGGCAGTTGCGAACCAACAAAATTTTTCCCCCATAAAAAGGTACTACCTGCAGTAACTATGAAGGAGATGAACCCTATTTTTAATGACCTAGCCAATACAGATCCACTAAAAAATGTGTTCATGGGAAAACCCAAAATCCAAATGAGAGAGCGTGAACAATGTTGTTTGGAACCGCATTCCCAAAACTGTCTTTGTAGCTAATAAAACATTGCATTTTGGCATTTATGATGAAATTTTCATGTTTTAATGATGGTTTACATTGCCAAACGTGAAACTATGAAAAAAATGTAACATGAAATAGGCCTAAACACAATTGAAGCTATGAAAAGGTTGGATAAGGACCGAGTATACTTTGCGCAACAACAAGTGTTAGAGATTACAAAGAAGGTTAAACAAATGAGAATACATAAAAATTGAAGATGTGGAAGAGGATCCTGATAACCAAAACACTCTCTTTCGTGGCGTTCTTTTGCGATTTCCGAAACTTACATTTTTTTAATACATTTGCACACTTTTCTCAGCATTGAAGAGGTTTTAAAGCTCTGAAATTTTTATCACATATAAAACTAAGTTAGTTTTGTATGGTTTAACGAGAGATTATATCAATATTCATTCTAGAAAAAAATAAAAATAAAATATTTAGCTAAAAAACAAAGTTTTTGTTGTAGTTTATAAAAAAATCAAAAAAGTAATTTACAAAAAATATATTTTAAAATTACTCCTGTTTAAACATTGTACAATAGTATAATTATTATTGTGAAAAAATTTCATTGGGATATCTGTTATGGTTATTGAGAAATGTTTGCTAAAAAAAAAATGTTAATTACTAATCCACTTGTACGCTATTAAACCTTCCTTAGCTTAGGAGGTATCATATTAAAAACAGGTCCCTAGGTAACTAAATGTTTTTGTTAATAAGGAACATTGAGATTTTGGAACGGGATTAATCATCTTAGTTTCGAAATTTCTGTCTATAATCTGCAATTGTAGCACGGATCCTACTTTGTATAAAAAATAATCGCATAACCTTGAAAACAAAGCAAATGAAGTCGCTGAAAAGGGGGTAAAGAGGAGTGATCATAGGACGTTTTACAAACAATCACATCATTTTTTGTACGAGACAACTAAACACAATCACTTCACTTACATTAGAGATGACTGTTGACTATGCTCTAGGAACATGATCCGCAGGTTTCTATTTTAAGGTCAGGTTTAATATAAATCCCAGTTGTTCTTAATCACAACTTCACTAAAAATATCACATTACGCCTCTATTAACATTAACCAAATATAACCAATGTATATATCTTGACTAAAAATAATAATAAACTGAGTATGTTTGGGAGAGCGCTATACGACACGTCTGCTCTACGCAACCGCCATCTTAACCAAGCTGTATAAAAACAGCATTTTTTTCGAGTTTGATGTGCGTTATCAAATTTTACATTTTTCGGACAAAACACAATGGTTGGCGCAAAGTAAACTAACTGTAATAAACACATTGTGATTTATAAATACCTGATATATATATTTTATAAAATTATAATAAAATAAACAGTGTTTTACTTTAAAGTATTACAATGTGAAAAAACACATCAAAAGAACATGTTTACAAATTCTATGTTTTTATTGGTATATTTAAAGACTTAAAATACAAACAAAAAAAGTAAAAAAAGCGACGTTTCAATTAAAAGTTCGAAACCAAATCAAGTAAAAATAATTTTTAACAAGTTCTTATTTAAAGAAATTTACACGTAAAAAAAAAAATTATGTTTATCTCTATATGGCTTCGAACTTTCAATTGAAACGTCACTTGATTCGATAATATGTTACTAAATTAATAAATAATATTTCTAGTAATAATTATGTTTCCATTAGCATTCTGAAAAGTGACAGCTTGCAAAATGTAAACAGAAAAGTTTATTACCTAAAGAGTTCTCAAGCAAGAGAGAAGTTTAAGTGAAATACGCGATTTAGTCGGAAAAACATAGAAACCGCATTTTTGCTCCGCAGTAACCGCTCATATATATCTTGAAGAGGGAAGGATTCTAACTTTCAAAGTTACCGTGTGAGTGCAGCAGAAGTAAATCCAACACATATAAACTCATCTGATTATCCAAACCACTGAAGTGGATTATTTTCTGTAAGTTACCGAGAAACAGTGACACAAAAACTCCTGCAACTAAAGTCGAAATACTGTACGTTGCACAGCTCAAATCGTATTTAAGTCAAGAAGTCGTCGCAGGCGCCAAGCCGGCACTATTTAAACTCATTGGTTACTTTGCCGCTGTGTTCACTGCTACAAATGTAAGCAAATTAAAAATAGTGGTTAAATTACCTTAATTTAGAAGATACAATACGGTTGGATCCATGATATAAATAGCAAGAAAAAAAACAATATGTTATGCTATCATAACACAATTGTTAACCCAGAACAGTGTTTTTACATTTAGCGGGCTCTTTTCCGCAAATTTAGTAGACGAGACGTTAGCCCGGAGGGTTAGGAATAGGCCTATATGATAAACAAGGGACCTTAATAATACCCATGTAAAAATTCTGTACAATCGGTCAGACTAGTAACTTTTTATGTAACTGAACAAAAAAACACTCACACAGACAGACAGACCACACAGATAAATATAAATGTTTATATAATAGTTAGATTTTATTAATTGAGATTTCATTTCACAAATATTTCCGTTTATTCTAAGCCGCCAGAAAAGTAAATAATTTATGAAAATGAATCACGATATTTGATCTGTTTGAAGGCCAGTTTAATACTTACCATAAAGCTGGAATAGTTGTAAATAAATCTGGACGATAGTAGCTCAGTAACTTTATTGTAAATATAACATGTAGCGTTTTTTCTTTAAAACATTTTCTTCTCATTCAAATGTGAAATTCCTTCAGCTCTCGTTAAGATGTCCTTTGTTATTTTTGACTATCGCTTCGAATAAAAGTAAATGTTGTGTGTGTTGAAGCTTTTCAAGGGTTTAACTAAGGGTTGTCAGTTCCTACGTTATATGTTTTATAATATTGAAAGAAGCTTTACAGGCACAATTAATGTTTGACTAAACGCCAGAATAATAATGATTGTGCAGGAATTCAATTTTAATCCACATGATCTTGTGGGTACTTATATAGGACACCTTTATGTGGTGTGGTAAATGGTCTTTAGGCACAATGTTATTAATCCTCAAAAAGTAAATGTGGGATAAACTATTTAAAAGAATCGAATTTAAGTTATGAAAGAAAATCTTATATAGATTATTTTTAAATGAAAATAGTGAGGACAATGCCCTCTACAGAGTTCGTACATAATACACGTTGCGCAGTTTATTAACAGTGAATATAATTTGTTTGGAAAAATATAAACAATCATAAACTAGAATCAAAGAAAATTTTAAAGTATTAACATCGAAATGTGGTGAAGGTGCAAAACAGGTTTAATCCTTTTCAAATAATGTGCACATTAAGATACATCATCCTGACTATGTCTGATCTTTAATGGTATGGAAAAACTCACCTTATAGTGTCGAGTAAAGAGTTAACGATATTTTGTGGAACTTTAACGTTACATTACGATATAACTCACAGGAATTAGAAGTTGGCTTAAAATTCAAACAGAATAAAAATTTTAGGATTAGTATTTTGAAAAATAATTATAGTTTGCTGCTGATTATGTAATGAGCTGAATGAAAAAAAGTGTTTTGGTAAACGTTACGTAATTAGTGTTTAACATCTTCTCGTCCGTCAGTAAGGCTTGTCGAAATTGATGATCGGTATTTTATCCCGCTCGAATGAGGTCCTTTTAAGTCCTTATAAATCAGTAATAGTTAATGTTCGACATAGGGAAAACTGTAAACTGTTAAGTGAGTGCGAACTCTCCTGCATTGACTCGAGATAATGCATATATTATAGTACGAGCCGGGTAGCTGGGTGCACATCGCGCGGGAAGCTGATGTGTATTATAAACCAAAGTTCTGGTACTGGGAGTTTAGGTAATATGTCACTGCTTACATAACCTCAAATTTGTCACAGTATTAAACCTATCTAGGTAATGTCAGACATCCCGGTATTATCTCTGTATATACCTCATGTTTGTGGTATAATTATTGCCGTCGTTTACAATCCTACTTTTGACTCAAAGAATAAAATGATCTGTTCAAATATCTACCAGTTTATTTTGACCAATATTTATATAGGTCACATTTGATTGTTAACCGGTTCGCGTATTCTGGGTTTTACTCAGCTGATTTAGAGTTTTAAATAAATGTAACTTTATAAATTCATCTTAACGAGTGGTGTAAAAACTACTTGTGTTTAACGTGCAGGATGAGCGGAAAATATGTACAACTTAACCTATTACTGCATTTAAACATGTTTTCGACTCCTATGAGGACGGTCCCCGAATATATGAGAGCATTTTGGTAATTACTAGTATTATTCTTTGATATTCTGAATTCGAATACACTGTAATTGGTTTCTAGATATAACATGTACATGCACAGGGAAACACATTTTTAATAATTTTAAAACAATTCCTTTTAATCCCTTTCAGTTTTCTTGGTTCCATTTTAAAATAAAATTCCAGAATAAACAACGCATGTCTAAAGCCATTTTTTCATACGGTTTATTTGAAATACAAAAAGCGAGATAAAAAAACATTATTTCATACGTATTGCTTGAAAACTAAACTTATTATACTTCACCGTCGTATTCTCTACTTGAGAAAACAATAAAAGGTCTAGGCTTTGTTGGCAGAAAGTTTCTTTATTGAATAAGTTTAACACTCTCATGCTGCTGCGGAGTTGTTGACACAGCAAGGGGTTGGACATGAAAAGGTTAACCATTAAATGTTTCATCCATCAATTGACTAGAAATGTTTTAGTTAGCCTATTTAGTTAGTTATATAACTGTTATGTTCCTTTGAGTGGGATACTTTCTTTCTACCTTTCTCAGGACGTTGTATATACTCGTAAATTCTTAAACTAAACACTATACATAGCATCTATACAAAACACAAAAACAAATTAATTTTTTAAAAATTTGCTGTGGGATAACAATTCTGTTCAATAAATTTATCTCTTATATTGCAGTATTTCCTATCATGTATAAAGCTGTTTTACAAAACTGTTTCACGTCGAAGCCAAAAGAATGAAACTGTAATGTTTATTATAAAAAAGGATCTAAAGGTGTTTTTAAAGCTACTTATTTACAACGATATTAAAATAATATTAAGATTATAAAGACAAAAAACGAAGTGAAAAACAATAAAAGTAGTATTTTTTGTAATAGCAATTTAGATTAACTAAAATATAAGGAATTCTGAGAAACACGGAATTTACACTAACTTATATACAAGATTAAAATAAGAACCGATTGAGGAACTTCTGATAATTTTTAAAGGGATGATACCTTATAAAAAAGATATGTAAGTTTCCTTCGTTACCGTTTTCCTACTCAGTTTGGATCTCAGGCTTACATGATCAGTTTTCTGACTCCCTCGGCTTATATAATTGATTTCTAGATATTTTGGCCTCGCTGTTGTAAAGCAATCGCAAGTTAACAGATGTTTAAACCGAAACTGCCAATACTAAATATCCGTCTGTTCAGTTGAGTAGAAAGGAGCGGACCTCTAGTGACTGGCTGAACCTTTTCCTACCAACAACGAAGTATGATTAAAATGGCTTCTTTATGACAGGCTGCCAACTTTTGGACAATTTCATGATACATTTCTTATTATTGTTTTAAATTATTTTCTTTATTTATATAAATTTTCTTACATTCTTGGGAAATTAGTATGTAGTTTTCAAGTACTCTTAGTATTAGTATTGAACATTTTTATGACCAAGTTAATACACATAATAGAAACGAAAGTTAAATGTTTCAACCTAATTAACAATTACATTGCAATATATTCTATGTCTTAATTCGCGCTTCTATATTATCTTGTTACTATAATAGTTAAATGTGTACTTAGAAACATTATACATGGAAAATATTACACTCATCAAATTAAAAGTGGCCTAGGAAATGAGCCTACATGAGGAGAAAGCCAAAGCAGACGCGCCAAAAAACCGTATTTACATAATACGGTATTGAAATTTATTAGCGTTACATACTACCAATAGTTTAAAGGAAAGATTTAAAGAGATGAAAAACAATTAAGGAATGGTGTATTTTAAAGATCAAAAGGTCAATACGCAGAACAAAGTAACCTATTACTAGCTGATTTCTTGCCCGAAATGTTATGAAATAAAAATAAATGTATAAAATAGGAAAACAACCATAGAGGCATCGGTGCTGTTGAAGTGGCATTAAGAGGGGGGAGGCAGGGTCAAAAGTCCACGTCCTTCTATAGTCAGCCGTGATAATTGCCTCGGCCTCCTCCGCAGTGAATAAGATACAGCCATTCATTCGAGCGTTTCTTACAGGTATATATTGACGGTGAGTTGAATATTTGGTTGTCATGAAAGTATTTACAGATATTTCTATACAGAATATGGGATATATAAATATAATTTGTAGATGAGAAGGATTTACTGATTTGCATTGATGAGACAACCAATATTCTGTGAGTAATCATGTGTTATGAGAATGTGAAGTTGTAGAGAAAAATTTGTATCAAAATGTTTATAAATATGAACAAGGAGTGTTTTTTATGAATATTTTTCGAATTGATAGAATGGTAGTTTTCTTGATATAAAGTGTCAGTATGGATATCTCCTAGATTTTTTAAACCGTCTTTTAAGATTGCCTTCTGAACCACTTGCAGAGGTTGCAAAGAGTTTTATACGCCTCCACCCTAGGCTATTATTCCAAACGAGAACAAAGATTGGGCATAGGCGAAAATAAGCAAAAGAAAGAAGGCTGTTTAAATAGTAAAGTCTCCTCTAACAGCATTTAGCTGTAATTATAAACTGTGTGAATCAGTTGGATCATGTTTTATTACCGAAGGCACAGACATTGTTATGCTTAATCATGAACAAACAAGCATGTGCTGCTTACATCTATTACTATTATATTGCACTAGCAGTGTTTGATCTTGCATATGCAAGCAGTACTGCTTCCAATTATTAGTGTTCTTTACTGTCATTGCTATTGCAAAATACGGTAGCATTTTATTAATAGTTTTACTATTGATGGTTGAACTGTATCAAATGTTTCTGCACGCTTATTATATGCAATAATTTAATTTTACTTTTGGGATGGATATCATTATCAATTTAAACTGTTTGGAAATATTTAATTTCTTATAGATGTATGGATTGTGACTAGGATTTACTCGTTCGTTTTGTGTAATAATTGAACTAAGGGTAGTTCTGAAGCAAAGATGGTACTTCATCTACTTTTCGTAGTCAAGAGTTTCCAGATTAGGTTTTTATTGCCGTCCTTTATACACTGATCTCTTGATGTAAAAATTGTATGGATTTGTTTTTGTCACAGTATAAAGATGATACTGAAATTAAGAGAATATGGTTTAAGCTTTATTTACTTTTACTCTTGTTAGCTAACTAGTATTGTGTTAAACGGTAGCAAAGACGCTTAATTGTATAGTTTGGAAAAACAAAAAATTCATACATTCAACAATTCATTTAGAGGTTTCTAAGAAAATGATTGAATTTCTTAATTACATGTAATTAGTACTGCATGAATCTTTGGAAATGTATGTAAGTTATAAGGTTTATATAGATTTAAAAATATTCCCTGAAATATTGGTTTTTGCAATGTTTTTTGATAATACCAAATATTTTATTATATATTATATGAATAAAAAATCTATCCAATTAAAAAGAATGAGTTTTATTTCTGTATGTAGTTGATAAAAGTAAAACAATTATTTTTTCATATGAATATTTGTGTAGCGTATATAGTTTTTTGCAGTAAAGAATTTCTGAAGGTGTCTGTACTTTTTATGAAATCTACCGCTATGTAACAATATAACAGCTACTGGATACCAGAGAAATCCAAATTTGTATTGAATATTCCCCCCACCCCCCCCCCCCCCCACCCCCCCCCCCCCCCACCCCCCCCCCCCCCCACCCCCCCCCCCCCCCACCCCCCCCCCCCCCCACCCCCCCCCCCCAAACATTTTCTCCTTTTACGTACCGTCGAGTTTTTGTTAATTCGCTGTACAGATTTTTTAGCAAGAAAAGATTCGTCCACAAAATATGACACAAATAAAAAATTATTATTAAAGTTAGCATCGCTATTATTAATGGAACTTACATAGAATAATTACAAAACAAAAAAGTAGAACAAGTGTCCGCTACTGTAATATTGTAAAGGATGTAATTGGCTATACAGACTTAACATTTTATGGGCCTGTAGGAGATAAATTAAAAAATTAAATTAGAGAAGTGAATCTCTTTCGACACTCAGTAGCATCAGTCCTCATTGAATTGTAGAATAAATCAGAGGCGTTAGTATAAAATGTCTAAAATTAAATATTCCGAATGCAAACACTTTAAGTAATGGTTAATTTTGTCCATATATAATTGACTGGTTCTTCTGAAATGTTATTTAAAAGAATCTATACTTTCTTCTTATAGTGGGATGAGTAACATTCATAAAAAACACAGGCTTATGATCTAAAAAATAATACAATTAGTATTTTAATTTATTATTTATACTTTAGGTTCAATACACTTAAATAAAGCCAATAAACAATTAAAAAGTTTTAATTGTTCCAAATTTACGTGGTTTTAACTAATTAAAATCAAAATATAAGACAATATACATTGTGCAATACAGTATACGTTTCAGTGTTACTGTTAGCCTTGATAACGAAATATTTTCAATGATTACAACTAAGACAGCAGCATTTATAACGTAACACATTTAAGTAATAACAATTTACATAGGCGCAATTCCCAAAGCTACCATACCTCTCTCCCCACTATTTGACCAAAAGGAGAACAAGTGCCGCTACTGAGGTGTAAGTGTCCACACAGGTTACCATTTAATGGCTCTGTGTGGGGTGCAAACATTATACTATCTATATTTACAGGTAGAGAAGTGAATCTCTTTCTGACACCTAGTAGCATCGGTCTCCCCGCCTGCAGTCCCAGCGGCCTGTGTATATATGGCGAACACTACACGCTCGCAACTCCACCGAGAACTGGAAACTGTGCCGTGCTCTCTAATTCATTTTGTCATTGTATAAAAAATACGTTCTATAATTACTACGTCTCGTAAAATTAACTTAATTTTGAGAAGCAAAATACCTCAAAGTCGTTAAAGTGACCTCTCCACAAAACAATAAACAAAAAATATGTTTATGACTACATCCAAGGGAACACTAGAGTCAATGCAATAGTTTTTAATTACTATGATTACATAATAAATTTTTCATTCTACTAAACTTTCAAGAGTTAAAAACGAAATACCTTCAAGGTAACACTAGACATAGCTTTAATTAGTTGTCTTATTGTTTTATTATTATAATACATATAGTTATAACATCATTGTACTATCCACACAATACAATCCTTCTAAACATTAGTTATATAAACATATTTTACTCATATCTTTAATAATTACATATCATGGCTCTGATTAGGCAGAGTTTTATAAACAACACAAAGGCTAGGTAGAACGATTTATTTTAAACATTATTTTATTCTCTTAAATTTTGTGAGAATATCAATTTAAAAACTGCGTTTTTTTTCAATAAAAAAATTTATTAAAACCCTTTATTCTCAATTAAAGAATCAGTTCTCATTTAAACTATTAGCAATAAATCACTAAGAATATTCAATTCTATATTTTAACTAAATGACTCATAGTGTAAAGTTCACGGTAGTAAAATTCAGTCCAGGGCAGTTTGACATGCGTTTATCTCCTTCAAAATCATTTATTATCAAACTCATACCATTTTCTTGTCACTCATCTGATGGTCTCAGTGGTATCAAATGAAACGTTTGACGGTGATAAGTCAGTCCAGAGTTGTTTTGACTCGTTATTGCCTTGTTCAACATCATTAAATCCTCCAAGGTATAAAATGTTCTCGTTAGTCATTTGATTAGCATCGTGAAACAAATGGTTTGGAACGATATCAGTAGCTCGTACTTCAACCAACAACGTTTTTTTTACTTCTTTACGAAATTAGAATACACTTCTTACATTGCTCCTATTCTTCTACATATTTTTGTTACTACATAATATGTTTTAAATTATTTTTCCTTTATTCCGTGTTTTATCTAAATATTTAAAAGTATAAATGATGAAAGTGTATCAGATCATCCATTAGAAATATGTATCGTTTTATCATATAGATGAACATTATAAAAACTATGTTTTTCTAAAATAAAATAAGTAATGATAGATATTTCACCATTTTAAATCAGTTCTAATAATGCGAAATCAAACTTTGGTTTGATTATTTTTGACGTAATTCATTGTTATATTAATTGATAAAATTTTTAAATATAGACTTATTTATAAATGAATACGAAAATGTTTAAAATCACTACGTATTATTTGTTCCATGAATACAGAATAGATAAAGAAGTTTACAATAATGATTACAACTAAGCATTCAGACCTAATGTTTTCAGGACTGTCCTGGTGTACGACGTACGTCCCATTTAAGTAATAAAATACATTGTAGATTGCATATTTTAATTTGACAGATTTCGTTGCCTTAATTAAGTTGTCCTTATAAAACCCAGTTAAGAGTTTGGTGAAAAAATCTTTAGCGTCCACTTACTGTGTTTATTATTAATTAACGTATTCACATACTTCTTCCAACAGTAAACTTAAACGTCTCACCTTTCCTTTTGTATTTTCAATAACTTTCCTAAAATCAATACACATCACTTTGGTGTCGACGAGGTTACAGTGTGTTTAAACAATATCATTAACCTCATGTTTATGTAATCGTCTGTGTTATATAACAGATGACCGCGCTCACCGTATAACCTGGGGTGACGGCCTGTAACCACGGGTACGCAAAAGTAACGACTAGGTTACAGTGTGTTTAACCAATATCATTAACCTCATGTTTATGTAATGGTCTGTGTTATATAACAGAATGACCGCGCTCACCGTATAACCTGGGGTGACGGCCTGTAACCACGGGTACGCAAAGTAACGACGAGGTTACAGTGTGGTTTAACCAATATCATTAACCTCATGTTTATATAATCGCCTGTGTTATATAACAGCTGACCGCGCTCACCGTATAACCTGGGGTGACGGCCTGTAACCACGGGTACGCAAAGTAACGACGAGGTTACAGTGTGTTTAACCAATATCATTAACCTCATGTTTATGTAATCGTCTGTATTATATAACAGCTGACCGCGCTCACCGTATAACCTGGGGTGACGGCCTGTAACCACGGGTACGCAAAGTTACGACGAGGTTACAGTGTGTTTAACCAATATCATTAACCTCATGTTTATATAATTCGCCTGTGTTATATAACAGCTGACCGCGCTCACCGTATAACCTGGGGTGACGGCCTGTAACCACGGGTACGCAAAGTAACGACGAGGTTACAGTGTGTTTAAAACCAATATCATTAACCTCATGTTTATGTAATCGTCTGTGTTATATAACAGCTGACCGCCACTCACCGTATAACCTGGGGTGACGGCTTGTAACCACGGGTACGCAAAGTAACGACGAGGTTACAGTGTGTTTAACCAATATCATTAAACCTCATGTTTATGTAATCGTCTGTGTTATATATAACAGATGAACCGCGCTCACCGTTATAACCAGGGGTGACGGCATGTAACCACGGGTACGCAAAGTAACGACGAGGTTACAGTGTGTTTAACCAATATCATTAACCTCATGTTTATGTAATCGTCTGTGTTATATAACAGATGACCGCGCTCACCGTATAACCCGGGGTGACGGCCTGTAACCACGGGTACGCAAAGTAACGACGAGGTTTACAGTGTGTTTAACCAATATCATTAACCTCATGTTTATGTAATCGTCTGTGTTATATAACAGATGACCGCGCTGAACGTATAACCTGGGGTGACGGCCTTTAACCACGGGTACGTAAAGTAACGACGAGGTTACAGTGTGTTTAACCAATATCATTAACCTCATGTTTATGTAATCGTCTGTGTTATATAACAGATGACCGCGCTGAACGTATAACCTGGGGTGACGGCCTGTAACCACGGGTACGCAAAGTAACGACGAGGTTACAGTGTGTTTAACCAATATCAATAACCTCATGTTTATATAATCGTCTGTGTTATATAACAGATGACCGCGCTCACCGTATAACCTGGGGTGACGGCCTGTAACCACGGGTACGCAAAGTAGCGACGAGGTTACAGTGTGTTTAACCAATATCATTAACCTCATGTTTATATAATCGTCTGTGTTATATAACAGATGACCGCGCTCACCGTATAACCTGGGGTGACGGCCTGTAATCACGGGTATGCAAAGTAACGACGAGGTTACAGTGTGTTTAACCAATATCATTAACCTCATGTTTATATAATCGTCTGTGTTATATAACAGATGACCGCGCTGAACGTATAACCTGGGGTGACGGCCTGTAACCACGGGTACGCAAAGTAACGACGAGGTTACAGTGTGTTTAACAATATCATTAACCTCATGTTTATTTAATCGCCTGTGTTATATAACAGATGACCGCGCTGAACGTATAACCTGGAGTGACGGCCTGTAAACCACGGGTACGCAAAGTGTCGACGAGATTACAGTGTGTTTAACCAATATCATTAACCTCATGTTTATATAATCGCCTGTGTTATATAACAGATGACCGCGCTGAACGTATAACCTGGAGTGACGGCCTGTAACCACGGGTACGCAAAGTGTCGACGAGGTTATAGTGTGTTTAACCAATATCATTAACCTCATGTTTATATAATCGCCTGTGTTATATGACAGATGACCGCGCTGAACGTATAACCTGGAGTGACGGCCTGTAACCACGGGTACGCAAAGTGTCGACGAGGTTATAGTGTGTTTTAACCAATATCATTAACCTCATGTTTATATAATCGCCTGTGTTATATAACAGATGACCGCGCTGAACTTATAACCGGGAGTGACGTTCTGTAAACCACGGGTACGCAAAGTGTCAATGAGGTTTACAGCGTTGTTAAACCAAAAACATTAACCTCATGTTTCGTTCCTGTAGTAACTTTTATAAACATGTATGTTACATTTCCTTAAAGTTCTGTTGGTTTCAAAAGAAATATACCTAAAACCGTAAAATAATGTTTCTTGAAACTTGCATCCTTTTCGATATTTTCTAGTTAATACACAATTTATATAATACACACAATATAACAATTTGATTTGAAGTTTAGGTTAATCGGGCACTGTGATTTTAAATGCATGTTTATACATATATAAAAACAAATCTCATTTTAAATCGCTTTAAATTACGTACTTTTCATAAAAAATATTTTAGTGAAATAAACCGTATATTTATATTAAACCACGTAATAAACCATATATTATTTTTTAAATGTTACCGAACGTTGTAAGAACAGTTTCTAAACAGTTTTGAAAAACTTACTTTTTATATAAATTTTTTTATATAAGTTCAAGAATGTTTAAAATTTTGATTGGGAAACATCTCCTTCTCCGCAACTTCACATTTACTCATCACAGTAGTCAGAGAAACATTTATTTTATGGAAAATGTTTAGTAGTCAAGAACTAAAAGATTTTACGTATAGAATTAACTAATTATTTTAAAAAAACTTTCACCATTAAATCCTTTAATATTTTTGAACTTTTTTTTGTCAACGGCCATCAACGTTTTTGAGAATAAAACCAATAGGATAGAACTATATGATACGATTACTATTGAAATCCTTCAGTGATTGCAACTGAGTAGAAGTATTACCAAACCATACCCATTTGGTTAAATAACAGTTAGTTATTTCATCTTAATTGTTGAAGTACACTTTCTTTCTTTTCATAATCATAATTAATAAATGATAGATTTAAGTGCAAAACTTATACTTTTGTATTACATTAGAAGTCCATTCAGAGCCTGGAGTTTTTTGTAAAACTTTACCTAACTAAAAACGATCTGTATGCCTGCACGTATTTACTTTCATTAAATTTATATTATCTGTAATTTTGAAACAGCTCAGCATTTGATGTTAATGATGCAATACAATTTAAATTGTCACAAAAGTGTTATTTCAACATGAGAAGCACACAATGATATACGTTTCCTCCTTCTGGGAGGAAGATATATTAAATTCTTAACTATCCCAAACTGCAAAATTAATTTATGTTAGAAGGTTTAATTTAGCTTTCTCGACTAATTTGTTGAATCAGCCACCCGGAAAATTTGTCAATACCTCCAGGCTTTCAGTGGAAGAGGGTAGGACAGAGAAATGTAATTTACTGTTAGTTACTAGGTTGTCACATATTTCAGCCCTTATCTACACTTTTTCCCCTTGTCAACGACATTCAACCCTTCATTTCCTACTCTTAAACACAAGCTGCTAATTATTGATCAATGAGAGAACGAATAGATCTCACTTGGGTCACCAAAGGCCTTTTGTGATAACGGGCGTTTCTAGAGATTTGTTTAGATCTCTTGTTCCTAATGCTTTCTAGACATGTAGATCCAAATCTTTAGATATGGTTTTTAACACTAGTTTTAATTATCTGGGCCTTAGAAAACGTATTATGCAGGTGATAAAAAGTTTTCTGAACTTAGCAGATAGTTAAAATAAGACTTTTTTAATAACAGCATTTTCAGCCAATTAATTAAATTCAATTTTTTACTTAGTAGTTTTACTGCTGTGAGCATGTTGTTATAGGTGACTTAAAAACAGGTTTCTCTTTCAACCAATACTGAAATATATACTATAAACTTTTTCTATTTGGATCTTTGTATATTAGTATACATAAAAAAAACTTTGTCTACAGTGGCACTTGCGTGTATTGTATAACAAAAATTTAGGTTATACAATATACGCAAGTGAAGAAAAGTAAAAAAGTAAAGAATGTCTTATTTTACCAGGCGGAGTTAGGGCTAAGAAGCCCTCTCTAACACTTAACCTGGAGACCAACGGCTTAAAGGTGACTTCCGAACCACCACCAATGGCCGGGCAGGCGGGCCGCTTGCAAGGACAGGATCGCTCAGCGGTTACCTATCCAAGCAGCGGCCACGCTCGACGTTGCTTGATCTGGTTATCTTGCGATATCCGCCGTACCCGCTAAACTGCGCCATTGGCAAGTGCCACAATAGAAAAAGATTGTTTATGTATACTAATACACATAGATCCAAATAGAATACCTTTTATTGTATATATTGCAGTGCATATAACTGCAAGAACTACATAATTTCAATGTTAATTAAAGATTTCACGTCAATATTAATAATGGGTAGCAATATATTCATCAGCAACAAAATCCTGCTTGAATGACATAAATGGTACATTAAAAGTATAACTTAACGAACAATCCAGTAATACCACCAGGTATGCAACAGGTAATTTTCATTCACTAGGAAAATTGTGTACCACTTTACAATGTTGTCAACCTTGCCATGCAGCTAGCCACCGATAAGAAATTGTTCCGTACTGTTACAGGAAGGTAATTTGATGTTGAATATGTTTGGAGGTTATAAATCAATTCGCAATAAATTACATATATTTTAAGTCTACATTATTTTTCACTCAACCAATTATTAGAGTTTTCTTGTAACATATATTCAGAGTTCAATATTATCCAGTGATCACAAACTGCCATATCATCTGTAAAACTATTTAAACTTAGTTAGGAGAAACGTCAACTTAAACCAAGGTTTACCACGAGTAGACGCACAATAGTCAATACAACCCTAAAAATCCCATAATCAGCATGGTCTAAATGAAATACTGATGTCCTAAAGACTAAATTATATCTGTTTTAGAATGCATAGTATTCAATAAATATTTATTTTAGCCAATAATAAAATAAATATTTGGAGATGAAATTAAAATTTCACTTTTTGATTAAAAACAAATATACTTGAATCTTAGTGTGTGTGAACTAATGGCTGTTTATAATTCTACGCTGCTTAAGTTTCAGCAAATTTGGCTTTAACGACAGTTTCTATATGTACATAAAAAGACTAGTACAGTTTTAAATTATTAATAATACTTAGAAGCCAAAAAGTAATACATGAATACATTTGCTAAGTGCATCTATAAAACATATAAATTGGATTTGTTTTAAACCACAGTTTACTTTGATTAAAGTAAACAAAACCGAATTAATATGATAATTTTATTCATAACAAAAATATATTAGGCCCTTTACAGAGTTACTAGAGGGCTTTTAATAGAGTGCACTCTGTTGCAGAAAACAGATTTTAAAGGATTTTGCTCGATTGTTCAGTAAAAAGTCCTTTGCTTACTATAAACGAGTACATCTCTCTCTGAGTTTATTGTCATGGAATATGTTTTAAATATTAATTTTTGCTTTAATACATAAAGGATTGTTAATAGACTCTGGGTTGTTTGTCTTTGTATTTGCTTGAAGCTATTTCAATTAACATTTTGAAATATTACTGATCACTGCGACTTTATCTCGTTTTCGGAAATTTGCCATTGCTAATGTTAAAGAAATAGAATACCATGTTTCTATTTCTATACAAGGGATGAGTTGGAGGGCGTAAAGAACCATAAGGGTTAAAGTTTTTTGTCATCTGAAGAAGAGGATACGTTCCTTTTTCTAATCATACTCAGTAATAAACTATAAACAAAATAAATTTTACAAGCGACTATACAGAAAAGTGTACATGGACATTCTTAGGTTCCCTGGTTAACATATAGGTCTGTTCTTGTTTCTAAAATCTCTCTGGGCTAGGCCCGACTGGTTACCAAGAATTCTCTTGGTCCCAAAAATCGCTTTACGGCAAACAAATATTATTAATTTAAAGAGCGTGTTAAATTTAACCAACAGTTCTGTGTAATCATTGTTTTATCACAGCAAAACTATATATTTAATTAATTTAACCACTATTTTTTATTTTGTACTTATACATGTATGTAGTCTTGAAAGCATAAAGTAAAAGTGATAGTAACAACACTTCTTATTTCAATGTTTCGTGTAACCTCCGTTGAAACCATGAGTAAGAAAATATCCATATAAGAATAGGGAACGTTTTAGTAATAATATAGTTTTAAATGATTATTTAAGTAAATATTAATTATGCAGTGTATGGTCAATACTTTAAATGCAGATATGAAGGCACAGTTACTATCTAACTTTTATTATAAATCTAGACTATTGTGAAACGCATCGTAGTTGTCTTTTGGCAGAACTATGCTTCTCAGACGTGTTTGTGTATATGTATTTCTTTGATCGAGAAATAAGGTAAAATAAACTATGGGGGAAATAAACTAAAGGTTAAATAATCTAAAATAATACTAAGACCAGAATACATTACAATAGCAATACATATACACTTTTTGACATATTTTCTTGAGAGTGGCAACAATAATCATACTTCAATTTACTCGAACCAAAAGTGCTCAAACACGTGCAAAGCCGACGAAATTGTAGGCGAAGCCGCGGGTAACCACTATTCTGTAATAATGCTGCCTTATTTTTCTATGATTGTGGACAGTATAATTTTTAATTTTAACCTTTTTCTGCCCTCTACTCCCTGCATATTACGACAGGAGCTGTGTTCCGCTTTAGGCAAAAGAGAGATTAAGTTGTGAGTCATGAGATTCTTTATCCTCGGGCGCGTTCCACTGGAAATTAATCCCATTTAAACTTTCCATGTTATTGTTATCAACTTCATTGTTGTCCAATTTGGTTGTTGTAGAACATCGTACAGTTCCAAATATAACATAAAATCTCAAATAAAACTGTTCAGACTCATAGTTCTTAATTAATTTCATTGTACTAGTGTTTGTCTATACGAAATCTAATTAATAAAACAAGTTTTTATTTATAGTCGATGATTACATTTAGATTTTTTATCGACTGCCACAGAGCGTATATCACAGGTAATAGAATACTCAAAATTAAAGGTGACCAGGATTAGTCAAATGTGTAACTACTAAATTATTATTCAAAATTATAGTAATTAGACTATTACTCTATCTCAAACAGTTCTGAAAAAGGTTTTTGAACAAACAAATACGTGATGTTTTAGAACCATTCTCAATTTGAAAAATAATGTTATATCTTCGTTACCAAAACATTGAAACAGTACAATCGGTGCAAGTTAAATTTTATCAATCGGTTAAAAAAAGTTCTTGTGTTAGTAAAATTAAATCACATTAATTAGTTATGTGCTTAAATATAGCAAGGTATGAATGCACTAAATTGAATAAATACAGTACTTTTATTCTTACTAAAAATTGTCCAGGTTTTTCACATCCACAAAATTCACATCCAACTTAATAATACTCTACCAAAATCAAACTCTTCAGGACGTAAGTTGTTATTTGTTGACATCGGCCGGAAATGAGTTTTCTGACAGCTTTCAAACCAAAGAATATTTAAGTTCTGGTTCTGATCAGTAGAAGACATTGAAGTTGCAGACAGTATCATAAAACATGGTTTCGTAGCGTCATTTGTTTTGTGTACGTTTGTTAATATACAAAGACTGCAGTAGCCTATATATAAAGAAGCAGGCCATAGAACAGTCTTGACGGGAAACAGTTATAGGCTCTGAAAACGGCGTAAAAAAACGATATGTGATTAGCAGTTCGCAGTTTCATCAGTGTTACAAACTGTTACGAAAAGTGACCTCAGGAAACTTATCACATTAGTCTAAAATGTTAACATGATAAAACTGTCCATAGCTAGCACAAAACAATGAAAATCCTTCAGAGTAGATTATCTATAGATGTAACAACTCCAACAACTATTCAGAGATATACGAGACCAGAAATTAGGCTCATTGTTCATGAAGGCGATCATGCGTTCGTGAAGAAATGAGATGCTGCCCAGTCGGAAGGTGAATCTCATTCATAAACCTGGCAACACTTTCCTTCTTCTAATTTCTCTTTCATTTATTGCCTCTGAATTTTCACGCGCATGCGGTGGCATAAATTGCAAACACCCAATCCATTCATAATGCCATACATCATTTAATGGAACCATCGAGTGCATCTCATAATTGTTACATCTCTTATCGAAGAACTTATCCAGGATATGATGTATTACGTACATCTTCTCCCTGTTGTGCTTGATAATTATTAGTGAAGGCCATAATTATTATTGGATTTGTATTTTTAATTGCTATTATTAGCAAGCTGATTGCCTTAAACACAGAAAAACTAGTATAAACCTGAAATTTTTAAAAATAAAGATTCCCGCACCCATTTTGGTTTTAAATAAACAAACAGGTGAGTTTAATGAATTAATTTGTTTTCATGCATGAGAAATCAATTTTTTTAACAGATTAATATTTAAAACAACACTGAGACTGTTACGAATAATTTTACCTACTTTATACATACTTTTAAGTATAATGTTCTCAATATCCATTCATTGATACTACAGGTTATTACTTTACCGACCCGCTTCCTTATGTAGCCAAACATACATCCCTTTATATCCTCTCTTATATTTCCCAGGTTATAATTGAAATATATAACCAAACTGACATTTTCGTACTTCAATGTTAAAAAAATGGATGTTCTCTTTTATTAACATTACAATATAGTAAATTTTATAATAAAAGATACGGTTATGCAAGTATGCGTGTGCTTGCTACATTTCCACATATATTTATAATATAAATCTATACCAAAACGTTACAACTAACAGACGAGGACAGAATGTAAGCGCACCATTAAAATATCCAAAGCGGTGACGCTGGTAAATTTAGATGGTGGTACACCGACTACCACATTTAGCCGTCAAGAACATTCTCTTGAGGTTGTATAACGACAGACGCCGCATTGTTGTCTTAAGATTAACATTCCTCAGAGTATTGCTTACTCACGGGACTCGGGAGGGAGTCTGGCATTTATTAGTACTTGCTTACTTGTTCAGATTATTGCCAGTTTGTATCCTATTATTGCATTTTATCCCAAGAAACCTCTTGGTGTA
Source organism: Homalodisca vitripennis (assembly GCF_021130785.1). NCBI lineage: Eukaryota > Metazoa > Arthropoda > Insecta > Hemiptera > Cicadellidae > Homalodisca > Homalodisca vitripennis. The sequence continues at coordinate 159,636,874 of NC_060211.1, forward strand.
CATATTATTCTTTTATTCATATCAAACCTTTTTAACGCTTAAAACACTTTTTCTCTGAAGTTGGTATACATTAAATTTAACCTTCCATAATTTTATTTTCCCAAAAGATACTAGAATTAAGTTTGAACAGATCGGAAATGGTCATTCCTTCATTTTATTACCATTTTGCTTATCTTGAAATGTTCTGTTTAGTTATTCGTAAGCCCTGCAAATAATATAGGGCACAATAAACAAAAGTTATACAATTAAACATAAAACGAAAGTGTAATGACTGGCATAATTTCTTCCTAATCTAAGACGTAAAGCATATACTTTAACTATTAATTGAACAAAAACACATTTGCTCATACTTCAGAACTGAAAAGTTTCACAGATCACAAAATTAAACACATCGGATATTAGCAAAGAAACACCAATACACATCACAGATTCAACGCGCAGAAACACATTGCACAGCAAGTAAGTAGCGACTAAGCCAGAAATTTCCATGCAACAGTTTAATGGAGTAGCATCTACATAGTCAAAAACCATGATGGACACGGTTGGCAGGGAGAAATCGCCAAACGCCTTCAGCCTTATCCATTTTCATAGTTTCATTTTCTTGCTGATTTGTTAATATAAGTGATAGTTAACGTTAGGTCATGATGACTGAAGAAGGCATTTGATACTATGTTTTCGAAACGTTGTGTACAGTTTTTGTTTCTAACCTATAACGACATCTAATGCCAAACCCATTAAAAACCACTTCATCATTTGCTGATGGTTACAGATCGTCATATTTTGTTTTCAGTATCATTTATATCAATCAATAATATATATCGGTTCACAGAGGGGTACTCAATCATGCATTAAGTTAATACACATATATATTTCTGTCATGATATCTATAAATAATGGAACATTCACCGTCAGGCACAAGTAAATAAAGAAAAGTGTTCATTAAGATATTTAAGCACAATATGTATGTAAATTCAGCATTAACTGGACAAATTTGTAACACATTAATGACGAATTTACTAATTTGAGTAGATTTATATACAATTATATTAAAGCTAAACAAAATTCTATTACAACCACTTGGGAAAAAAGACTGCTTATAGAGTCGGCTCTATAAGCAGGGGAGAGCGTGTATTCCACATATGTATAGAATACACGCTTCTTTTATACGGAAATACACGCTCCCAAGGCGTGTATTTCCGTATTGCAGTCACTATTTGTAACAGTACTATAGACGAATCGCTAATGGCATTAACTTTTAAACCGTTTCAGCTAATAGATAAATTCTACAATTGTTGCAAAAAACTTATTGGAATCTAAATTTAAATACAGGTAAAAGGTTGGAATGGTTCATGTTCTGAAGATCACACTTTTAAACTGACTGTATAAGAGTAGGTGCCCAAAGAATTAATCTCTCAGTTTTGAATTGTTAGTTTTAATGATTATTTTACTAAAATCTAGGAATATGTGTTTATATGTCTCATAATATTGTTCCCACAATTAATATTTTATGTTAATTAGGTTAAAATTCTGGTATTATGCCTAGAAAAATTCGTAATAACTGAAGAAGATATTTTATTAACGAACCAGATTATGTGTAGTTTAAACGGAAACCACCTATTACAAACCTGTGTAGGCAAACAGACACACATTAGTATATTGGACCACCTGTGCTAATAGTTTCGTTGAGGCTGACCGAATATCTGTCCTGACCTAATGCTAAATTGTGTTGCTTGGTGAAAAAGCTATTATTAACTAATAGACCTTTCTTATAATCGGTGAATTTTAGAATACCACAAGGAATCACACTCATTCTACACTAATTTATTTATATTTGACCACTTATTGGGGATTCTTGAGTCTTATCAATCATATAAATTCCATACACACTTTGGATTTCATCAAGAGTAAAAATTTCAGATATTTTTGTAAGAAAAAAAGAATTGCTTCTTCCCGTATTAGGCTCAAAGGTTACAATTCATGTTATTTCGCTTATTAAGTTACAATACTTCCATAGAAAATGTTTATACACACATTCATTTAAACGTGAGTTGTCCCTATGGTTATGATAATCGTGCTGCAATTGCATGAAAGTTGACCTATCATTGATATAATCTCAAACAAGCTGTACTTAACCGAAAAAATGTAAGTTAGATTATTGTTTTTATCTTAATAACACGGAACCATTATATTATTTATATGAAAATAAACTCTGGGCATACCATATTTAGTGAGACCATTTTGTTTTTCCCTTGTTTTTTTTTTTCAGGGTATAATGTTGTAATAGAAACTTTTATTACATATATCAAACGTAAGCAACACACAATGTACAAGCTGCTCCGTTATGCTATTGTAACCTGTAGTATGTTTTACCAAACAAATCTTTAGTATGACTTTCAAAGTAGATGAATAATTTATTAACTGTTTAGCTTGTTTCATATTACTGTAAATTGCAAACAAACAGTATGTACGATGATGAAAACATGTCTTCTTATAGGATTTGATAAACATACAAGATTTATTGAAAGCCCTAACTAAAAATGACTCAGTATGTACATTAAACTTGATAAGCCCATAGTCTAAATCATATGTGACGTCTAAATTAAACTTGCTACAGACACCCAAATATAATCATATTCTCATAATTTGTTGGCTGAGGGATTTCTGTATATCTGTCTGTTTCGACTATATCTGACTATATCGACTATATCTGTCGAATATGTTGGAGACGATCTTTACTATAGTCTTGAAAATGTACATAAATCTTTATTTCTAAATATAAAATATCGATGATGGTGCACGTCACTCGATGGGATTTAGCAGAGCTTTAGTGAACAATTTTTCTTATGGGTAACTTTAATGGCAACTAGAAAATTGCAGAATCAATAAATTTGTAAACAACCTAAATACAATCATACGCCATTTCAATAAGTGACATAATAACATACTATTAGCTATGTACTTGAAATTTCGCCAGCAGACTCAGCAAAACCTGATACGCGATACATAATTTCAAAAACTCTTACATTGTATCTTAAAGCTCAATACACTCACTATACACTTACGAGAATAAAACAATAGGTAGGTAGACTCTTTATACCTAGATCTGGTATTAAGTACACAACGATAAGCAACACCCAATGTACAATCTGCTCTGTTATGCTATTTTAATATGTTTTACCAAACAAATCTGTATATGATTTGCAGAGTAGATGAATGATTTATGAGCTGTTTAGCTTGTATCATGTTAGTGTGAATTCCAAGCAAACAATTTGTATGATGATGAAAGCATATTCTTCAATATAATTTGATAAACATACAAGATTTATGAAAGTTCTAAGAAAAAATGACTCAGTATGTATATCAAACTTGATAAACCCATTGTCTAAATCATATTGTTATGGCTAAATTATACTTACTATAAACACCCAAATATAATCATATTCTCATAATTTGTTGGCTGAGCGACAGCGAAGCCTATAACTAGAGGGGCTGGAAAAAAATGTCTGTATATCTGTCTGTTTCTACGATATTTTGGAAACGATCTGAACCGTAGACGATCTAAAATTTTACTTGAAGCTTCTTTTCTAAATATAGAACATCGATAATGGAGAATTGGCTGAGCCTTAGAGAACATTTTTACATTGGTCTTGTGTTATAATGGCAACTGCAACATTTCAGATTAAATGAATTTGTAAACAACTGAAATACAATTATATGACAATTCAATAAGTGACATAATAAGACACTATAAGGTTATAGCTATGGACTTGAAATTTCGCCAGCAAACTCAGCAAAACCTGTTACGCGACACGTAATGTAACAAATTTCTACCTTATATCTTAAACCTCAATACATTTACTATGCAATTAAGAGAATAAAAATAAATTTGGGTAGTTAGACTCTTTTACAAACATCTGATTTACTTAAAAATGTTAATAGGAATTAATGTTTTGGCGATTTATAGGTTAATATTAAGTCATTTTTTAAGAAATACTTGCTCCTCCTGAAAATTCTAGTTTCGATTATATAAATTCTAAAATATAATACACGAAATACAGCTTTTTGTTCTAGATATTCTAAAGTAGTGTACATTTAATATGGTTTGATGCTTTTATTTAGCTTCTATCTTTATTATCGAGTAAAATAAGCACTAAGACAGTATAAAGTGTTTTTTTTATAATAGCACCTCATTGAAATTATTACCTAATAAAATTCGTATCTTCTCATGTATGAAAACTTAAGATGTGCTATACATAATATAATTATGGAAAAGCAAACTCAATGCAAAAAAGCAGATCCGCTTTTGTCTACAATGTTGCGATACATTTAATTAAGTGTAATACGTAGACGTGTTAGAGTTAACAGTCCTCTAGGCCTTATAATAAATGCTCAATCCAACCAAACAACAAATCAGAATCACTTTGATTCGTTGATTATCCACAATTCATTATCCCTGATTATTCATAACCCTAATTCAGAATGGCGCAAAGAAAACTCTCTTTCCATTTCAACTGAACTTCAACTTGAATTATGCAACAAAACCGACTAATTAGAGGATTTAATGAAGACTGTGAGATCAACTTACTTTATGTTAATTCTGTGGCTTTCGTAATTATCATTAAAATGACTAATGTCTACCACACTTAAGGCTTTTTTACATGTGGTGTTAATAGAAAGCCCTATATGTTATTCAATGTGATGTGTTACTTTTTACAGATCTGCAGTTATTGAAATTTTTATCATCTATATTTCATAAACATGAATTAATACGCAGCATAATATTAAAGTACTGGAACTTAATCAAAGAGTTTTCATTTACTTTAATTCATTTTTTGAGTCCTACGAAGTAGAAATCTTAGAGGCTGTACTACGTACATAGTTTATAAGATATTTATAAAACATAATTGTCTATAGCGTTTACTAATGTTTACAATTAATACATATTTAAATATCACAGGTGCTGTTCAAAAACACAACACACACACACAAATTTCAGTCAAGAATAATTAACTCAAGTTATCTTAGATGCTTTTTATTAGTCATTGCATGTATATTGACAAACTACTCTTGTGTATCAGAGCCAAAAAAAGAATTAAACTTAGCCATAAGATGCTTTAAAGTTGTAAATATCCTCTTTGCACCATTTTCTCGTTTTATAACTCTGAATTGACTTATTCTTGACTACTTCACGGGTTTCACACATGAGGTTGTATTTCGTGTTCACAAGGGACGAGCAAACTTATTGTCAAGCTGTCAATATTCTTAATGGGATTATTTAATCCGTACATAACATAACCATGCTTAAATATATTATTATCTGATTATAAACAACAAAATAAAAGAATATTTATCATCAATAAAACAATTATTTGGAATGTATTTATATATTCAGTGAATTAAATTATAGGCTGAGCGTTAAAGAAGACTATAATTCGAGAGGACGGGAAAGTTTCATTTTTATGTCTCTGTCCGCAAGATTTCGGGATAAAGAAACTCTCGTCTATTTGAATTGAGCATAAAGCTCACTATGACATTTCTCATCAATCGACACACATTTCTACGATGGTGTGATTCCCTCAATGGGATTGCAATGGATAACCGTTCTATAGAGCCTGATAGACATACAAGTTATGAAAACTCTAAATAGAAATGACTCAATCTCGTAAATTAATCTTGATAAACTAATAGTCAAACATATTGAATTGAATACTTACATTTCTATATTTTAGTCTGTTTGCATAACATCTAGGGAAACTATGTGAGGTACATACTTGAAATTGAACATGAAGCTTTATGTCTATATAGACAACATCGATGATGGTTCAAGTGACTTCGTTAGAGTGGCTTTAGGCTAAATTAGGCTTTATATGATACTACAATCCAACACGCTTGTGTGATATATCATACGTTTTGTTATTAATACAATTTTGGTGTAGAAACGATTGGTCAGAGACCCCTGCAAAAATCGTCTCGTATTTAAATCTGACTCAGTTTATATAATCGCCTGTGGTGTATAACAGCTGACCGCGCTAACCGTATAACCTGGGGTGACGGCCTGTAACCATGGGTACACAAAGTGTCGACGAGTTGTTCAACAACAACATTAACATCATGTTTCATTCCTGTCCAAACTTTTATAAACATGTATGTACATTTGCTCAAAGTTCTGTTGGTTTCAAAACAAATATACCTAAACCGTAAAATAACATTTCTTGAAACTTGCATCCTTTTCGTAATTTTCTACCTGATATATAATCTAATTTATTTAATAAACACAATATAACGCTTTGATTTGAAATTTAGGTTAATCGGGCACTTTGGATTTGAATACATGTTTATACACACATATATATATATAACAAATCTCATTTAAAATCGCTTTAAATTACTTTTCATACAAATATGTTAATAAAATAAACCATATTTATATTAAACCACGTAATAAACCATATGTTGTTTTGAAAATGTTACCGAAAGTTGTAAGAACAGTTTCTACACACTGTTAAAAAAATTATTTTTTATATAAATCTTTTTCTATAAGTTCAAGAGTGTTTAAAATTTTTATTGGAAACATCTTCTTCTCCGCAACTTCACATTTACTCATCACAGTATCCAGAGAAACATATTTATGAAAAATTTTTAGTATTCAAGTACTAAAAGATTTTAGGTTTAGAATTAACTGATTATTTTTTAAAACTTTCATCATTAAATCCTTTGATATTATAAAGGTTTTTTGTAGTGGCCATCAACGGTTTTGAGAATAAAACCAATAATAAAGACAATATAACGCTTTGATTTGAAATTTAGGTTAATCGGGCACTTTGGATTTGAATACATGTTTATACATATATAAAACAAATCTCATTTTAAATCGCTTTAAATTACTTTTCATACAAATATGTTAATAAAATAAACCATATTTATATTAAACCACGTAATAAACCATATGTTGGTTTGAAAATGTTACCGAAAGTAGTAAGAACAGTTTCTACACACTGTTAAAAAACTTATTTTTTATATAAATCTTTTTCTATAAGTTCAAGAGTGTTTAAAATTTTTATTGGAAACATCTTCTTCTCCGCAACTTCACATTTACTCATCACAGTATCCAGAGAAACATATTTATAAAAAAATTTTAGTATTCAAGAACTAAAATATTTTAGGTTTAGAATTAACTGATTATTTTAAAAAACTTTCATCATTAAATCCTTTGATATTTTAAAGGTTTTTTTTCAACGGCCATCAACGGTTTTGAAAATAAAACCAATGGAATAGAACCATATGATACGATTACTATTGAAATCTTTCAGTGATTGCAACTGAATAGAAGTATTACCAAACCTTATACATTTGGTTAAATAACAGTTAGTTATTTAATCTTATTTTTTGAAGTACACTTTCTTTCTTTTCATAATCATAATTAATAAATGATAGATTGAAGTGCAAAATTTATACTTTTGTATTACATTAGAAGCCCATTCAGAGCCTTTACAATGTTTGTAAAACTTTACATGACTATAAACGATCTGTATGCCTTAACCCGTTTTACTTCCATTAAATTTATATTATCTGTAATTTTGAAATAGCTTAGCATTTGTTGTTAATGATGCAATACAATTTAAACTGTCACAAAAGTGTTATTTCTATATGAGAAGCACACACATGATGTACGTTTCGTCCCATTGTGATGAAGATATATTAAATTAATAATTATTCCAAACTGGAAAATTAATTTATGTTAGACGGTTTAATTTAACTTTCTCGACTAATTCGTCTAATCAGTCATTCTGAAAATTTGGCAATACCTCCAGGCTTTCAGTGGAAGAGGGTAGGATAGAGAAATGTAATTTACTGTTAGTTACTAGGTTGTCACATATTACAGCCCTTATTTACACTTTTCCCCTTGTCAACAACATTCAACCCCACATTTCCTACTCTTAAAAAACAAGCTGCTAATTATGTAGCAATGAGAGAACGAATAGATCTCATGTTTATTACCAAAGGCCTTTTGTGGTAACGGACGTTTCTAGAGATTTGAATAGATCTCTTATTCCTAATGCTTTCTCGACAGGTAGATCCAAATGTTTAGATATGGTTTTTAACACTAGTTTTAATTATCTGGGCCTTAGAAAACTTATTATGCAGGTGATAAAAAGTTTTTTGAACTTAGCAGATAGTTAAAATAAGACATTTTTAATAACAGCATTTTCAGCCAATTAATTAAGTTCAATGTTTTACTTAGTAGTTTTACTGCTGTGATCGTGTTGTTATATATGACTTATAAACAAGTTTCTCTTTCCACTAATACTGTAATATATACTATAATACGTTTTCTATTTAAATCTTTGAGTATTAGTATACATCAAAAAAAAACTTTTTCTACAGTGGCACTTGCGTATATTGTATAACCTAAAAATTTGTTATACAATATACGCAAGTGAAAAAAATTAAAAAAGTAAAGAATGTCTTATTTTACCAGGCGGAGTTAGGGCTAAGAAGCCCTCTCTAACACTTAACCTGGGGACCAACGGCTTAAAGGTGACTTCCGAACCACCATCAATGGCCGGGCAGGCGGGCCGCTTGCAAGGACAGGATCGCTCAGCGGTCACCTATCCAAGCAGCGGCCACGCTCGACGTTGCTTGATCTGGTTATCTTGCGATATCCGCCGTACCCGCTAAACTGCACCATTGGCAAGTGCAACAATAGAAAAAGATTTTTGATGTATACTAATACACATAGATCCAAATAGAATACCTTTTATTGTATATATATTGCAGTACATATAACTGCAAGAACTACATAATTTCAATGTTCATTAACGATTTCAACTCAATATTAATAATGGGTAGCAATATATTCATCAGCAACAAAATCCTGCTTAAATGGCATAAAATGTACATTAAAAGTATAACTTAACGAACAATCCAGTAATACCACCAGTTATGCAAAAGGTAAGTTAATTTTCATTCACTAGGAAATTGTGTACCCTTTTACAATGTTGGCAACCTTGCCATGCAGCTAGCCACCGAAAATAAACTTTTCCGTACTGTTACAGGAAGGAAATTTCATGTTAAATATGTTTGGAGGTTATAAATCAATTCGCAATAAATTACAAATATTTTAAGTCTACATTATTTTTATCTCAACCAATTATTAGAGTTTTCTTGTAACATATATTCAGAGTTCAATATTATCCAGTGATCACAAACTGCCATATCATCTGCAAAACTATTTAAACTTAGTTAGGAGAAACGTCAACTTAAACCAAGGTTTACCACGAGTAGACGCACAATAGTTAATACAACCCTAAAAATTCCATAATCAGCATGGTCTAAATGAAATACTGATGTCCTTTGTTTAGAATGCATAGTATTCAATAAATATTTATTTAACCAATAATAAAATAAATATTTTGAGATGAGATTAAAATTTCACTTTTCGATTAAAAACACATATAGTTTAGTCTTTAGTTTGTTTAAACTAATTGGTGTTTATAATTCTGCGCTGCTTAAGTTTTAGCAAATTTGGCTATAAAGACAGTTGCATATGTACATAACAAGACAAGTGCAGTTTTAAATTATTAATAATACTTAGAAACCAAAACGTAATACATGAATACATTTGCTAAGTGCATCTATACAACATATAAATTGGATTTGCTTTAACCACAGTTTAATTTGATTAAAGTAAACAAAACCGAATTAATATGATAATTTTTATTTATAACAAAAATATATTAGGCCCTTTCTAGAGTTACTAGAGGGCTTTTAATAGAGCGCGCTCTGTTGCAGGAAACAGATTTTAAAGGATTTTGCTCGATTGTTCAGTAAAAAGCCCTTTGCTTACTACAAACGAGTACATCTCTCTCTGAGTTCATTGACATGGAATATGTTTTAAATATTAATTTTTGTTTTAATATATAAAGGATTGTTAATAGAATCTGTGTTGTTTGTCTTTGTATTTGCTTGAAGCTATTTCAATTAACATTTTGAAATATTACTGATCACTGCGACTTTACCTAGTTTTCGGAAATTTGCCATTACTAATGTTAAAGAAATAGAATACAATGTTTCTATTTCTATACAAGGGACGAGTTGGAGGGCGTAAAGAAACTATAAGGGTTAAAGTTTTTTGTCATCTGAAGAAGAGGATACGTTCCTTTTTTTAATCATACTCAGTAATAAACTATAAACATATATTACAATTATACAAGTGACTATACCGAAAAGTGTACATGGACATTCTTAGGTTGTCATCTGAAGAAGAGGATACGTTCCTTTTTTTAATCATACTCAGTAATAAACTATAAACATATATTACAATTTTACAAGCGACTATACCGAAAAGTGTACATGGACATTCTTAGGTTGTCATCTGAAGAAGAGGATACGTTCCTTTTTTAATCATACTCAGTAATAAACTATAAACATATATTACAATTTTACAAGCGACTATACCAAGAAGTGTACATGGACATTCTTAGGTTGTCATCTGAAGAAGAGGATACGTTCCTTTTTTAATCATACTCAGTAATAAACTATAAACATATATTACAATTTTACAAGCGACTATACCGAAAAGTGTACATGGACATTCTTAGGTTGTCATCTGAAGAAGAGGATACGTTCCTTTTTTAATCATACTCAGTAATAAACTATAAACATATATTACAATTTTACAAGCGACTATACCGAAAAGTGTACATGGACATTCTTAGGTTGTCATCTGAAGAAGAGGATACGTTCCTTTTTTTAATCATACTCAGTAATAAACTATAAACATATATTACAATTTTACAAGCGACTATACCGAAAAGTGTACATGGACATTCTTAGTTTGTCATCTGAAGAAGAGGATACGTTCCTTTTTTTAATCATACTCAGTAATAAACTATAAACATATATTACAATTTTACAAGTGACTGTACCGAAAAGTGTACATGGACATTCTTAGGTTGTCATCTGAAGAAGAGGATACGTTCCTTTTTTAATCATACTCAGTAATAAACTATAAACATATATTACAATTTTACAAGCGACTATACCGAAAAGTGTACATGGACATTCTTAGGTTGTCATCTGAAGAAGAGGATACGTTCCTTTTTTAATCATACTCAGTAATAAACTATAAACATATATTACAATTTTACAAGCGACTATACCGAAAAGTGTACATGGACATTCTTAGGTTGTCATCTGAAGAAGAGGATACGTTCCTTTTTTAATCATACTCAGTAATAAACTATAAACATATATTACAATTATACAATTGACTATACCGAAAAGTGTACATGGACATTCTTAGTTTGTCATCTGAAGAAGAGGATACGTTCCTTTTTTTTAATCATACTCAGTAATAAACTATAAACATATATTACAATTTTACAAGCGACTATACCGAAAAGTGTACATGGACATTCTTAGGTCCCTGGTTAACATATAGGTCTTTTCTTGTTTCTAAAATCTCTCTGGGCTAGGCCCGACTGGTTACCAAGAATCCTTCTTGGTCCCAAAAATCGCTTTACGGCAAACAAATATTATTAATTTAAAGAGTCTGTAAAATTTAACCAACAGTTCTGTGTAAACATTGTTTTATCACAGCAAAACTATATATTTAATTAATGTAACCACTATTTTTTATTTTGTACTTTAGCATGTATGTAGTCTTGAAAGCATAAAGTAAAAGTGATAGCAACAACACTTTTTATTTCAATGTTTCGTGCAACCTCCGTTGAAACCATAAGTAAGAAAATATCCAAATTAGGATAGGGAATGTTTTAGTAATAATATAGTTTTAAATGTATATTTTATTAAATAGTAATTATGCAGTGAATGGTCAGTACTTTAATGCAGATATGAAGGCACAGTTACTATCTAACTTTTACTATAAATCTAGACTATTGTGAAACGCATCGTAGTTGTCTTTTGGCAGAACTATGCTTCTCAGACCTGTTTTTGTATATATATATATATATATATATATATATATATATATATATATATATATATGTATTTCCTTGATCGTCCTCGTAACTAAGGTAAAATAAACTATGGGGGAAATAAACTAAAGGTTAAATAATCTAAAATAATACTAAGACCAGAATTAAATTACAATGGCAATACATATACACATTTTGACATATTTTCTTGAGAGTGGCAACAAGACAAATCTACTCTGGCGTCGGAAATATAATTTACTCAAACCAAAAGTGCTCAAACACGTGCAAAGCCGACGAAATTGTAGGCGAAGCCGCGGGTAACCTGCTAGTCTGTAATAATGCTGCCTTATTTTTCTATGATTGTGGACAGTATAATTTTTAATTTTAACCTTTTTCTGCCCTCTTCTCCCTGCATATTACGACAGGAGCTGTGTTCCGCTTTAGGCAAAACGAGAGATTAAGTTGTGAGTCATGAGATTCTTTATCCTCGGGCGCGTTTCACTGGAAACTAATCCCATTTAAACTTTCCATGTTATTGTTATCAACTTTCATTGTTGTTTAATTGGGTTGTTGTAGAACATCGTACAGTTCCAAATATAACATCAAATCTAAAATAAAACTGTTCAGACTCATAGTTCTTAATTAATTTCCTTGTACTAGTGTTTGTCTATACGAAATCTAATTAATAAAACAAGTTTTTATTTATAGTCGATGATTACATTTAGATTTTGTATCGACTGCCACAGACCATATATCACAGGTAATAGAATACTCAAAATTAAAGGTGACCAGGATTAGTCAAGTGTGTAACTACTAAATGATTATTCAAAATTAAAGTAATTAGACTATTACTCCACCTCAAACTGTTCTGAAAACGTTTGAACAAACAAATACGTGATGTGATGTTTTAGAACCATTCTCAATTTGAAAAATAATGTTATATCTTCGTTACCAAAACATTGAAACAGTTCAATCGGTGCAAGTTAAATTTTATCAATCAGTTAAAACCTATTCTTGTGTTAATAAAATTAAGTCACAGTAATTAGTTATGTGCTTAAATATAGCAAGGTATGAAAGCACTAAATTGAATAAATACAGTACTTTTATTCTTACTAAAACTTGTCCAGCTTTTTAAATTCACATCCAACTCAATAATACTCTACCAACACCTAACTCTTCAGGACGTAAGTTGTTATTTGTTGACATCGGCCGGAAATGAGTTTTCTGACAGCTTTCAAACCAAAGAATGTTTACGTTCTGGTTCTGATTAGTAGAAGACATTGAAGTTGCAGACAGTATCAGAAAACATGGTTTCGTAGCGTCATTTGTTTTGTGTACGTTTGTTGATGTATAATGACTGCAGTAGCCTATATATAACGAAGCAGGCCATAGGTTTTCTGCTATTTCTGGCAGTCATCCAGTAATAAATACAATTATGCTGTAAACCAATCTTTTCTTACTTACTCAATTGTTCATTTACTCTTGAGCATAATAAATAAGTGATTCGTTGGTGAAATATTTCATCACTGATTTATCAGAGGAAAAAATAAACTTACTAAAACTTAATTCCCAGTAAATATTACCCTTAATACATTTTCAAATGATACCTTTACTGACTTAAAGACACTGACATATAAAAACCTTTGATAACACTAAGATATAGAACTGTCGTGACGGGAAACACTCTTATAGGCTCTGAAAACGGTGTAAACAATCAATCGAAAACCATCGCAAAAAATACGATATGTGATTAGCAGTTCGCAGTTTCATCAGTGTTACAAACTGTTACGAAAAAGTGACCTCAGGAAACTTATCACATTAGTCTAACAATGTTAACATGATAAAACTGTCCATAGCTAGCACAAAATCAATGAAAAACCTTTAGAGTAGATTATTTATAGATGTAACAACTCCAACAACTATTCAGAGATATACGAGACCAGAAATTAGGCTCATAGTCCAAGAAGGCGATCATGCGTTCGTGAAGAAATGAGATGCTGCCCAGTCGGAAGGTGAATCTCATTCATAAACCTGGCAACACTTTCCTTCTTCTAATTTCTCTTTCATTTATTGCCTCTGAATTTTCACGCGCATGCGGTGGCAAAAATTGCAAACACCCAATCCATCCATAATGCATACATCATTTAATGGAACCATCGAGTGCATCTCATAATTGTTACATCTCTTATCGAAGAACTTATCCAGGATATGATGTATTACGTACATCTTCTCCCTGTTGTGCTTGATAATTATTAGTTAAGGCCATAATTATTATTGGATTTGTATTTTGTGTTTGCTATTATTAGCAAGCTGATTGCCTTAAACACAGACAAACTAATATAAACCAGGCTGGAAGTTAAAAAAAAAATAAAGATTCCCGCACCCAATTTGGTTTTAAATAAACAAACCGGTGAGTTTAATGAATTAATTTGTTTTCATGCATGAGAAACCAATTTCTTTTAACAGAGTAATATTTCAAACAACACTGAGGCTGTTACGAATAATTTTACCTACTTTATACATACTTTTAAGTATAATTTTCTCAATATCCATTCATTGATACTACAGGTTATTACTTTACCGACCCGCTTCCTTACATAGCCAAACATACCATCCCTTTATATCCTCTCTTATATTTCCCAGGTTATAATTTAAATATATAACCAAACTGACATTTTCGTAGTTCAATGTTAAAAAAATGGATGTTCTCTTTTATTAACATTACAATATAGTAAATTTTATAATAAAAGATATGGTTATGCAAGTATGCGTGTGCTTGCTACATTTTCCACATATTTATAATATAAATCTATATCAAAACGTTACAACTAACAGACGAGGACAGAATGTAAGCGCACCATTAAAATATCCAAAGCAGTGACGCTGGTAAATTTAGATGGTGGTACACCGATTACCACATTTAGCCGTCAAGAACATTCTCTTGAGGTTGTATAACGACAGACGCCGCATTGTTGTCTTAAGATTAACATTCCTCAGGGTATTGCTTACTCACGGGACTCGGGAGGGAATCTGGCATTTATTACCACTTGCTTACTTGTTCAGATTATTGTCAGTTCGTATCCTGTTATTGCATTTTATCCCAAGAAACCTCTTGGTGTACATATTATTCTTTTATTCATATCAAACCTTTTTAACGCTTAACACTTTTTCTCTGAAGTTGGTATACATTAAATTTAACCTTCGATAATTTTATTTTCCCAAAAGATACTAGAATTAAGTTTGAACAGATCGGAAATGGTCATTCCTTCATTTTATTACCATTTTGCTCATCTTGAAATGTTCTGTTTAGTTATTCGTAAGCCCTGCAAATAATATAGGGCACAATAAACAAAAGTTATACAATTAAACATAAAACGAAAGTGTAATGACTGGCATAATTTCTTCCTAATCTAAGACGTAAAGCATATACTTTAACTATTAATTGAACAAAACACATTTGCTCATACTTCAGAACTGAAAAGTTTCACAGATCACAAAATTAAACACATCGGATATTAGCAAAGAAACACCAATACACATCACAGATTCAACGCAGAAACACATTGCACAGCAAGTAAGTAGCGACTAAGCCAGAAATTTCCATTCAACAGTTTTATGGAGTAGCATCTACACAGTCAAAAACCATGATGGACACGGTTGGCAGGGAGAAATCGCCAAACGCCTTCAGCCTTATCCATTTTCATAGTTTCATTTTCTTGCTGATTTGTTAATATAAGTGATAGTTAACGTTAGGTCATGATGACTGAAGAAGGCATTTGATACTATGTTTTCGAAACGTTGTGTACAGTTTTTGTTTCTAACCTATAACGACATCTAATGCCAAACCCATTAAAAACCACTTCATCATTTGTTGATGGTTACAGATCGTCATATTTTGTTTTCAGTAACATTTAAATCAATCAATAATATATACCGGATTCACAGAGGGGTACTCAATCATACATTAAGTTAATACATCTATATATTTCTGTCATGATATCTATAAATAATGGAACATACACCGTCAGGCACAAGTAAATAAACAAAAGGGTTCATTAAGATATTTAAGCACAATATGTATGTAAATTCAGCATTAACTGGACAAATTTGTAACACATTAATGACGCATTTACTAATTTGAGTAGATCTATACAATTATATTAAAGCTAAACAAAATTCTATTACAACCCCTTGGGAAAAAGACTGCTTATAGAGTTGGCTCTATAAGCAGGGGAGAGCGTGTATTCCACTATTGTATAGAATACACGCTTCTTCTATACGGAAATACACGCCTTGGGGGCGTGTATTTCCGTATTGCAGTCACTATTTGTAACAGTACTATACACAAATCGCTAATGGCATTAACTTTTAAAACGTTTAAGCTAATAGATAAATTCTACAATTGTTGCAAAAACTGATTGGAATCTAAATTTAAATACAGGTAAAAGGAATGGTTCATGTTCTGAAGATCACACTTCTAAACTAACTGTATAAGAGTAGGTGCCCAAAGAATCAATCTCTCAGTTTTTGAATTGTTAGTTTTAATGATTATTTTACTAAAATCTAGGAATATGTGTTTATATGTCTCATAATATTGTTCCCACAATTAATATTTTATGTTAATTAGGTTAAAATTCTGGTATTACGCCTAGAAAAATTCGTAATAACTGAAGAAGATATTTTATTAACGAACCAGATTATGTGTAGTTTAAACGGAAACCACCTATTACAAACCTGTGTAGGCAAACAGACACACATTAGTATATTGGACCACCTGTGCTAATAGTTTCGTTGAGGCTGACCGAATATCTGTCCTGACCTAATGCTAAATTGTGTTGCTTGGTGAAAAAGCTATTATTAACTAATAGACCTTTCTTATAATCGGTGCATTTTAGAATACCACAAGGAATCACACTCATTCTACTCATAATTTATTTATATTTGACCACTTATTGGGGATTCTTGAGTCTTATCAATAATATAAATTCCATACACACTTTGGATTTCATCAAGATTAAAAATTTCAGATATTTTTGTAAGAAAAAAAGAATTGCTTCTTCCCGTATTAGGCTCAAAGGTTACAATTCATGTTATTTTCCTTATTAAGTTACAATACTTCCATAGAAAATGTTATACACACATTCATTTAAACGTGAGTTGTCCCTATGGTTATGATAATCGTGCTGCAATTGCATGAAATTTGACCTATCATTGATATAATCTAGGTTCTGAATTATACGATTTTATACGGCCAGTATTTTGCGCGAGGACAGAACGCAGGTAGTGGCTCATTAATGTGGCCTGCATATAAATTATATGTGTTGTATGTGGGTATTGCTCCACAAGCTCAGCGTGACAAGCAATACCCACAGTGTGAGCAATTGTATCCATATCTAATCCATATCTAATATACTATACAGCCGCATGTGAAACTGACTGACTGATATATGTATACAAATTCTAACATAGTTCTAGAAGTGCTGGAAACTTGAAATTTGGCACGCAGGTACCTTTCACAATATGACCCGGAGGAAAAGTCTTAAAACCGGATTTTTTACTTTTAAACCCCTCAAAAAAATTCCTCAAAAATCGCGCATTCTTTACCCCTGCAGGCATTTCTTGTAAGCCTGATAGCGGGTGAACCGTTGGAGCTAGCTTCAATGTGACGAAAAATTGTTAGTTAGGAATGAAGTGAACTACAAAAAAGGTCCAGTGACTTTTTGTCCTATCTCGTGTGGTTAAGCGACAAAACGCGGGAATGTTTGATATTCCAGAGATTTTTTTGCTTAAAATAAAGTTTCGAGCCTGATAGTGGCCGAACGGTAGGTCGTAGCTCAAATCTGATTGACCCATCAAATGAGCAAATTGCGCGATCTACAGAAAAGGTCCAGTAACTTTTTGCTCTATCTCCAGTGGTTCGGCCGAAAAACGTGATTATGTGCAATTGTTTTGTAATTTTTTACGTGAAACTTTTGTTTTCGGGCTCGATAGCGGCGAAACCATTGGACGGAGGTCGAAATAAGACAGACGTTGGAGTTAGGAAATGAGGTAATCTACAAAAATGTGCCAGTAACTGTTTACTCTATCTCCATTGGTTTGGCCGCAAAACGTGATTAAGTGAAAATATTTGGAAATTTTCGCCTAAAAATTTACCTTTCGGGCTCGATAGCGGCTAAACGGTTGGTCGTAGCTCAAAACAAATTTTTAAAAGGATTTAAGAAATTGCGTGATCTACAAAAAATGTTCAGTAACATTTTGCCCTATCCTCAACGGTTTGGCTGCATAACGCGTTTTAAAGTATTGATTTTTTTAAGTTTTACGTGATATTTTTAAACTGCCCAGTGCAGCCTTTTGTCCTAAGCTCTGTACTGCCTAAATTATAGGTCGTAGCTTAAATCTGATGGCATAATCGAAAGACAAAATCACATTTCCGACAAGAAAGTTCTAGTCACTTTTTGTCGTATCTCTAACGGTTAAGCCGCAAAATGCCTTTGAAGTCAAAAGTTTGAATTAATCTGGAAAAGTAGATAAAGTTGGTCAATTTTTCACTCCCAAACCAGTAATCTTAAGCTCGGACATAACATTTCCCCGGTAACATTACCCTCTGGGAATTTCCTGGCATGGCTATATTAACTCCTGAGCAACCCTGTAAAATTGGCACACGTGTGTCATTAACCCCGGTAACATTTACCCCCCTCCGGCGACTTCATGGTATGACCAGATAACCTCCTGAGTAAATTAAACCTCCTGATGTGTTAACTCCCCCGGTAACATTATACCCCCCCAGGCAATTTCCTGGCATGACCTCACGTCCGAATTTTACCAATCACCAAATCTCTTCACCCCCCTTGAGAAGTTGATTGGAGTTTAAATCTTTATCATTCAGTAACTAGAAAACTATGAGATCTATAAAAAAGGTCCAGTAGCCTTTTGTCTTATATCCTTTAGTAAGCCTGATAAATGCTCTAAAAGGCAAATTCTTTGTCGTCACTTTTAGGTGTTTTAAATTTTGCAACTATAATTAGTTATGCTGGTTCCATATTGACCTTGTATTACTACGTTAAAGAGTGACTAAAACCCCCCTCCACATCGGGAGTTGGCTGAGCGTTAGTGAAGCTTCAATAGTAGATAGGGACAGAGTTTTTTTTTTTAATTTTATGAAATATTAGTTCATTGTCAAAACTCTGGCGTGGAATGATAATTTCCGAAGTAATTTAAACCCCCTGATCAACGTTTTATTTTGATAAAAATTCCTCGTGCCCAGGCACAAATTTACTAGAAAAGTACCACGCGTTCTTTAACCCCTGAGAACATAAACGCCCTCTCCCGGGAATTTCTTGGTTGATGAACTCCTGATTAAATTAAACCCCCTGATCAACTTAATAATCTGATAAAGGTAGTTTTAAATTTATTTACACTATATCTGTTTACACAATAGCTGACCAGTGCAGACTTTTATGCCAAGCGTTGTACTGGCTGACTCACTGATAGGGTATACAAATTCTAACCCACTTCTAGAAGTGCTGGAAACACCAAATTTTGCACACACGTAGCTGGAGTCTTCAAACCACCGGGAAAAGTCTGAAAACAGGAATTTTTTAATTTTGAAACCCCTCAAAAAAATTCGCAACGTGACCCCTTTTTGCCCTTGCAGACTTTTCTTTGAAGCCCGATAGCGGGCGAACTGTTGGAGCTAGCTTCGATCTGACGAAAAATTCATAGTCAGAAATAAAGTGAACAACAACAAAGGTCCAATGACTTTTTGCTATAACTCATTTTGTTTGGCCGCAAAACGCGATTAAATTAAAATATTTTGAAATTTTCGCCTAAAAATTTACCTTTCGGGCTCGATAGCGGCTAAACGGTTGGTCGTAGCTCAAAACAAATTTTCTATGGGATTTAGAAAATTGCGTGATCTACAAAAAGGGTTCTGTAACATTTTGCCCTTATCATCAACGGTTTGGCCGCATAACGCGTTTTAAAGTATAGATTTTTTACGTTTTACGTGAGATAATGTTTTCTGGGCTCTGTGTTAGCGGAACCTTTAAGGTTAGGGTAGAATAAAAATCGCATTTTAATACGAAACAATGTGGTCTACAAAAAAGGTCCAATGACATTTTACAGTATCTTTTATGGTTTAGCCGTAAAACGTGATTATGTTGAAAATTCCACTCAAAAACTTACCTTCTGGGCTCGATATTGGCCGAACCGTTAGCCCTAGCTTAAATGTAAAATTTTTTGTAACTAGCTATTCATAGGATCTAAAAAAAAGGTTCGGCAGCTTTCTATCGTTTATCTTTCCGTAAGCCTGATAAATGCTCTAAATGACAAATATATTATTCGTCGTTACTTTTAGGTGTTTTAAATTTTTCAATTATAATTAGTGCGCTTCATACTGGTTCCAGCTTGACCTTGTATTACTACGTTAACGAGTGACTAAAACCCCCCTCCACGTCGGGAGTTGGCTGAGCGTTAGTGAAGTCTCAATAGTAGATAGGGACAGAATGTTTTTTATTATGTTAAAGACACAACACCCTCTAAAATAGGCCCACGTGTGTCATTAACCACTTGTAACATTAACCCCCCCCCCCGGGAATTTATTCATATGACCAGAAAATAACCTGACTAAATTAAACCCCCTGATGTCTTAACCCCCTTTAACATTAATCTCCCCCCCTCCCGGGAATTTCCTGGCATGACAAGATAAACCTCTGAGCAAATTAAACCCCCTAAACAACTTAAAAATAATGACTCAGGGTTGGGTTTTTGTTATATTTATACTAAGCAATTCACAATAGCCCACCAGTGCAGTCCTTTCTCCACAGCTCCGTACTGGCTAAACCAGACGTCGTAGCTAAAATCGGACACCAGAATCGAAGATAAAATTAAATTTCCGACAAGAAAGGTCCAGTCTTTTTTTGTCGTATCTCTAACGGTTAAGCCACAAAAGGCCTTTGAAGTCCAAACTTTAAATTAATCTGGAAAATTCGATAAAATGGGTCAACTATTAACTCCCAAATCACTAATCTTAAGCTCGGACATAACCTTTCCCCGAATACCGCTTATCCCCGAATTTGCAAGCGTACATCATGGGGGCCTGAGACGAAGGCGAGTTGTATCTATACAGGCGTAGGTAAATATTTCCTATTCCTATCACATTAATCATTATAAACCATAGCGCTCACTCATCGTTACAGCATCATATACCCATTTATACCATATAGCTCGATCATCAATACCCTGCCAAATACCCACTGGTAGCGCTCAATCATCGATACAGTACTGCTCACTTATCGATGCAGTATCGATCATACATCGATACCTTACAGTTCTACCATCGATATCGTACATAACTCATATATACTAAAACTATCGGCTATGTCAAACACATGAAAAAGTAGAAAATTGTATCACTACAGTTTTAATCTCAAGCAGGCTGTACTTAACTGAAAAAAATGTTAGTTATATAGTATAATTTTTTTAACACAAGGAACCATGTTATTAGTTATAAGAAAATAAACTATCGGCATACCATATTTAGTGAGACCATTTTGTTTTTCCCTTATTTTTGTAAGGGTATAAGATTGTAATAGAAACTTTTAGTACATATATCAAACGTAAGCAACACACAATGTATAAGCTGCTCCGTTATGCTATTGTAACCTGTAGTATGCTTTACCAAACAAATCTGTAGTATGACTTGCAAAGTAGATGAATAATTTATGAACTCATTATCTTGATTCATGTTACTGTAAATTGCAAACAAACAATATGTATGATGATGAAAACATGGCCACCTATGGAATTTGATAAACATACAAGATTTATAAAAGCCCTAACTAAAAATGACTCAGTTTGTATATAAAACTTGCTATGGACACCCAAATATAATCATATTCTCATAATTTGTTGGCTGAGCGATTTTTGTATATCTGTCTGTTTCGACGATATTTTGGAGACGATCTGTACTATAGTCTTGAAAATGTACATAAACCTTTATTTCTAAATATAAAATATCGATAATGGTGCACGTCACTCGATGGGATTTAGCAGAGCTTTAGTGAACATTTTTCTTATGGGTAACTATAATGGCAACTAGAAACTTGGAAGAATCAATAAATTTGTAAACAACCTAAAACACAATCATATGACATTTCAATAAGTGACGTAATAGCACACAACTAGCTACGTACTTTAAATTTCGCCAGCAGACTCAGCAAAACCTGATACGCGACACGTAATGTCATATAATCTTACAGTATCTTCAAGCTCAATATACTCACTATACACTTACGAAAATAAAAATAAATTGGAGTATGTAGATTCTTTAACACAGATCTGGTTTACTTAAGGGAGTGATGCACTTTTTGAGCTAAAAAAAAAACAATTTTTTTTTTTATTGCACAAAAAGAATCTCCGTTTTATGCTGATTAAGTAGATATATACTTTTATATGTATGTCTTAATGTTATCTATAAGAAAAAAATACGTTTTGTAAATGCTTGCATCTGTTAAGGTATCACTTGATGCACAAAACGAGCACACTGCTCAGTTAGGTTTTTAATTTTTATACTTTTATATAGTCTTAGGTTACTCTATGGTAAATTCCAAGTTACTATGACTGACCACTTTGTTTTTTTTAGCAGACAGTAGTGTTGTTTATACATTAGCAGCTGTTGCTAGGTTATGTTATGATTGTTGTTTTCTTTCTAATTTTGATAAAGTGATACAGATTTGTGTAAATAGTTTTGCTGTTTTACTTACTGTTGTGTTTTTTGTTTGAACTTTGGTGATCTTACAACTTACAATGCCTAGAATTAGGAAGTTTAATACAGCCAATAAATTCAAAGGGAACAGATACTCTTCAATTGGTGAGTCTGCTAAGCCTAGGCATAATTCTTCCACAACTACAAATGAGAGTAGGCCTATGCCTAAGAAATCATCTAGTTCGAAGAAACTGAGCAGTAATCAGCTTCCTAAGGATCTAAATTTTGTAAATAACGATGTAAATATAATTTTCAACTTAGAGTTACTATCTAACCTTGTAAATAGTTTTACCAAATGTAAACATTGTAACAAAGAAGGAACTGTTTCGATAAATCTTGACAGTACATTTTCTAATGGGTTAGCTCATAAAATCTTGATTCAATGTTCCAATTGTGATGAAAGAAAAGCAGGCATGAACTCAGATATTATAAGAAATTGTTATGACATAAATATAAGATTTGCCTATGCTTTGAGATCTATCGGTAAAGGCCAATCAGCAGCAAGAATGTTTTCCGCTGTGATGAACTTAGCTCACCCTAATGTAAGGTTTTATAAATATAATATAAAGCTCTTTTCAGCTGCCACGGAAGTACGTGAAGGTTCATTGAGAAATGCAGCAATACAAGCTATTGAGGAAAACGATGGTAGCAAGGATATCGCAGCAGCCTTCGATGGGTCCTGGCAAAAACGCGGCCATACCTCTCTAAACGGCGTTTTAAGTGTTACTTCTTTTGATACTGGAAAAATTCTAGATTTTGAGTGTTTCTCAAAGTTTTGCACAGCTTGTACACACAAGAGTATAAAAAGCAACCCTGAAAAAAAAGCATCACATAGCCCTAAATGTAACTGCAACTATGTAGGATCCAGTCGAGGCATGGAGGTTGAAGGTGCTAAAATTATTTGTGCAAGGTCTGAGACAAAGTTAGGAGTTAGGTAAATACTAAATACCTTGGAGATGGGGACTCCAAGGGTTTCATGGCTGCATTTGAAAGTGAACCTTATGGCCCTGAGGTAAAAATGTCCAAACTTGAATGTGTAGGCCATGTACAAAAGCGGTTAGGTTGTAGGCTACGGAAGCTACGCATAAAAATGAAAGGAAATAAGCTTAGCGATGGAAAGGCCCTTGGTGGTAAGGGAAGATTAACTGATGGACATATAGATAAGCTTCAGAGGTACTATGGATTAGCTATTAGGAATAATTTAGGTAGTACAGCAGACATGAAAAAAGCTATATGGGCCACCTACTTCCACCGCTTATCTACAGATGAAAACCCACAGCATACCCTTTGCCCTAAAGACCCTAACACTTGGTGTGATAACAATAAATGTGTTCTAAGCAATACTCTACACACATATAGACATAAAAATTCTTTGCCTGAGCCTGTTCTTTTAGCAATAAAACCCATATATAAAGATTTGACTCAGGCAGAACTTTTGGATCGGTGCCTTCACGGACAAACTCAAAACCCAAATGAAAGCTTTAATGCATGCATTTGGAAAAGAATTCCTAAAACTGAGTTTGTGGGCCTACAAACTTTAAAGCTTGGTGTGACAGATGCTGCCTTATGTTTTAATGAAGGTGCAGTGGCTAAAACTAACGTACTTCAAAGGCTACAACTAAAACCTGGAAAATTCATGATTGAAGGCTTACAAACCATTGATAAAATTAGAATTATAAAAGCAGAAAAAGAAGCAGAGGAGCAAACCAAAGAAAGCAGGGTAAAAAGAAGACTGCTTAAGAGGCAAGCAGAAGATAAGCATGATGAAAACTACTCACCAGGAGAGTTTTAAGGTAACATTTATCTTTAATCACTGATTTCCGAAACCTTGTTTTTAAACACGTTGGTACCATTTTCTCCTGAAATACTGATCCAAAATCCATGATTTTTTTTCTGGTTGTTGATTACATTAGTATGAACAATATGTATTAGAATTGTTTTAATATACTTAAAATTAAAAGAGTGATAAAAATAAAATTACTTAAAAAATTATTTTTTTATTTTTACAGTTTTTTAAAAGTGATACGATTATTTTATTTATTACTACATTCTTCAAAAACTAGTACAGTTTGTGTGTTATATACTATATAATAGATGGTAAAAATCTCAGGACAATATGTTGAATAGTTTTTAAGATAATGGTACCTAACTACATGCTGAATTTCCCATATAAATAGCATTGCGCTAAAAAAAGTGCATCGCTCCCCCTTAAGAACTTTAATTTTAAAAACTTTTTGGCAATTTATAGGTTACAATTAAGTCTGTTTTAAAGGAAATGCTTTCTCCTCTTGCAAATTCTAGTTTACAATTACGTACTTTTATATTATAGGATAAAATTATAATGCGCTAAAAATATAGTTTTGTTCTAGACATTATTTTCTGTATATTTCCAAAGTAGTTTTTATTCAATATCGTTTAAAGCTTTTCTTCAGCTTCTACCTTTATTATCGATTAAAATATTGACTAAGATAGTATAAAGTGGTTAGTTTTTACTATAGTAGTTGAAATCATTGTTGTATTACCTAATCAAATTCTTATCTAATATGTATGAAATTTAAGATGTGCTATACATAATATGATTGTGGAAAAGCAAACTCAATGCAAAAAAGCAGATCCGCTTTTGTCTACAATGTTGCGATACACTGAATTAAGTGTAATACGTAGACGTGTTAAGAGTTAACAGTCCTCTAGGTCTTATAATAAATTCAATCCAACCAAACAACAAATCAGAATCACTTTGATTCGTTGATTATCCACAATTCATTATCCCTGATTATTCATAACCCAAGTTTAGAATGGCGCAAAGAAAACTCTCTTTCAATTGCAACTGAACTTCAATTGAATTATGCAACAATACCGACTAATTAGAGGATTTAACGAAGACTGTGAAATCAACTTACTTTATGTTAATCTGTGGCTTTCGTAATTCTCATTAAAATGACTAATGTCTACCACACTTAAGGCTTTTTACATGTGGTGTTAATAGAGAACCCTATATGTTATTCAACGTGATGTGTTACTTTTTACAAATCTGCAGTTATTATAATTTTTTATCATCTACATTTCATAACCAATCCAATGAATTAATACGCAACATAATTTTAAAATACTGGAACTTAATCAATGAGTTTCCATTTACTCTAATTAATTTTTTGACTCCTGCGAAGTAGAATTCTTATAGGCTGTACTTCGTACATAGTTTATAAGATATTTATAAAACATAATTGTCTATAACATTTAGTAATTTTTACAATTAATACATTTTTAAATATCACAGGTATTGTTCAAAACACAACACACACACAAATTTCAATCAAGACTCAGGTTATCTCAGATGCTTTATATTAGTCATTGCATGTATATATTGTCAAACTACTCTTGTGTTTCAGAGCCAAAAAAAGAATTAAATTTAGCCATAAGATGCTTTAAAGTTGTAAATATCCTCTTTGCATCATTTTCTCGTTTTATAACTCTAAATTGACTTATTCTTGACTACTTCACGGGTTTCACACATGAGGTTGTATTTCGTGTTCACAAGGGACGAGCAACTTCTTGTCAAGCTGTCAATATTCTTAATGGGATTATTTAATCTGTACATAACATAACCATGTTTAAATATAGTATTATCTGATTATAAACAACAAAATAAAAAAGTTTCTATACAATTAACACAACGTTCTACGATGGTGTGATTCCCTCCAAGAGATTGCAATGGATAACCGTTATATAGAGCCTGATAGACATACAAGTTATGAAAATCCTAAATAGAAATGAATCAATCTCGTAAATTAATCTTGATAAACTAATAGTCAAACATATTGAATTGAAAACTTGCATTTCTATATTTTAGTCTGTTTGCATAACATCTAGGGAACTATCTGAGTTACATACTTGGAATTGAACATGAAACTGTGTGTCTATATAGACAACATCGATGATGGTTCAAGTGACTTCGTTAGAGTTGACCGAGCATTACTGAACGCCTTTATATGATTTGTATGGGTAACCATGTTAATGGCAACAAGAACATCGCAGAATAAAGGAACTTGTAAACAAACTGGATATAATCATAGAGTATTTGAAACTTTTAGCCTAACGAAATTAGTGACAAACTTGAAATATGTTAGTTTTTCATATATCCTAATTTTCATTTAAGTTGATCGAGGTATTCCCAGTCATAAAACATTTTTTATTGAGGTAAAAATGTCAGTATCCCAAGTAATGTACTTGCCATGTCAGGAATTATGAATTATGTAAACGCTCTGTGCTAAATTCCGGTTTAATGAGAAAATTCTTCCGGTTTAATAACTCCAGTTCTCGTGTAAACAAGAAAGGCGTTGCTGTTTACTGTTGTATTTCAGCATCGATTCTCAGAAATTGCTGAGCACAAGAGAATTCAAGTTTATTTTTATCTCTAGTAGATATCGAGGAACAAATATTTAGTTTGTATTGTTAATATTTTTATGAAATATCACTTTTGTTTAAACTACATTGGATATCAAACATTAACACCTTCGCACAGGTAAGCAGATACTTAATATGTATTAAACCTACAAAAATATTGTGCAACTTTTATGAAACATGAAAAAAGCCATTGAAATAAAATCCAAAATAAACAACTACTCTTTATTCTGTTACAACAAGATGGATTTATTTCATTATATGCAATAATATTTGCAGTTAAGATTGTAAATACAACTTGCAGTTACAAGTGGTTAAAGAGCTCTATTAGGCTGGTAAGAAATTATAAATATACTAAAAAATTATAACCACTCAGTCACATGTAGAGAATCCATGTGAGGATATTTACTCTGCTTGTAGAATAACATTGACAGTTTTAATACAGTTAGTTACAATTATTAAATGAATAAAATATTCTTAACCATACTATAGCTCTCTATAGTTACCAATATGCTATAACTAATTAAGATTGTATTTCTAATACATTCATTCTAATTTAACTAGTTGAATAATTTTTGCAAACTGGTGGAACCAACGAAATGTGAAGCGTAAGAGTAAAAATCTATTTTATGACAAAAGTTGAACTCACTCCAGGTTCACTGTGAAGTGTCAGCATCAGGCGTGTCTGGTGAAACAGTGAATGTCAACCGTGGACAGTTTAAGGACCTTATTCCTTTTTTACCTGATAAAATATTCTTTGAATTCTTCATTAGTACACTTTGGAAAAAAAAAACTTACATGATTTAAATCATTAGTGTTATATATATAACTTTGTATGTCTACCCTAATTTTCACGCTGAATCCGTTGTTAAAATAATAATAATAAGATTCATTTTCGGTGAATGTCAACCGCGGACGGTTTGAGGACCTTTATTCCTTGTTTTACCTGATAATTAATTCTTTTAATTCTCCATTAGTGCACTTTCGATTATTTCATTATTTATTTAAATCATTAGTGTTATGAATTAAAGTTTGTATATACACCTTAATTTTCACGCGAAAATCAATAAGATTTGCATGGATTTCTAATTACTTTTGCGTAAAAATGCAAATTGTATGCATCTTTCACTATTATGAACTGTGTTTGTGTATAAAAACCCATTTTTCAAAGGCAGGATTTGAACTGCGCTATCACTTATTCAGATCCAAAGTCCAGCACTTGACTATCGACTCTCCAGACAGGTTTTCAGTTTTCTGCTCAACTTATTTTGTTATATTTAAGGTTACCAGAATATGAGTCTTTGTTCTCAAACAAAGATCCATAGGAGCGTACCTTGTTTTGTAGTAAACAGAAAGTATCTGAATCATAGTCAATGCCGATGTGATCGCTATCGATTTCATCAAAGGGTAATTATTTTCTCGAAGCAACAGGAAATTGGATTAGTCATTTCCTCGCGGCGACCGTGCACAATTCACTAAAAATAACATATTCTACATTATAAGGTAAGGTTGTATGGGTTAACCGCCCGGAGAGTTAAGTATCTGAATTATAGTATAGATAGTCAACTTCCATTCCTTGTAGGATTAGACAAGACCTTATACTGCTTTGTTCTGAACGAGAATGATCCTTTTTCTAAGCTTCGCTAACAAAGTGAAAGATCTCTTAACTTTATTCTGATAGTATACAAACTAAAACAGGATACATGTATATCTGAAAGGTTGCTTCTGAACGTGCAGCGTTTGTATAGAACTGATATTTGTGGTAAACAAACTTATGGTAAACCGAAGAGACTGGATGTGAGATTCAGAGAAAGTTTATAACATTGGGCTTCGCACAAACCACGAGTAATGGGGCAGAGGCTCCATGTATCAACGCTTTGTTGGTAAAGAACAAAAACAATCACCTTACCGTATACTCCACATAACTTGATTTTATTTTTGTAACTCCGATTCATAAAACATTAAGCTCTGTTCAGAAGTTCTGTCAAGTGTTTTTGTATGTAATTTATTCTGTTATGGAGAGACTTTTATAAGTAGTAAGATCTATAGTTCCTCAAAATATTCAATACAAATTTGGATTTCTCTGGTATCCAGTAGCTGTTATATTGTTACATAGCGGTAGATTTCATAAAAAGTACAGACACATTCAGAAATCTTTACTGCAAAAACTATATACGCTACACAAATATTCACATGAAAAATAATTGTTTTACTTTTATCAACTACATATAGAAATAAAACTCATTCTTTTTAATTGGATAGATTTTTTGTTCATACAAATATATAATAAAATATTTGGTATTATCAAAAACATTGCAAAAACCAATATTTCAGGGAATATTTTTAAATCTATATAAACCTTATAACTTACATACATTTCCAAAGATTCATGCAGTACTAATTACATGGAATTAAGAAATTCAATCATTTTCTTAGAAACCTCTAAATGAATTGTTGAATGTATGATTTTTTTGTTTTTCCAAACTATACAATTAAGCGTCTTTGCTACCGTTTAGCACAATACTAGTTAGCTAACAAGAGTAAAAGTAAATAAAGCTTAAACCATATTCTCTTAATTTCAGTATCATCTTTATACTGTGACAAAAACAAATCCATACAATTTTTACATCAAGAGATCAGTGTATAAAGGACGAGAATGAACTGATAGAAACGGCAATAAAACCTATGCTGAAACACTTGACTACGAAAGTAGATGAAGTACCATCTTTGCTTCAGAACTACCCTTAGTTCAATTATTACATAAAACGAACGAGTAAATCCTAGTCCCAATCCATAAATCTATAAGAAATTAAATATTTCCAAACAGTTTAAATGATAATGATATCCATCCCAAAAGTAAAATTAAATTATTGCATATAATAAGCGTGCAGAACATTTGATACAGTTCAACAATCAATAGTAAAACTATTAATAAAATGCTACCGTATTTTGCAATAGCAATGACAGTAAATACTAATAATTGGATGCTGTACTGCTTGCATATGCAAGATCAACACTGCTAGTGCAATATAATAGTAATAGATGTAAGCAGCACATGCTTGTTTGTTCATGATTAAGCATAACAATGTCTGTGCCTTCGGTAATAAAACATGATCCAACTGATCACACAGTTTATAATTACAGCTAAATGCTGTTAGAGGAGACTTTACTATTTAACAGCCTTCTTTCTTTTGCTTATTTCGCCTATGCCCAATCGTTGTTCTCGTTTGGAATAATAGCCTGGGGTGGAGCGTATAAAACTCTTTGCAACCTCTGCAAGTGGTTCAGAAGGCAATCTTAAAAGCCGGTTTAAAAAATCTAGGAGATATCCTACTGACACTTTATATCAAGAAACTGCCATTCTATCAATTCGAAAAATATTCATAAAAACACTTATTAGAGGTTTGCCGCTAAAGTGGCTTCTGTCATACCTCTCCGATAGAAAAACAACAAGTATCAGTTCAAAATTCATTTTCATGTACAACCAGTCTTAGATATGGGGTCCCTCAGGGATCCATCCTCGGACCAGTTTTGTTCCTGGTGTACGTAAACAATTTGAACTCAAAGATTCATAAAGGACACATAGTCCAATATGCAAATGACACGAATCTCTCTTTCACATGCAAATCAAAATTTCAAGTTGAAATTCAAGCTTACGAATAATTAAATGTATGTACACAATACTTTGAAAACATAAACTTGAAACTTAATTGTTCGAAAACACATTACATGGTTTTTGGTGGAGCACTGCACCATTTCAGTACAGACCTACTGTGATGTTGGACGACAAGGTCCTGGATGAAGTTGACTGTACGAAACTCCTGGGAATATACCTCGATAGAGGGTTGACTTGGAGGAACCATGTGGACAGTGTTTGTGCGAAACTATCAAGTAATATTTATCTCTTGAGAGGTCTTGCCGAATACTGTTCAGATCAAATTATGAAAATTGCATATTACGGTTTGGTCCACCCACATTTATCCTACGGTATTATATTGTGGGGTGGCTGTTCAAATGGCGACTTCCACAGACTTTTTGTCTTACAGAAGAGAGCTATTAGAATTATTGCTAAATTAAACTTTAGAGAGTCGTGTAGAAATTCATTTAGGGAGCTCAAAATACTAACATTGCCATGTTTGTATATACTGGAGACTACTGTCCATTGTCGGTTTAAGAGCCAAATGGTTCGAGGTCATGACATTCACAACTACGATACGAGGTATCAAGAAAATGTCAGACCTGCTCAGCATAGATTGAGAAGATACGAGCAACTTCCTTCTCAAGCCGGCATAAAGTTTCTAAATGGGCTCCCTGAAGAAATAAAATCAATAAATGATCTAAATCGGTTTCAAAATTACATTGCGACACTTTTTAGTGTCTCATTCTTTTTATACAGTTGGTGAATTCATGGACCATCTCACTAGCTTCAATGTGCGGTAGTACAGGGGCACTGACATCCAAATTATTTTTATTATATATTAATTTTACTGCTTGACAACTTTTATTGTTAACTAAAATCGATATTGTTTACGATATTTTAAAAATTAAATCGTTAGCATAAGACATTTCATTATTTTAATGAATATACAATTATTATTATGTGACGCATGCTATGCAATGTTAAAATTGTTTCTGGCAATAAAATTATTTGTATTGTATTGTATATTTATAAACATTTTGATAAAATTTTCTCTACAACTTCACATTCTCATAACACACGATACTCACAGAATATTGGTGTCTCATCAATGCAA
Source organism: Homalodisca vitripennis (assembly GCF_021130785.1). Classification (NCBI taxonomy): domain Eukaryota; kingdom Metazoa; phylum Arthropoda; class Insecta; order Hemiptera; family Cicadellidae; genus Homalodisca; species Homalodisca vitripennis. Next base: position 159,668,733 of record NC_060211.1, read on the forward strand.
ATCAGTAAATCCTTCTCATCTACAAATTATATTTATATATCCCATATTCTGTATAGAAATATCTGTAAATACTTTCCTGACAACCAAATATTCAACTCACCGTCAATATATACCTGTAAGAAACGCTCGAATGAATGGCTGTATCTTATCACTGCGGAGGAGGCCGAGGCAATTATCACGGCTGACTATAGAAGGACCTGACTTTTGACCCTGCCTCCCCCTTCTTAATGCCACTTCAACAGCACCGATGCCTCTATGGTTGTTTTCCTATTTTATACATTTATTTTTTATTTCATAACATTTCGGCAAGAAATCTACTAGTAATAGGTTACTTTGTTCTGCGTGTTGACCTTTTGATCTTTAAAATACACCATTCCTTAATTGTTTTTCATCTCTTTAAATCTTTCCTTTAAACTATTGGTAGTATGTACGCTAATAAATTTCAATACCGTATTATGTAAATACGGTTTTTTGGCGCGTCTGCTTTGGCTTTCTCCTCATGTAGGCTCATTTCCTAGGCCACTTTAATTTGATGAGTGTAATATTTTTATGTATAATGTTTCTAAGTACACATTTAACTATTATAGTAACAAGATAATATAGAAGCGCGAATTAGACATAGAATATATGCAATGTAATTGTTAATTAGGTTGAAACATTTAACTTTCGTTTCTATTATGTGTATTAACTTGGTAATAAAAATGTTCAATACTAAAGTACTTGAAAACTACATACTATTTCCCAAGAATGTAAGAAAATTTATATAAATAAAGAAAATAATTTAAAACAATAATAAGAAATGTATCATGAAATTGTCCAAAAGTTGGCAGCCTGTCATAAAGAAGCCATTTTATCATACTTCGTTGTTGGTAGGGAAAGGTTCAGCCAGTCACTAGAGGTCCGCTCCTTTCTACTCAACTGAACAGACGGATACTTAGTATTGGCAGTTTCGGTTTAACATCTGTTAACTTGCGATTGCTTTACACAGCGAGGCCAAAATATCTAGAAATCAATTATATAAGCCGAGGGAGTCAGAACACTGATCATGTAAGCCTGAGATCCAAACTGAGTAGGAAAACGGTAACGAAGGAAACTTACATATCTTTTTTATAAGGTATCACCCCTTTAAAAATTATTCGATTTCCTAATCGAGTTCCTAAATCGGTTCTTATTTTAATCTTGTATATAAGTTAGTGTAAATTCCGTGTTTCTCAGAATTCCTTATATTTAAAGTTAATGTAAATTGCTATTACAACAAATAATACTTTATTGTTTTAACTTCGTTTTTGTCTTTATAATCTTAATATTATTTTAATATCGTTGTAAATAAGCAGCTTTAAAAACACCTTTAGATCCTTTTTTATAATAAACATTACAGTTTCATTCTTTTGGTACCGACGTGAAACAGTTTTGTAAAACAGTTTTATAGACGATAGGAAATACTGCGATATAAGAGATAAATTTATAGAACAGAATTGTTATCCCACAGCAAATTTAAAAAAATTTAATTTGTTTTTGTGTTTTGTATAGATGCTATGTATAATGTTTAGTTTAAGAATTTACGAGTATATACAACGTCCTGAGAAAGGTAGAAAGAAAGTATCCCACTCAAAGGAACATAACAGTTATATAACTAACTCTAACTATTTTTCTAGTCAATTGAAGGATGAAACATTTAACGGTTAACCTTTCATGTCCAACCCTTGTTGTGTCAACACTCCGCAGCAGCCTGAGAGTGTTAAACTTATTCAATAAGGAAACTTTCTGCCGACAAAGCGTAGACCTTTTATTGTTTTCTCAAGTAGAGAATACAACGTTGAAGTGAAATAAGTTTAGTTTTCAAGCAATACTGGAATACCAGTGGATGATATTTATGAAATGATGTGTTTTATCTCGCTTTTTGTATTTCAAATAAAACTTTTGAGAAAATATGCTAGACATACGTTGTTTATTCTGGAATTTTATTTTAAATGGAACTAAGGATGTTCAAACTGAAAAGGATATGAAAAGGAATTGTTTTAAAATTATTAAATGTGTATTCCTGTGCATGTACATGTTGTATCTTGAAACCAATTACAGTGTATTCAAATTCAGAATATCTAAGAATATTGCTAGTAATTACAAAAATGCCCTCATTTAAGGGGGGAGGGACCGTCCACATAGGAGTCGAAAACATGTTTAAATGCAATAATAGGTTAAGTTGTACATATTTTCCGCTCATCCTGCACGTTACACACGAGTAGTATTACTCATTAAGATGAGTTTATAAGTTACATTTATTTAAAACTCTAATCAGCTGAGTAAATGGGCAAGAATATCTGGAACGGATAAATATAGATAAATTATAGCAGTAAAAATCAATAGGTAATAAATTTATTCAAAGTAATTTCAGTATTGCAATCGGTACTTTTTTAATTGACTCAAGAAATTCAAAACTAGAAACCCAGAATACGCGAACCGGTTAACAATCAAATGTGACTTATATAAATATTGGTCAAAATAAACTGGTAGATATTTGAACAGATCATTTTATTCTTTGAGTCAAAAGTAGGATGTAAACGACGGCAATAATTATACCACAACATGAGGTTATACAGAGATAATACCGGGATGTCTGAGATGGCCTAGATAGGTTAATACTGTGACAAATTTGAGGTTATGTAAGCAGTGACATATTACCTAAAATCCCAGTACCAGAACTTTGGTTTATAATACAACTCAGCTTCCCGCGATGTGCACGCAGCTACCCGGCTCGTGCTATAACAGTTGCCTCATCTCGAGTCAATGCGGGAGAGTTCGCACTCACTTAACAGTTTACAGTTTTCCCTACGATGACATTAACTATTACTGATTTATAAGGACTTTAAGGACCTCATTCGAGCGGGATAAAATACTGATCATCCATTTCGACAGCCTTACTGACGGACGAGGAGATGTTAAACACTAATTACGTAACGTTTACCAAAACACTTTTTTTCATTCAGCTCATTACATAATCAGGAGCAAACTATAATTATTTTTCAAAATACTATCCGAAAATTTTTATTCTGTTGAATTTTAAGCCAACTTCTAACTCCTGTGAGTTATATCGTAATGTAACGTTTAAAGTTCCACAAAATATCGTTAACTCTTTACTCGACACTATACGGTGAGTTTTTCCATACCATAAAGATCAGACATAGTCAGGATGATGTATCTAATGTGCACATTATTTGAAAAGGATTAAACCTGGTTTACACCTTCACCACATTTCGATGTAATACTTTAAAATTTCTTTGATTCTAGTTTATGATTGTTTATATTTTTCCAAACAAATTATATTCACTGTTAATAAACTGCGCAACGTGTATTATGTACGAACTCTGTAGAGGCCACTGTCTCACTATTTTAAATTAAAAATAATCTATATAAGATTTTCTTTCAAAACTTAAATTCGATCTTTTAAATAGTTTATCCCACATTTACTTTTTGAGGATTAATAACATTGTGCCTAAAGACATTTAACACACCACATAAAGGTGTCCTATATAAGTACCCACAAGATCATGTGGATTAAAATTGAATTCCAGCACAATCATTATTATTCTGGCGTTTAGTCAAACATTAATTGTGCCTGTAAAGCTTCTTTCAATATTATAAAACATATAACGTAGGAACTGACAACCCTTAGTTAAACCCTTGAAAAGCTTCACACACACAACATTTACTTTTATTCGAAGCGATAGTAAAAATAACAAGGACATCTTAACGAGAGCTGATGAATTTCACATTTGAATGAGAAGAAAATGTTTTAAAGAAAAAACGCTACATTTATATTTACAATAAAGTTACTGAGCTACTTTCGTCAGATTTATTTACAACTATTCCAGCTTTATGGTAAGTATTAAACTGGCCTTCAAACAGATCAAATATCGTGATTCATTTTCATAAATTATTTACTTTTCTGGCGGCTTAGAATAAACGGAAATATTTGTGAAATGAAATCTCAATTAATAAAATCTAACTATTATATAAACATTTATATTATCTGTGTGGTCTGTCTGTCTGTGTGAGTGTTTTTTGTTCAGTTACATAAAAGTTACAGTCTGACCGATTGTACAGAATTTTTACATGGGTATTATTAAGGTCCCTTGTTATCATATAGGCCTATTCCTAACCCTCCGGGCTACGTCTCGTCTCTAAATTAATTTGGGGAAAAGAGCCCGCTAAATGTAAAACACTGTTCTGTGTTAACATTGTGTTATAATAGCACAACATATTGTTTTTTTTCTTGCTATTTATATCATGGATCCAACCGTATTGTATCTTCTAAATTAAGGTAATTTAACCACTATTTTTAATTTGCTTACATTTGTAGCAGTGAAAACATTGAGTAAGGTTGACAGTAAAACATTTCTTATTTCATCCTTCTCTGCAACCGCTGTTAAATACAGAGTAAAAATATATTCAGGTAAGAAAATTAATAGTAATAGTCAAAATTTTTAGCACAGCAGTTTACAGAATATTCGCAACGGCTAAGTAACCAATGAGTTAAATAGTGCCGGCTTGGCGCCTGCGACGACTTCTTGACTAAATACGATTTTAGCTGTGCAACGTACAGTATTCGACTTTAGTGCAGGAGTTTTGTGTCACTGTTTCTCGGTAACTTACAGAAATAATCCACTTCAGTGGTTTGGATAATCAGATGAGTTATATGTTTTGGATTTACTTCTGCTGCACTCACACGGTAACTTTGAAAGTTAGAATCCTTCCCTCTTCAAGATATATATGAGCGGTTACTGCGGAGCAAAAATGCGGTTTCTATGTTTTCCGACTAAATCGCGTATTTCACTTAAACTTCTCTCTTGCTTGAGAACTCTTTAGATAATAAACTTTTCTGTGTACATTTTGCAAGCTGTCACTTTTCAGAATGCTAATGGAAATATAATTATTACTAGAAATATTATTTATTATTTTAGTAACATATTATTGAATCAAGTGACGTTTCAATTGAAAGTTCGAAGCCAAATAAAAATAAACATAATTTTTACGTGTAAATTTATTTAAGTAAGAACTTGTTAAAAAATATTTTTACTTTATTTGGCTTCGAAATTTTAATTGAAACGTCGCTTTTTAACTTTTTTGTTTGTATTTAAAGTCCCGAAATATGCCAATAAAAACACAAAAATTTTGTAAACTTGTTCTTTTGATGTGTTTTTATTCATATTGTAATACTTTAAAGTAAAGGACTGTTTATTTTATTATAATTTTATAAAATATATATCAGATATCTATAAATCATCTTGTGTTTATTACAGTTAGTTTACTTTGCGCCAACCATTGTGATTTGTCCAGAAAATGTAAAATATGATAACGCACATCAAACTCGAAAAAATGCTGTTTTTATACAGCTTAGTTAAGATGGCGGTTGCGTAGAGCAGACGTGTCGTATAGCGCTCTCCCAAACATACTCAGTTTATTATTATTTTTAGTCAAGATATATACATTGGTTATATTGGTTAATGTTAATAGAGGCGTAATGTGATATTTTTAGTGAAGTTGTGATTAAGAACAACTGGGATTTATATTAAACCTGACCTTAAAATAGAAACCTGCGGAACATGTTCCTAGAGCATAGTCAACAGTCATCTCAAATGTAGGTGAAGTGATTGTTTAGTTGCTTCGTACAAAAAATGATGTGATTGTTTGTAAAACGTCCTATGATCACCCTTCTTTACCCCCTTTTCAGCGACTTCATATGCTTTGTTTTCAAGGTTATGCGATTATTTTTTATACAAAGTAGGATCCGTGCTACAATTTGCAGATTATAGACAGAAATTTCGAAACTAAGATGATTATCCCGTTCCAAATCTCAATGTTCCTTATTTAACAAAAACATTTTGTTACCTAGGACCTGTTTTTAATATGATACCTCCTAAGCTAAGGAAGGTTAATAGCGTACAAGTGATTAGTAAATATGTTAAGGATTGGATTATGAGCATACAACAAGTAGAGCAAGTTTTCTTTTCTATTATGCGTTAAATGCTCAAGTGTAAACCTGTGTTATTGTATCCTAGCAAATTCGAGCAAGTTATTTTCTAGGTTAAGTTTTAAATAGTTGCATACCTTGATACAGTATTCCAATTACACAAAATTTTATACACTCTCACTAACACAACTACATGCCATATAGATCACAATAAACACAGTACAAATTAAACATTTTTACACCACCGTACACACCCACAAACCGAACAACAAGCACGCACTGAAGACTTTTTAAAGAGAGATAGTTTTTATTACTTTGCATTGTTGTTCCTCAATTAATCTAGGTCAGCTACCTCCCCTCCCTGCCCCGCCTGAGCTTATCTGTCAGCTGTTCGGTCTACTGTTTAGGGGGGGGGGGGTTGAGGGCGCTGCAATCTTTATTCATACCTTAATTTATTGATGTCTTTATTACTTTGCCTACTTAATAATATTGTATTTTTATAGCATTAATTACTGACACTGTTAGTATACTTTAAATGTACACATACTGGAGAGTTTTGTTTTCAATGTTACTTTGTCACTTTTACAATTTCACATTTAATAAAGTTTTGAATGGTTATGTATTTCATTTGTATATTATTCTGCAAGCCGTTAAAATAAGTTTAGAGTTTGTCCTTCTATCAGTCTAGGCCTGGGATTTTCCTCTATATTCTATTTATTGTTGCAAATTTAACAGTGAATGTACTTGTTTGTGTTATTATGTAAGATTTTATTTTTATGTACAGAATAGTATTTCGGGTTGATATGAAATTGAAAATTTTCATGTATATATGTGAAAAATTATAGGAATAAAGAAAGATTATTATTATCATTATTTTAATAAAAAAAAACAGGGTTAAACGCTCACCAATCTTCGGGTCAGCATGGGAGGCTTCGCTTTTCCTAATCCATAATAGCAAAAGCTAATGCTATAGCTGTTCCTTATAGCTCCATTGTATTATGGTTAACAGTGGACTATCATTTCGTATTTGAATGTTGCCGATGTCAAGTGAATAATTATTTAACAAAACCGTTCAAACACATATCGTGTGGCACTCTTTTTTGTTATTTTCGACATGGCGACAGTCCTTCTAACATTGAAATCTGATTCCGTAACAACTGGAAGCTGACCAAGGTTAAACAAACACAAACCAAAAGAACGACCCCAAGTCGTGACAAATACGAGTTCCATTCAGAGACGGCGCCCTCACGTGACAAGATGGTACGGCTAGGCTGTCTCAACTGTCAGTATTTCTTTTCGATTCTGAACGACCTGTATAGAGAAGTATTGCATAGAACGGCTATTCTGTAACAATGCAGTATAAATACGGAAGTTTCAGTAAAAATAATTTCTGTGTTTTATAATTGGAGACTGCAGGTTTTTAGCTTCAGGGATATAACATCCCGCTTCTCCCTGTGTCTATGTTACATGCAATGATACGGACAAGCCATATTTTGAACAAACAAAATGGCACCTGTAAGATCCTCTTACAGTTTAGAACAAAATTTCTTGATTGATAAGGAATACTACTCTTTAAATAATTATTTAATGCCCAAACAGGAAGTTTAAGTTATCATTAAATGTATTTTGTTTCTATTCATCTATAACATTTCAATAGGCACATTTAATGCGATGTAATACAATGTTAACCGTATGTATTATAGCTAGACAGTAGTGTAACACGTTTACTGCAGCACATAGCCTAGTGCGCTTGCTGTCTACACAACACATTACACAACCTATCTTCACTCAATACAAACGAGCAATGAAAGTGTTAAATGACAAATATATCAAAAAATATATTGTGCCACTATTTTCTTCCCAAACAATAGTAAGGACTAATTTATTAAACTGTAAACGATCTGGTAGTTACTGTCATCGGACCTGACAACCTCTGAAACTTCTTAAACTGTCTTGAGCTAACTAACATGCTACAGGGTCTGATTGGTTTATTAATGTATTCTGAATATTCACGTACAAGGACTGAACCCTTGTGCTAATCCCTTTGATGGCCGATGTCCAAACCTTCCCACAAGAAAGCTATTTCACACAAATACATAGAACTTAATCATCCATAATTGAATCTATATTGAATACTATTAAATTTTATCTGCTTTGGATAGACAGCTAAAATATTTCAAACTACGTGTTATATAATATGAATTCTTTGTTTAATTAATGGGTTTACTAACATTAAAATAAAGCGCATTTACCATATATCTACTTGTAGTGAAGTTTTTAATGGAACTTCCAATATATTATTAATATTTCACCGATATTATATTAAAAAGCTTTCACTTGGTCCTAACCACTGAGCTCCTTAACGACTATAATTAATTTACAGCTTAACGCCTGCTTTCATTATCGCCCAGTTATAAACATTGACTTGTCCAATCAAACTTAAACAAGTCTGCCTAGCCTAAACTCTAAGCAATTATTAACATTAATTTCATTTTATTTAATTACTTCAACTAGCTTGTTGCAATAAGTCAGGTAATCTTTACAAAAGCAAATAAAGCGTTTTCAAAGTCAGTTTAAGGCAAGCCATTATTTATTTATAGTTATTATCAATACTATGCAATTTAAAAACTTATCAAAATAGTCGCTCTTTAAAGAGAAAAATAAACTAATTATAGATTACTTCAAAAGTAAATGTTCTGTTTCATAAAAGACTAACAATGTAATATCTATGTATATACGTAAATGTTTTATAGGCATTTAATTAAATAATCAATTACTAAGTGAGATTAATTAGATAGTTAATATTAATTTGATTTTCTGCGTTAGGTTTTCATTCTGTAAGGGGGTTATAAAATATTCTTTAATAAATAGAGCTAAAGTTAACAATATAATATAGATAAGGAAATTTCCTTTTTCACAAAACGAAATCTATATTAAATGTAAATTATAAACCATTATTATTAGACAATCGGTATATTTAACCGATCATTACCATTCACATACTGAGTGTTAAAAGTAACATCTTTCTTTATTTGAGACGAGTTTTTATTTACAACACAAGTTTTAAAACTTTAACCTCATGTTATAAGCAGAATCTGTGACGCGCGGTCGGAGTAGCTGACTGGAGTAGCCTCTTAAGTTAAGATTTTTACACAGACGGCTCATTGAACTAGCTGGGTTGTAGTGCTCAAATCCAAGAACACTTCTCAGCGAAAGTCTGTGAGAGCACTGCACAGTCTTTCAGCTTGCCCAAATATAGGATTGACAGGAACTATGTCGATCAACAGATAGTTTTACTGTCTGAAAGTCAGGCTGCTCTTACGGACCTTAACTCGACAGAATTTACTTCAAGGCCGGTATGCACATACTTGATTTTATTATTTTAGATTTTATCCTTGTAGCTAGTCGTAAATAGTAGTTAGTAATCTCAGCTTGATTTCAGGACATTCCAGTTTATGGATAATAAACTCACAGACGCTATTAAATGACTCAAATAAGCACTTTCATAGACTTGTACCGGCTTGTTATATAAGCATGTTAACTGCCTACCAAACAATGAGAATATTATTCAGAGGTAGAATTGTTATCAGTGGCAGAATTTCTCTGAACAATAATTTGCAAGGAATTCATTAGAGGCACTAACATCCAGTTCACGAACTGGCTGATGAAGTAAACAAAAACCTTCTGATACATGTCATTTCCATGTTTCCTTGACACGGTCAATTCAAGAAACACTAGCACACTTTAGGACTGAATACCCGAGGTGTAAACTCAGTAATCAGTCGGAGTGAGAAGCTAAAGTTAGCGGAACTTGGGGTGCGTAATTAGCTTAGGTTAACTCTTTGGGAACTTTCTAACTCCCTCTTTAATGTAATCTAATCTATAAGCGGAACCTCTGACGCGTGGTCAGTATCTAACGTGTGTATCCTCTTAAATTAAGATTTAAATGCTAGAACGAATATTTTACTACTTTTTCTCATATATAATCTGTTAAAGTTGAAATCTTTGTTCTTAGAGTTTTCCACAAACATAGAAGGTTCGTATTTATAAATCGTTTAATTTAATCAAGAACGCAAAACGTTTTTTTTCATCAAAGGATATACTAGATGACGAACTCATCAAAAAGCAGTAATAGTAGCATCGCAATATTAAGAAAAGAAAATATTACTTCAACCAATATTTTCAACATAGAACAAATTTTATAAACTCCCCGGTCTGATATTTCCAACTAATACGAGTATTAAATAATGGCCGACATTTTGCTCAGTGAGTTAAAACTTCCAAATAGGTGTGCGTTGTTTACATAATTTGTTAATAGTGTCACTGTAGAAAGCTCCCATTCTTTTCGTGCGAGACAGGTGAAGTGTCTGACATGAATATTGTGTCTAAGGGTCATGAATATTGAACCAATTATCCGGTTTGCATGAAGTTGAATATTCATAAAATCAATATGATAAACACTGTTATGCTAGGAGTAAGGTTAAAGTGATGATCAAACAAATTTATTCACAAATAGTAACATTAATTTTTCATAATATTTTATAACTTCTCAAATAAACTTGTCACACCGTACACCTTTGTGTAAATAACTCCATGTTTTCGAGGTTTTAAGATAAACTTTTCGTATTCATAACTTTTATAATCAGCTTATAACTATTTCTGTGGTGGAAACTTTTACCGCAGAAGTTAATTCTCTTCTCGGGACTAAACTATCAAACACAGTTTTATTAACTGCAACTTATTTATGTAATAATAGCACATTGAATCTTTCTTGCATTTTGTGTTTTACAGCTTGTACATTTTAAAATATTGTATATTTTTCAAACTTTCAAAATAAAAATAATTATGAATGTATACAGTTTAAATTAGCAAATTATATTAAAATAGCAATAGGTATATTCTATATCAATATTATTATTAACGCCAACACAGACGTTATCGTTTAAATTTTATGCGAGTACCCGTTTAAATTACTATATTTGGATTTATTATGTATTTCAGATTAAATAAAATTTCAAAACTGACCTTTTTACCAATGACACATTTTCCTAATTTTATTTTGGATTTAATGAGTTTTCAAGTTTAACATTTAACCCTGAATTACAAACTATATATTAAACCTTGCATATTAAACACTGAAATGCATTTCTTGTATCTAATGTTTCTATCCATTAAAATTTTACTATAATATCTTTAACCATTTCCAAATTTAGAACATTTTTAAAAGATCCAGTAGGCAGACAAGTGCAAACACTGAATATATTTTTAATTTTATTTGATTATATTTTATTAAATACTACGATAGACATTTATTTATGTGTATTTAAACACATATTTCAAAAGCAAAGGTCGTTTTTAAAGTAAGCCCCACTCAGGCTGTTACGTGAAATGGGCTGTGTTATTTGGTTTTCCAACGCAATATGTTCGTTGAATTCAGTGGCAGTTTGTGGATGTCTGTGGTGAATGCGTAATGCATTATGGAAATGTACGTAAATTTGTCAGGCTCTTTAATTAAAGGCAGGACTAAACGTTTATAATAAAGAACAATCTTGACGGTGTAATCTTATGATTGAAGACTTTGCGCAAAAAATCTGTTGAAGAAATTCGACAAAACAGGCGTTGCTGATGATCAGAAACTGGAAACATTTTCAGCTCTCAATATCAGTGATTTATCAAGATGTACAGACAAATTTCTCTAAAATATAATATCTGTGTTCGGGATGTAAGGCAAAATAATATTGATTGAAGATCAAAAAATTAAGCGTGTCATTCTTCATTCATTGAAGCTATTTTTGTTACTTTCGGAGCGCTAGAACAGGGATTGTGACGAGTTACACTCTGCGATGGAACGTAGATTGTGCACAACACTCCAGAGACTAAACTTCAATCTAGTGAGTGGCACCATTTAAACTCCCACGACGAAACCACGAGAATTCAAGCAATTATAGCAATTACCACCAAGCAAAACGTAGTACCAGTCCAACAGCTGCGTTTAAATATTTACTAGCCTGGGGATATCAGTAGTTGAAATTCTCTTTAAAATTCCGTTTGTTTTTCTTCCGGTTCAACTTAGTGCTAACGTTCCACCTAGATCAAGAGAGGAATTACCCTTACTTTTTAAATTAAGAAACGTATTATTATTATTAGGGCATTTATTTTTGTTTAAAATAAATAACCAAATCTTCTTCAGGACATCTTCACTTCAGACTTCTTAAATTAGATGTCTTGAAGCAGATTATGTTTTTCGTATCCAAATTTTAAATGATTCCATTACAATATGTAATATTTCAATGCAAACAATTTTCCAGTTTTACTACAAATACCGAGGAAATTTTAGTTTATGATTCTTTTCATCAAAAGTTTATTTTACGCTATTTCTAAACATATTAAATAAATTAGAGTTAGTATAGATAAGTGTTGCACAAATAACTTGGAATAAAGGACAGGTATATCGTTCCTGCATTCTAGTTTGTATTGGGAAGGACAATTAATTGTATTCCTTATTTTAACCTCTTATTATTTCCTTCTTAAAAATATTATACTCAATCCTAATTATTAATTTACACATAGATAAATATTTCCTGTTCCCTTTAACAGGATTAAGTGTAAAATTAATTTTGTTCAATATTTTCAACTATAGTTCATATGATAGGAAAACCACTTGATTTCTCAGACGATATTAAACCACGGAAACTCGTACAAGAAAAAGTCAGGAAATTGAAAGAAATGAAACTGGAGGAGACGAACAAATTGAATTCAGAGCGTAACAAGAATCTTCAAGTAGGTTTTGTCACATCTTTTGGTTGTAGTTTTACACGAGAGGTTTTGCTAAGCAAAATTGAAACTGTTCCACTTAAAGTTGCTCAAACTGTGGCACTTGCTTGTAGAGTTGTAGTCAGACCGTCTCAAGAAATACATTATGCACTTCAGAGTTTTCCAATTTAACTCTTTCACGATATACTTTATTTAAACTAGTATGTTTCGTCGAGAAGATGTTTTTGCTGACGTGCAAAGTTTGGTCTTCCGTCACATTCTAGTAGTATCAATTGTGGTCATTGCAGAGCTTTAAATATTAAAATATGTTATTAGAAACCAGGTAAAGGCTATTCGTTAGTGTTTATGTCTGTGATTTAAACGGAATAAGATTTAAGCCTCTCGATAGACATCGAGATATCTGAGCTGGACCAATTCTAGAAGTAGTTTATATATCAATCTTATAACACTGTTCTTTCATTTTCTGGGATTGAAGAACTCATTGCTTAAACTACTTTTGAATTAAATCTAATACTACAGTACTACATCCCATCCAATATAATGGTTACTTGCTTTGGTGAATTGTAGCTCCTAATCTAACAGCTGTGATAATCTATCAAATTTCCAAACTATCCTTAGTTTTCTAAACACATTGTGTGTGAAATATTGAACTGAGCCGCCCTTATTGTTCTTAATGTGTAAGGACAATAAGGTGATACAATTGACAATACAAGTACTAGTGGATACAATATCTTTGTTTGTGAGCTTTACGTGGCTTAGGTTTTTCTGGTTCACGTTGAGTCGAAACATTCATTAAATTTTTTGGCCTCAACGTGGAGAGCCATTAAGAGTTAACAAATGTTAAACTGAATCTGTTATAATACAATAATACCGGGTACCTGGTAAAGCTTACGTATATCTAATTCCACATTGAGGTTATATACAGTTGTCAGTGAAGATGTACGTCCAATGCTGTCGAAATGCGTTTGTAGACGAAGGAAGAATATTCCTGTATTGGTTTAAGAATCACAAGACAGTTTCCCCCAGAAATTTTGTGAATTAGCTATCGTAAAATAGGACAGTTTCTGGTATAGAAAATTTATTCTCAAAGTCCTTATGAAATTAATAGCTTTTTTTGCAGGAGAAACTCTTTTTATTACTCAAATATTACCAGGAGAGAGGATAGACAATATTGTTTCGGAAAACTAACATACTGATATATGCCTTAAATTAATATTTCAAGCTACTAATAGAAATAGGAATAATAAAAAGTAGTTTATTGTTGTGGAAAGCCACACACCTTTCTAGGAATATGGTTTGGTATGGCATTGCATTATGGATGTGAGAAAGATTGTGGTAATTTTGTGGTAGTCCCACTTCCTACTGCAGGTTTCTTGGATAGCTAACAAGGTTTTTCTATAAACTATTTTAAAATCCTTAATTATAAAGTTATTATGGTCGTTTTTTGCGTGTACAATAATAAACTACCAACTAATGTAAAAATCGTCATCAACTAAATTTCTTTTAGAAACTCACTTAACTGTTCGAGAAACAATATTAAAGTATAGGATTACACGACTAACTAAAATAAAAAATAATTGAGTTAAACTTTTTTCGCAAAAGGCCTTTGTTTATTATTATTTGATTGTAAGAATGTAAGAATTTTGTAAAATTGAAAGTACGAATTCAGTAAATAGACAAGTTGAATGAAAGTTCTATATAACAAGATATTACACAGTTACACGAGTGAAGCAGTATCAAGCGAGATGTATTCGTATTTGTGTGTCTGATTTGTATTGTGAAGTTCTTGAGATGTATTGGCATACGCGTTGTGGAGATGAACATTGGCAAACACAAATCAGTCTCGATGTTTGGTTTATCCGGTTACGTTCTTGCCAATACAATTTGTGCTTACAGGATTTGGGTTACACTTCCTCTTAGATTTTTTCAAGTGGAAATAAACTGAATGATGATATTTTTGTATTAAAACTAACGTATACAATACATATTGTTATTGAAACACGAAATAGATTATTTTAATTCGTGAATATACACCATTTTTATAAACCCTAACGGAGTATTTAATTTTAAAAAATGTTTACTATTACGAAATTGTATATGGTACTCAAAATAGAAATAGTATGTTCTGTTGAAATTATTTTTACGGTATTGATGTAGGGGATGTTTTAGACTACATATTCAACCAAAAATTGATAAAGTTTATTATGCTCATCGTTGAAAGTGTAATAGTAAGAGTAAACTCCACATCTGTAATCGTCTAAACTACTTCACAGCTTAGGTGTCATAATTGTACCAGATATACAATCTCAGCATACTCGTATGCTTGTGTGTGCTATATGGAATTGTTTGTTTTTATACTTGAATTATAAAAGTAAAAATATAAACAATGGTAGTAAAACAAATCCTCCAGTTGTGATTTTACATTCAGAAATAAAAAGAAATATAATTAAATCTAAATAAACATTTTTTTAATTTCCCCATTACTGTTATTTAGGAAATCAACTAAAGGTGTATAGTTTGATTTATAACTGCAGTTCAAGTAATTGCGAAAATTTTGTTAAATCTCGTAGAGCTCTAAGGCAGTGTGGTAGTTTTGGTTTATTAGGCTTGTTTATTAATAATTGCAATTCCATGAGCAGAACCAATAACAGAACGAAGTGATGATTGCTCCGTCACTGTTTGCCCTCCCCTTGTTGGCTTGAGATGATTGTTTATTCCCCAGCGACTTCTTTCGTTCCAATATGTGTTTCCTCATATCCATGTAAGTACATTTCTGCTAAAAGCATCTTTGTAAAACGGCACTGATTATGTAAGCTATTTTAAACACTATAATTTTAAATAATAATAACTCTCTATATTGATGAAATCTACTGTAATTTTAATTAAAAATTTGAAATTTATAATATTAGTGAAAGTGATCTGCATGTTAAAATAAAAGAATAATATTGTCTCTGTGTAACATATGTTGCTATATCATTGTTGTGCAAAGATCGATAAAGTTTCTGTAACTTAAGCCTATTAAGTATTTAACTGAATCATGTAACGGCATTATAGTAAACAGTGCCTTTTTACACAATTATATATTTGAATTATGTGATTAAATAGGTTATTATGTTCTACTCCTTTAAATTAGTTACTTATTCCAAAGAAGACACCATTTTATTATCGTCAAAGATAATATTACCGAACTAATAAAACCACTGTTACATATTTTTAACTGTAGTATTTTAAAAGGGATTTATCCGAATGTTTTCAAAGTGGGTAAATTTATTCCAATTTTTAAGGGGGGTCCGAAACATGAGTGTGTAAGCTATAGACCTATTACTTTATCTAGTGTACTTGCAAAAATCTTAGAGAAATGTGTTTAAGAACCAACTTGTGAATTATTTAAAACAATCAGCAATATAATTTATCAAAACCAATTTGGATTTAGGAGCGATAGGAATTTGAATGATGCTTTATATTTGTTGACTAAAGAGTTACATGATGCTAGTGGGCAAAAACAGGAAGGCTCTATTGGTATTTATTGATTTGGATATAAAGCGTTTGACCACAATTAATCAGGACTTATTAATAAGAAACTAAATTTTTTGGGGGGCTCACGATACAAACCTTGAACTGGTTTAAAGACTACTTCCGAGACAGAAGTCAGGTGGTCACAATTCAGGGGGAGCTGAGTTCGAGGAAAGACTATACAGTACGGTGTAATTCAAGGAAGTACTTTAGGTCCCTATATTATTCCTTGATATATATGAAACAATTTAGGTAAAATAAATATGGCAAATGGGTAAAATATTTGTATACGCGGATGACACAGCTCTTTGTTTCGAGGGGTCCCAGCTGGCCAGAGGTGTATGGGGCGGGCTGAGCGTGGTCTAAACACTGTAAAGCGCTGGTTTGACCAAAATGGACTCACCATCAACGTCAAAAAAAACAAAGTGCATGGCAGTGGCACTCTTCGGACGGGTCATGATCCGGACAATTTACACCTGAGGCTTCACACTTGTGGCGGAGGCTGGCTAGCTGTATGTTCATGTGAATGTGTAGAGCGTGTATCTGAGTAAAGTATTTAGCAGTATTTTTTTTATATCGGTTGAAATGGACAGCTCATATCCAATATATAAGAAGTAAGTTGAGGAAACACATTTTTATTTTTAAAAAACTTTGTAATATATTAACATTTAATTTACTAAAAATGGTTTATTACGCATTCGCACAGTCTATTCTGCAGTACGGAATTATTGCTTGGGGTGGGACATTTAAGAGCTCGCTGTTACCATTAGAAATCGTCCAAAAAGCAATTATTATTAAAGCTGTCTTGAAAAAAAAATCGTCTTTATCATTCAGATTTGTTATTTGATGAATTTAAGGTTTTTTAACGTTAGACATTTATATGTTAGAAATATTATAATGTACATGTTCAAAAACCACAGCAATATTTTTAATCAAGTAAGCCATAGCTACTCGACCAGATTGGCAGTGTCCCTCTGAGATTAATTGCCCCGAAATTAGAGAAGTCCATCAATTGCACAAATTCACACTGCATTGCAAATATAATTTTTCCTAAATTACCAGATTGTCTTAAGTTACCAAGTGTGTACACAAATCCGTCACTTATAAAAAGAAAGTAACCCTATGGCTACTAAACATAGATAAAGTTGAGTTAGAATATTTTATAACTTCTTTGTACGCACATTAGCATAATTGTTGAATCTATGTTCGTTCATCGGTAGCATTGACAGTGGGTTGGTGTCATGATGTTGTAAACTGTGTAGGATTGAGTGTTGATAGAGTGTCTTTTGATGGTGGTAAATGTAGGGACAGGAAGGGGGAGATAAAATTAAAGGGGAGCAAGGGGGGATAGAGAGGGAGGGAGGGAGAGGGGGAGGAGAGGGAGAGAGAGAGAGAGAGAGAGAGAGAGAGAGAGCGAGAGATTATGATGGTTATGTCTGGCGTGAGTGTATAAGTGTGTGAGAGGTTCCAAGCCTCCTAATTAACCGATATCATGTTTTTAATTTTGGAGAAAATTCAGTTTATAATTCTTGTTATCATTTATTAATCATCCATTATCACATTATCATTTCTGAGGTTGTTATCTGGTTGTAATCTTAATCTTATTGTCAAAACACTTGCTTTGTTGTAGCTATGAAGTATTTGTTTTTTCTTATATTACGAGCATACAAAAGTTGCATTTCATGTTGTCATTACGTTGTTTTACCATACGAAGATTTACATTACTTTTTATGTTGATGAGTACATATTCATGCTGCTGATCGCGTCTCGATCTCCACACACAGGCTATGCCCATGTGGAGATCATTTCCTGATTTTGCATGTATGTTGAGATCTTTGTAACTATGAGAAAGGAAATAAATAAATATTCATTCATTCATTCAATATTCATTCATTCATAAATAAATAAATACTCATTCATTCATTTATTGACGCAGAAGACTGGGCTGGATTGATTGTATGAAAGGCCAACCTGTCGTGTAGGTTGGATATGCGTGAGAAAAATAACTAACGATGTTTACTCCAGAGATTTTGAATTCCTCTTTTAATTGTTTCCACTCCAAATTAACTCTTTCATGTTTCACTGTATTTTCCCGGAAACCAAAGTTGGAGTGTAAAGAGTTGTTTATGTCTAAGATCGGTACAGGTATGTACAAGGCTTCTTAGCCCTAACTTCACCTGGTAAAATAAGACATCTTTACTTTACTGTATTTTTTACTTTACGATGATTTTTTAATCGTTTAGTGAAGCATATATTGTATAAGTGAGTTTTCACTGGTGTGTCATGTCGGACCACATACGATATTGTTTCCCAAGAAAATCTATTCTTTTCATCCAGTAATCTTTCAATCCATGATGTTAAACTTCATTTATATCAGTCATTTTCATAAAATTTTAAACATCAGCTTTAAATAGTGAAAGTTAACTAGCAAGTTGCATCAATATTGTTTTACAATAGATTTGCTTAGAATATTACTAACCTAAATGTTATATACGAAATCCATAGATAAGTCAGTCTTATCTTTCTTACAGGTATAACGTTAAGGTGTGTCTGAATGTATTTTATCACTGAACGATGGAAAATGTCAAAAAAATTCCTATTTCCTGCGCTCTCCTTCCATCGTCAAAAACAAACGTCAAGACATGAAAATGATTGTACCAAAATATTTAGTTTTATTGTGATTTCTTAATTTTTGTATGAACGTTTTAATAATATTATATGGCTAAATTACAAAATTAGTCCATTAAAACATAATAGTTAGTATTGAAGTTATGAATTTAAACGCACAAACATTACTCTAAATTTCCTTCAATAACGATTCCCTCGGTGCAGTACCCGAGTATTTTCCACTGGTGAAGAAGATAGAAATAAATTTATACCGGTCGTGTATTGGATCGAGCTTTCACGCATCCGTGATGAAACTAACAGGATATATTATTGATACCAAATGATAAGTGTATAATATAGGTACAGTACTTATTTTACATTACACCACACAATTTAATTTGGTTATCAATATTAACGTACATGTAATATAAGCAATAAATATGATTTAATATAAAAGGAAACATTTTTCTATTACCATAAAGGAAAAGTGTAACAGTTACAAAAACACAGTTATAGGCAGACACAAATTGATCCATTTCCAAGAGCTATTATTAGTAAGAAATAAATATAACCATTTACCAGTAGAGTAAAATAGCATAACATACACTAAAGCCACAACCTGGAGTGAGCTAGTTAGTTAACATAAGTTAGACGAATGTGTTGTGGAGCGGTAATTCCGGACAACAGTTTTAAGCGCTTAATTAATTATTTGGCGCAAGAAACAGCTGCAGTAATCTGATATCCAGATGAGACCTAGCTATGTGAATTCAACACAACTTTGTGGATAACTTTGTGGGTACAAGATAAGTACAAGGAAATCCAGAAATTATAAAATAATGTGACATGAGTATAAAAATATTCTGAGGTTTATTGGAACAGGTCAAAAGTGACCTCATAATGTAAAGAATAGTGATTGGAATACCTAGTGCTTATAAAGTACTTGTAATCCTAGAAAAAATAGATAAAGAGACAGAGTCAACAAGAGAGTTCTAAAGTCTATGACTCTGATGTGATATAATATTTTTTTACACGTCTGACTGATGGTTTTTAATGTAGGTAAATTAATAAGAAATAATTTAGATATCTATATAAGAAAAATATTATCTGAGAAAAAATATAATTTTAATTTTAACCCTTTTCATACTCTCCAATTTCAGCCTCCACCAAAACTACCGTAGCTGATGTGATAGGTTCTCTTTTAAGAGGATATTATTATTTATTCATACATTCTAGAAGTTCTTTTCTTATTCGAATTATTTATAAATATAAATATAATAATATATATTTTATTTATATTAGGAAATTCAAAGAATAAAATAAAGTGAGGGAAATCTGGAATTTATAATATTAATTGTACCAATTGTGATTTAAAATAAATTACCAAACAAAAAGGAAGTTAAAAAGAGATATAAGGTACATAGAGCACATGTTTAAAATACCAACAAGAAGAATGATTGGCCATGGCAAAACATTCACTTCAGACTGGACACTCTTTTTCAAATGCAAAATTAATACAAGAAATCCAAAATGAAATTTCCTCGATGCATATGAAACGATTTTAATAAATAAGAACAAACTAATCCAGTAAATATCAACTTTATTTATTATAAATACATAGACATACTGTCCTGTGGTATGGTATTATCTCCTTACATTTTTAATGGCATGTGTTTTTATTTAATACAAATTTTTTTATATTATTGCTGTAGCCACTTTTATTCAGTTTTTTGGGTCTGATGATGCCTCATAGAATTAAAAATTATATTATTGGAGTGTTTGTTTTAAATGTATATTATTATTTATTTATTTATTTAAACTAAAGCAGGTTGTGTGCTTATATAACACAAATTGGCTCTCGGGTCCGGAAATATACGGTACATTACTCCAGTGATGTGTTCGATCTATCTAGACCAAAATACGTAACTAAGAGAAGAAACTTGATTAATTTGAGTCAGAGGTTACGCGATCAGAGAAATACATTGTAATTTCTCAGAAGAATTTGAATCATGACCAGTGAAGAATAAGAACCTATCCAAACAGTAGATGATTCTAATGGTAAAATAACCCTAAGAGAATCTCGGGATCAGGAGAACCTAGGACAGAGCGAATTCCGAAGCTGGAAGTACATTGAAACAATGGAATTTAAACCATTGGATAACTCCTGTGACCCTAATACACAAAGAGGGAGAATTGTTTAGGATGGAAGATTAGCTACTTGTTTAATTTAAATAGCATGATAATTCTGAGCTGGGACCCAGAAAAGCGTGGGGAAGTGATAAATCCCTGGATGTGTAGTAATGAGTTTCAGATTTATTCTAAAATATGCTTTGAAACCTTGCAGATACACTGAATCCAGCATAATACTTAATAATGTGGCAAATTATTATAGAAACTATTCAAACGTTACAGTAACACGTAAGTTTACAAGTTCTAATGAATTTTCTACCTACTCCTCTAATTTTCTCCCATACTCACGGGACCTAAGGGATTGGCATGAACGAAAATGTATCAATATTCTCATTAACTGACTCATGAATGATTCTCCTGGTTCGTTTGCATTTGTGTATTACTGATTGAGTATCAATTGCGGTTAAGATCGAACCAATTTTCATAAATTTGCGTTTATGTGCCCGGCTTATCGGAGAAAATTAGAAGCCTCTCCTTTTTGGCTGCACTAGAACTTTATTAATGATGATTGCTGTTTCTATAGTTTAATACGTTTTTCAGTTATTGATGTTTAATATTTGTTGCAAGACCCACATGGCTTGTAAAAATTCCGATTCCGCTAAATTACTGAGTTTTAATAACATCTACAATCTTTTTTAGATTTCATATGAACGGTACAACAAAAGCAAACATTAGAATAATAACACAGAACAAAATTAATAAAGCACTGACATATTTTTCCAACAGATAACACTAGTTGAAATTTTATTGAAGACATTGAATCATTTAAAATAATATACGCTGTTACAAATCTCAGTGAGGAAATCCCCCATTTTTTACGCGAAAGACAGGTAAAGTGTCTGACACGAATATTGTGTGGGTGTCACGAATATTGAAACATTTATCCAGTTTGTATGAAGTTGAATATTCATAGAACTAATATGCTAAACCATAGTCGTGTAGGAGGTTAGTTAATGTGGTGAATAAAGATATAAATTCTCACTGGGCAACGTACGTCTCTTATAGGATTTTGTATGTTAAAACCTCTAAACTATATTTGTTACAGTTTAGCTTTTTCTGTTAACACGTGTTTAGTTTTTGAGCTTAAGGATAAGAGGAGGTAGTCAAGTTTATAATTCCAATAAATGTAATAACTACATTTATAGACTATACCTACTTATCGGACAATGATACTTCATCAAAACCCTGTTCCATACACGGTAGCAGTTTAATATCCAAGAACTAGTCTCAGAAATAAAGTTATATGAATAGTGTATTGCTGTATATTTTAGATAAAATTAAACTTAAAATATTTAAACTTTTAAATATTCGTACTTTTGTATATTCGTTGCTACAGTATAATATAGTACAAATAACATAGCTATGGCGGAAAGGGTGGATTCAATGTGAATGTTAAATTTAACTCCAGTTCAACTTTCTCTTAGTACAGCATCTGGAATATAACACTTTCACAGAATTGACTCCTGGAATCTGGAGACATGTTCGTCTGAAGAAATCCAAAAATATGTGTAGAAATTCGGTTGTTCCACTGTGATTAAAAGTCTTGTCTATAACATTATAGTGCACTCAGTCGTGTACCTGACAAGGCAATGAGAATACCTGTTTGCCTGGATATCTTAATCTAATATATCGTAATCTTGGTATCTTTGATGTCGAAACGATGATCCTCACCATGCTCAATCATTCAACTCGGGATACCTACATAAGAAAGTATAGCAAGGATATTGAATATTTGCAACTTTAATCGTGCCATTTGAGGCTTTGTTTACTAAATGGAGTAAGATGAATAATCTCTTTGAATGACCTTTGTGAAAAATACAATAATTATTTGGACTATTATAATGTCATTGGAAGGACAACACCCTACCACAATTCAGCCCCCCCCCCCCTACCTTACATACCATTGTCACTGTTATCGCGCATTATTCAACAGTCTCAGTCCACCCAGCGGCCTTAAATATTTACTAGGTGTCCAGCCTGGGGATATCAGTAGGTGAAATTCACTTTACGATTCCGTTTGCTTTCCTTCTGGTTCAACTTCTCACACACACTGTACTTAGGACAAGAAAATTTATATTAAAATTATTGTACCTCATTATTACTAGTTTAATCTACTTTATATATGAAGATATATTAGTTTTAGCTTGTTTTTATAGAATTATAAAGCTTATGTTTTGCAATAAGCTAGATTGTATTGACAATTTTAACTAAAAATGTAAAAATTAAATTTATTAGTTTTTAAATTAAATTGTTGTGTACCAATCTGAAGCATTAATAAATTTTGAGACATATAAAATTATTATTTTTGTTAAAAATCTATTTTTATTCCCTGTATGCAAGTATAAAACGTAATTATAAATAAGTTATTTATTGTTTTTTTAAGTAACCAAAACATTTTTCAGGAGTACTTTTTAGGAGTATTTTAAAAAGAAAATTTTTGACAATAGAATCCACGCTTTTACAAGTGTGAGTTTTAGGATTTTATAAATTTTGTTTTGCCATTAGTTATAATAATTATACACGTTTTTTAAATTATTTTATTAGGAATAATCTCTAATCTTGCATATAGTATTAAATTGATTTTTTTGCTGTAAAAAGTTTTAAAATATAGCTTTTAACCATGTTGACATATTTTCATTAATCATTGAATCACTATGTATGGAATTATTCATTTTTCAATACTGTCTAATATAACCAATACGCCCTCTAAGTTATTAGTGGTTCAGGACACTGGAGCTAGGTCTATTAATATTAAAGCACTAAATGGGTTGTTTTGTGAATAAACCGTGTATTGCTCTAAACGTGTTTTATAACATCTCACAGTATTTGCCCCTACGATTATAGATGTTTTAAGTAGAATTACTCGTGAAGTGTGTGGAGTTTTAGAGAGTTATCCATTTTAATTCAACCTATGATGATATCTCTGAGAAAGTTTGCTTCAACTGAGTGACCACTATGATTTTCCTACGTGATTAAAATTAATTGTAAAAATGAATCACCATTAAACGCAGCTATAGAGGGAAGGGATTATTCAATGTGGATGTTGAGTTTAGGTGCATTTCACCTTCCTCTTAGTGCAGCGTCTGGAATCTGACGCTGTCACGGACTTGACTCCTGGAATTTGGAGTCATGCTCGTAGGAAGAGATCTAAAAAATGTCGGCGACAAAGCAACTCAAAATGAGCTTGACAAAAGAGTCATCTATTCGCCTATACAAAATCAAGTGTAATCTAGGTGAAGTGATATTCTAATCGTCTCGACACATACAAACTGAGTGCACTACAATGTTTTAGACACAATCTCTAAACACGGTGGATTCCAACATAAAATAAAAGAGAACCATTTTCTTCCTTCTCTATGCTAGAAAACTTACTATTTTCCTGTGGTTTTATTTTTATTTTTTATTTTATTTTATTTTATTTTTGTAACACATAATTTTACATAATCATGGCCCCACCAAGTCAACATGACTTATCGGTGAGGTCCATAATGAAACCTAAAAAAGCAAGATACAAAATTACAGTTTCATTAATTATTTGTTTTGATCAGTTTATAGTTCATGCTTTTTCAAGAAAATGTTATATTGCTCTTTGTGTGGCTGTGGTGCTTCTATAACTCCAGATTTTTAAATATTGGCATTTTATATAGCATTAAGGGGATAATACATACATTATTCAGAGTATAAATAGATAATAAATTATATAACTGGATATATAAACAAAATATATAAAATATTGCCCATCAACAAATAACATTCTATAAATAGTTAAATATAAGCAACAAATCTCTAAACATTCAACAACAATAACAAAAATATCAATAAATAACATGAACCATCAAACAACAACAATAACAATAAATATTTAACATTATATACATCCTAGTTTTTAACAAAATCTGGTTTATCACAGAAGTAACGAAAATTTACCAACTCATTCACTTCATTTGTCTGTGCATGTGTGTGTGTTTAGATGTTAAATATTATCATTATGCCAATTAATTTCAGAGCTTTGGAAATCTAAATTTAAACTACCATTTCTTCTAAAAATAAAGTGGATTGCTAATTTTACTTTAAAATTATTTCAGAAAATAATATTACACTATTGAAAACAATTTTTTTTAATATATACATACAATTATTAGATATCTGAACATTACACAGTCCAATTACTGTGTAATTCGATTCTCCAGTTACATGGACAATTCAGTGTGCCAATTTATATTGAACAGTAAACCATCCCTATTAAATGGTAAAAACGGATCTATAGTGTCATGTTTCAAAACTCTGCCCTTAACTTGTTTTCTAATGGAATCCCACCTTCCATAGTATTTTGTAGAAATGTCAATTCCAATATTTGTAGTTATGAATACTGGAACTTTAGATATCTGTTGATTTGGCGTTTGAAGAACTGTAAAATTATGATTTTTACTATGAAATTGATGATTACATAGCGATTATTACGTTAGTTAATAATAAATAATAAAATCTTAATCTAATAGTATATAACTAATAAAGACTTACTTGTTCATCTAAAAAAAATTAAATTATGTGAAGTTCTATATGGAATGCAAATAATATAACATGGTGTCAGAATAACTTCAAAATATTATTTTTTTTAATTTTATTAATATTAACCAAACAAAATGAAAATTTACATTTTTTATTAAGATTAGAAATTTTCATCTCAATATTTTGCCTGACAATATTACACGTGCAACTTTTAAAGCAAATACTGTTCCTGCTCAGATCATAATAAGGATTTGTTATTACGACACAGCAATTTCATAAAGAAAGCAAAGTAAACTAACATGACAAAGAACTTATTGTTAATAACTTCACGCAATAAGGAATATTACAAGAAATATGACAATATTGTCATGCTCGAAATATAAAACCTAACATCAGAATGATATTTACAAAGTCTACAGCAACTTTATGAGTGTAGCTTATTTGTTCCTTATGAATATCAAATTATGCTGATGACAATAGGTTTATGGCTATCAAATATACTAACTACAACAGAATTTTTATATTACAATCTGGATTGCATAGTACAATGAAATATAACTGCGTTAAAACCTTGTACAATGGTAATACTTTAAATAATAGATAACTCATCTTAATTTCCATAAATAACTTAATTCTAAGCACATTTCTTAAAAACTCACTAACCGAATTGAATTCCTTATCAACTTAACTCTTTACTAAATTACTTCGTAGTGTAAAATATGTAAATTTCGTTAAATATATAAACTTTTATGAAGTTTTTGGAAGTTGTTATGATAAAAATTTGATTTTCTATGAAATAGCAAGTATAATTTAAAACAGTGTTATATGTTTAACTAACTCAAATGGAGTAAATTTTAACAAACCTAAAATGGTAAAAATAAGAAAAAGATATTTTTAAGACGAATAATACGAACATTGTTCCATTGTTCTAATCTATAATTGACTGTCTCTTTGCTAATATTATAAATTAGTAGCAGAATAGGAACTTAGTAGTTTCGGTCAGCTGTGATCATCCCACTGTTATCCAATAGGCTTCAGTGCGAGCCTTACAAAATCTACTTTGCAATTAGTAAAATCTACGTTAAATAAATTTACAGTACTACTGTAAAGTAAGTACTGTAGACGAAGTGACAGTAGTTAAGAGGAACGCCAGAAATGCTCACAAACACATGAATACCGATTTGACCGCACGGGAGTGACTTGTGATGATAGCATTGTACTTTACTATGAAAGATATCAAACTTGGTTTTACAGTACTTATAAGGAGTTAGAATGTTTTTAGAAAATAGAAAATACGCTTTAATATTACTTGTGTTACTTATTTTTGAAACCTCTAGCCCAGACACCCGATATTCTAAAGTTTCCTGTAAAGAACCCCACAGGAATTTCTTAAAATATTATCGATGTCTGTCTGTCTGTCCGTGTGATAACTCTTGATAAAAAGATCCATGAGACTTCAAATTGATAAAGGACCTACTCGCCACTATTTATTATGGGGTCAATGGCTCAATATTAAAATTCGATTTAAAACTCTATCACTTTTACAAGAGTCTTATGTAAACACAATAGCAGCGATAAAACGAATAGTAAAAAAAACTTTTAACCCAACATATGTGATAAATTTATTTTGTTAAATTGCATAGGTTTTAGGCGATATGGAACATTTTAACTCCTTTACTTGCGTCGGGCTTTTGCTAATTCGCTGTACAGATTTTTTTAACAAGAAAAATATTCATCAACAAAAAGTGACACAAATAAAAATTATTATAAAGCTTGCATCGCTATTATTAATGGAATTTACATAGAATGATTACAAAATGCAAAAGTAGAACAAGTATCTCTACTGTAATATTGTAAATGATGTACGTTTCTATACATCTTAACATTATATGGGCCTGTGGGAGAAACATTAATAAATTAAGTTAGAGAAGTGAACCTCTTTCGACACCCAGTAGCATCAGTCCTCATTGAATTGTAGAATAAATCAGAGGCGTTAGTATAAAATGTCTAAAATTAAATATTCCGAATGCAAACACTTTAAGTAATGGTTAATTTTGTCCATATAATTGACTGGTTCTTCTGAAATGTTATTTAAAGAATCTATACTTTCTTCTATAGTGGGATGAGTAACATTCATAAAAAAACAGGCTTATGATCTAAAAATACAATTAGTATTTAATTTATATTTATACTTTAGGTTCAATACACTTAAATAAAGCCATAAACAATTAAAAAGTTTTAATTGTTCCAAATTTACGTGGTTTTAACTAATTAAAATCAAAATATAAGACAATATACATTGTGCAATACAGTATACGTTTCAGTGTACTGTTAGCCTTGATAACGAAATATTTTCAATGATTACAACTAAGACAGCAGCATTTATAACGTGACACATTTAAGTAAAACAATTTACATAGCACAATTCCCAAACTACCATACCTCTCCCTACAATTGACCAAAAGGAGAACAAGTGCCGCTACTGAGGTGTAAGTGTCCACACAGGTTACCATTTAATGGCTCTGTGTGGGTGCAACATTATACTATCTATATTTACAGGTAGAGAAGTGAATCTCTTTCGACACCTAGTAGCATCGGTCCTCCCCGCCTGCAGTCCCAGCGGCCTGTGTATATATGGCGACACTACACGCTCGCACTCCACCGAGAACTGGAAACTGTGCGTACTCTCTAATTCATTTTGTCAGTGTATAAAAATACGTTCTATAATTACTACGTCTCGTAAAATTACTTGATTTTGAAAATAAAAATACCTCAAAGTCGTTACAGTGACCTCGGCACAAAACAATAAACAAAAATATGTTATGATTACATCTACGGTACACTAGAGTCAGTGCACTATTTTTTAATTACTACGATTACATATTAAATTTTAATTCTACTAAAGTAACGAGAATAATTTTTTTTTAATTAAAACTACCTCCAAGGTAACACTAGACGTAGCTTTGATTGTTGTCTTATTGTTTTATTATTATAATACCATAATTATAACATCATTGAACTATCTACGCAATACAATCTTCTAAACATTATTTATTTAAATACTTACTCAGTCTTTAATTCCATATCATGCCTCTGATTAGGCAGACTTTTATAAACAACACAGCCAAGATAGAACGATTTATTTTAAACAGTATTTGATTCTCTTAAATTTTGTGAAGATATCAATTAAAAACTCAATTTTTTCAATAAAAATTACTAAACCCTTTATTCTCAATGAAAGAATTAGTCTCAATAAAACTATTATCAAAAATAAATCACTAAGAATATACAATTAGTATATTTATATAACAACATCAAATCTATATTTCGACTAAATAACTCCTAGTGTAAAATTTTATTAAAAGGACATGTCGATTCCCTTTTAACATATTCCTTTATTATTTATTTTAATTTTTTTGTATTTTATTCTTTGTTATTATATTCAATATGGCTAGGCAATATTTGGTTTATATAAATATAATTGCTGATATTAAACAATTTTAATTGTTTTTACATCACAAATAATGACCGAAGTAAAATAAAATACCGGGAAGCTCTCTGTCCAAGTAGTCTTTGCTGACAGGATGCGGTGCTAAGACGAGATCTGTTCATCTTACTCAGGTGTTGTGCCTAATTATATCTGAAACGCGAGAGTAATTAATTGCGCCATACAAAACTGTACTTTTTATCCCTTCACCTCCTTGAACTCTGTTGATCTCTGATCTTGCGTATAGATATGACTGTATGTCCACTACTCTTCCGGTTTCTCTGAGGGTATTTGGATGTCATAAATGCAATATTCTATTGGTTCCCAAACGTTTTTAACCCGATGTTCTCCTAATTTACATATTAATTCAGTATGCTCTATCACTATACTTTTATAATACTTTTTAAACTATGTTCCTTGTAAACTTTATTAAGACATTGACTGGAGTTACATTATCATTATTCTGGTTCTCCTAAGTCGGTACATGACTCATGTCGCAGGACAGGTGTTAAGCAGAAGTTTAGTTTTGAACCCTCCAACTTTATTGAAGGACTTAACAATTTTCATTATCTTTCAAGCATCTTTCATTTGCGATTTTCAGGATAACTAACAGGTCAAATAGGTAAGTTAAAAAATACAAATTTAGCCACGTAATCTTTACCAACCATCAAAGTAACGTAACGTGAATAATATTCACCGTACAAAAATGAGTTCATTTAATTTTTTAGTTAATCCACTCATAAAAGGACTTGCTGGAGACGATCACCAATCACTACTGTAAAACAAAACTATACAAGGTGGTACACAATTTGGAAGTCATAAGTTACTATATAAAACAAAGGATTATTCATTGGCACGTTACAAAACACAGCATATATAACGTAAAAGTACGGTAAAGCCTTGACGGTTAATCAATATAAATTGGCAAGTGGAAAGTAAGTGAGAGAAAGAGTGCATGAGTACTGACTGGAGTAGGTCAAGTATAAACCGGATCAAGTCGGATTTGCTTTTATCTTATAATGTAGGAGTAACTATTTTACTGAAATACGCTCTAACCTTAATTTATAACTTCCGAACTCGTATATTGTGACAATTTTCGTGATATAGTTCCTTGATAATAGTTCAGAATCTATGAACGGTTTTACTAAGCCCTTTAAAAATGCACGTGAATATTACACTGGGCCATATTTGAAACAATTTGTGTAATTTTTTACGTTTTCATAATTTTTCTTTTGATTAATACAAAACATGCAAGGAGAATAATTAATTATTATATCTCTGTCAATATATTTTCACTTTAATTGTTAAGTGGGTGTAATTTAAAATACCCGTACTCTTTTTAATGAAATGGACTTTCTTTGGTTTTATATAATTTATTATTATGCCATATACTATTTAGTATTAAACTGTCATACACTGCTATACGTTAGCTATATTATACGTTATTAGCCTACGATATATCTCTACTTACTAAGATTCCTGGTTATTAGTAAACAAGTTTTAAATTATATAGATAAACCGAGGCGATTTTTAAATATTACAATAATCTAAATTTGTAAAACAATTTCGATTCTGACAGCGACAAATTTTATCATTTATAAGTTTCCGAAACTACAGAAAAACTGTATATGGAGCTAGGTAAACATTTCTTACGATGTAGTTACCTCGTTAGGTTTTGGTCGCAGCCTAACCGGAAAATTAAGCAAAAACGCTCCTTAATCGTCGGACCGCCCCTCCCCCCTAACCGGACCGGTTCTTGCCTTTTGTCCGGTCGTCATGTCGTTGGACTTTGGGACTGAGATATAGATAGCGCAGGTTCAAATCCTGTCTGTGACCGTTGCACTTTTTATCAGTACCATCGACCTTGTACTGTATCGACTCTCCCCCTTACTCTGTTTGATAAGATCCTCGCACAGGCCAGTGGCCCATGAGGACGGACAGAATAAGGCTTAAAAGGGGATCGGTCTCTTCTTTTTAAAAAATTGGATATCCATTTGTTTTACATTCACAATCGTTGCAACATCAGAATTACTATTAGTGTCCCACATGAGGTTACACAACCAACCGCAAGAAATTATTATTAACCTTGATGTCACTCACGTAAGTTTAACAATTTGTAAACATAATAGTTCCGGATAATATCCAAATTTTAAACAACGACATTAAGGATCTGGCATTGGGGAGATCTGGGGTGCAAAATCGGAGACTAGTTCTCATGACTATCACATATCTTAACGATGTTGGGAATAGATAGACACCCAACATAAATTTTCCCACCAATTCTGCAGCTAGAACCGCACCGTAAAAAGCCGCAACGGGTTTATATTGCATATAGTTTGATTCTGGAAAACCTTTCATTTCAAGTCTCAAATTCGTATAATATCTATATATATATAAATGAAACTGTTCGTGTGTAACAGCATCACTCACAAACGGCTGGACGGATTCGCCTAATTTTTTTTTTTAATTTGTTCGTCTTGATCTGTAGAAGGTTATAGGATACTTTTTATCCCTTTCCCGATTCAGGATTCCGCCCCACTGGTTACAGAAATACCTGTAAGAAATGCATTGCAGCAAACATATGTTATTAAGTGAAAGAGTCTTTTCAAATTTTTAATCAGCTGTTCTTTGTAAACATATATAATGCGACAAAAAATATATTTATATATAAATTTCTTTACACTTATAGTTTTAAAGCATAGAGTAAGCTTAAGAGAAACGACAAATTTTGTTTAAACTGTTTCTGCAATCATAATATATAAAAATGAATGTTTGTGTGTTTGTCCTTTATAGACTCAGAAACTATTGGACCGATCACTATGAAAATTTGTATTTTTCTATGTAGAAGGTTTATACGCAATGCCCATTGATGTAACTAACCACCAGGCTGTACTGCAAGATATAAAAGTTATCAAAGCGCCTGCACATTATAAACTGCAATTACAACACAGTAGTTACGTATATTAAAATATCCAAACACTATTTGAAGGCAAAGAAATATACGGGCAAAGCTTAAGAGACGCGTGCGAAGCCGCGGGAAACAGCTAGTCTTATTAATATAAATCAATGAAACACATTAATAGAACAATACTGGTGCAAATATTAAACAACAAAAGTGTTCACTTAAACTGCAAATCTATATCAGGCTGTCCTCACGACTTGTAAACTTTAACAGGGATCAGCCAAGAAAGTTTTAATTAATCCAATCACTAAACTATTTGGCCTTTAAACTATTCTTAATCAAGACGGATATAGCTATTGTCTGCAGGACACAATTGCATTGTCTTTATCGGTGAGTTTCAGTTGTAGAAATAGTTTTATATAACATGCACGTGTTATATAAATTGTGTTAAATGGTATATTATACCGTTAAACACAGTTTAATATATAAATAAATGTTGATATAGTTAGTTAAGGTTAGTTAGTTATGTAATATGAGTGACTCTAGACTCCACAGATATCACTATGTCGTCAGCCGAAACACATTATGATGAAATTAATAATCGTATTGATAAGGGCCATAGTATTTTTATAATTTCTGGTTACAAAGAGGAATTAATACATTTCTAACTAATTCTGACATATTATTATGACAGAACTTAACCTTATTAATATTATGATCTAATGACCTTCATTACATGTGTTAGTAAGTTACTAACAAAGGTCATGTTGTTACACAAATTCGTTCGTTCCGCTTTTTTCTCGTTTCTCGTTCATTATGGTCACTTATAGGTAAATTTTTGTCCTCGACAGACACACCAAAATGTGGAGTAATAAAATCAATTTAAAAACTTGAGTCTTGTTGACTCTTCAATAGTTATTCTGTTGCAATTATATACCACTTTTTGCATGGTGTAATTTATTAATTATTAGATACCGGCTTTTTGTATCTTTTATACATTAATTGTCATTCTTCAGTAAAAATTAAAATCAGTAGTCAATTTTTACATGTGGCGTATCATTAAATAGGTAAAAACAGATTGAAAACTTAAAATTAACTGCATTTTATTGCTTAAAAATTATCAGATTCTAACTATTTTTTATTTTTGTTCTTTTTTATGGTATAGAAAAAATTTTAATTGTTGATGCTGACTAGCGCATTGAATACATTTTGAATTATTTTGTATAAATGGATTGTCCATTGGTGAATAAATGGATAAATAAAATGAAAGATCATCATTACCTAAATGTCTGATTAAATGTGACAGCTCTAAATATTAAAGTTTGTATATTGCATTAACCCCGATTTGATAATTAGAAAAGTTTCAGCTGCAGGAAACTGTAGCAGTCTCCAATACTGGAACGAGTTACTTCTGTAACGTCAACTCTGCAGGAAATTGGGCACTTTAGCAATTGAAGCTTATTTGCTGATTTGCATTATAACGTATTTGTGTTAAATAAGCTTATTTACTATATAAGTGTTAAATTATTTGAAAAAAAAAATAATTCGTTCTTTACATCTTGGGTGAAGACAAACCGTTATTTTCAGTGTGAACAATTCTCAAATGCTTTACTCATTTTATAGTTAATAATATTATGAAACCATACATCGGTGTAATCTAGTTTATAAAAAAAGTTATTCCACTAAAAACGCAATACAATACGAACATATTTTTTTATAACTGACAAAACAGTACGACGTTACACCGAAAAAATACATTCGTAAAGGTTCCTTCAGAATAATAATAACTCGTTATTGTAAATAAGACTTTTGTAATAATCCACAGTTTAAAACTTTTAAAGTATATAAGCTACGTCATATACTGTAAAATGTATGTATGAGATTTTTTATAGATGTTATTTTAATCAGTACTATTTATTCTACTGGTACCTATATAGGACACTCTTGTATAGAGTATTAACTGTAGTATGTACTCATGAAGGTCACATTATCCTCAGGCACATGTGAGTTAAATTAGTGAATGCAATTAGTGAGTCCAATCATATGATATTTATAAATGTGACACAGTAAGACAAGTACCCTAATAAATTAAAGTAATTATAAATTTTAAATTTTGCAAGCAACGTTCAGCAAAACTTGTTATGCGTGGTTCTTAAAACTAGGACAAAACTGGCATAGGGGCATATTGTGAATCCATTACTTTTGTATTTGGAAAAAACGTGTATAATCAAAACAAATAACAAGTGTATAAAAAGGCAATAATAATGAAGTAATTTCAGCCGTTAAACTAACAAACAACTGATTGTTAATCAGCAGTTAAAAAACAACAATAACTCAATTACTTTATTTTAAGCGAGGGATGTCCGTCATTAAAATACTACTCCGTTATATTTTGTTGTAGAAAAGTAAACTTGGTATTAAATGTTTATTTAAAAGAAACTCAATTTCACCATTCTTATAAAATTAATATACGATCTACTTTTTACTTATTACAAATTTTAAAATATGTATCAGCTCCATATTTTTCAGTGTTGTTTAAAACATGTTTTAATCAGGCTAAAAATGTAAAAAATTTAGCATTTTATACATTAATTTGATTCAAATATTTAATTTTTCCCTAACAACACATACAACTATACAGAGAGTCGGTAAACTAAGAAAAATAGAACTATACTTTATTACATTCGTGATGTATTTTGACCTGATAAATCAAATGGTGAGGTTTGATAGAGTAAGGACACTCCGCTTATGATCAAAGCGAAGTTGTACACATGCTTTGTGGTTTCTTATTTAAATCATAACACGATTACAGAAATAACTAAGATGAATGTAATATGGTAAAGCTACATGTTACGACTATAAACTTCATTTTTATAATTTGGCGATTTATTTATAAAAACTGTTCCCAATGGAGGCCTACCAAATGGACTGTCAATCAGAAGGCCTCCGCTGTGCCGTAAACGCTGTTATCAATGGTAATAAGGTCACTGTTAAGCAGAACTATGTGCAGTTCAATCTCAAAATCTTTACCTGTACCTTAAGTAACCGTGCACCTAACACTTTAAAAATATTAATTAATAATTTACTTAATTCAATATAGGAAAATTAGGTTGTACTTTTTATGTACCTTTTGAAACGCATTATATAACGTCTATGTAATTTACTTTTATCGCAATAACACTTTAGGATCTAAAACTTCAAACATCATACAAATTTAACAATAGCGATGCTCCTAAAATATTATTCATGTATAAAAGTGTTTAGAAAAATGTGTCTCTTGACAGTGTTGCATGTATATTCGCCACGTATAAACTCGCTTTTAAGTTTAATACTTTCTCCCCGGTGGCTCTGCAGTTGGCACTTGGATAACTGTTCCTTACAATCCAAGATTAATTTGTCCAGTGTCAAGATTAGGAGGTGGAAGCCCAGCAATCTATTTCTCACTCCTTTGTATTGCTCCCCTCCTCCTCACCTCCCTTCCAACACCCATCACCTCCTCCTAACACTGGGTTCTCAGATAACATAGACCTTTGGCCAACACATGTTTAATTCAATTGGGTCACCACAAACTGGTATGGTCGAAACTGAAATGGTGATATATAAGTAATAACAATAAAAAATATTGTATTTCCAAAATATCTTTTTAAAGAAAATAGAACATTAATAAATAATACTTTTAAACTATATTTGTAACATTAGTAGCATCTGGTATATTAATTTGCGTTTGAATGGCTTTTTGTTTGTAGGGCCGATAGTTTCAATCTTTTTAAGTTACATTTGGTAGCCGCAAGTTGCATTTCTGTCAAGGGTACGCATCTAATATCCTTTATGACAATTTAACAATCACACTCGCATTAGTTTAATCTTTATTAAACTTTTATAGGAATAACTCTTATAAAGTTGCCTTATGAAGCATTACAAGTACCTATAAAGGACAATTTCTTTATTTTTTTTGTTTCAAAATAATAAATCTACTGCTATTGTAAATATTATCACAATAACTAGCTGATAAAAATATTCATTGTTTGTTATCGTTATATTAATAATAAAAAGAAACCCATAAAATATATTTCTTATTAATTGTTAAGTGATCATTGCATTGTTTTCTTTAGAGTTTAAATTATATAGAATCTAACTAAATACGGTATATTATTACCTCTTCTTCTGAATTTGATATAGTTAAAAATTGACATTTCAAAATACTTGCAAGTGGAGCTATACAGATAATACGGAGCTATATTAATGTAAGGGTTCAAGGGTTTCGATGCGTTTCAATGTATAGTTACGATGCTTTTTTTTAATTGAACACAAAAGAAAACTTAAGTAAAAGTATAGTTAAAATTTCAAATTTTGAAAAATTTGTTTTAATAATCTTTACAATGGTTTAAACATTAGCATCAATTAAATTTCTTTTTCCGTACGATTTGGTGTACTGAGTCCAAACCTAGAATAGTTTTTAGAAAACTTTTGATCTGTTGACCCATATGTGAGTACGGAGTAGTTTGGAAGACGCTAGCCAAGGTTTATAGACTTGGGGCATCAGACAGCTGTTTATGTGGATGGGAATCGTGACGTCATTGTATGACCTGACCGACACGTTCTGTACTGAAATAAAACTGTACAGTATAACTCGAAGTTATTATATTCTCCCTTGTCAAACATGACGTGTGCTATTATGTACAGAGGTACTACTTAAATCTACAAAAATAAACATTGTAACTTATTAATATAATATGCAAACATTTATGTACATCAAATAATTGACTGATCTTTAATCTCAAAACTTGCAACCACATAACTCCGTTTCGAATTGTAGCTGATTTTCTACCAAAGCTCTCTTATTACTTCAAACTGCCATTCGTACACACAAAGTTTTTCAGGCAAATCATTGTAGGCCTACCTGAAAAGGAACCTTAGGAATCGTTCTGACCTGCAGGACCGTGAGAGTGGGCAAGATGTGATGCTGCAAGTACCACGCGTGAACCTTGAACTGGGTCGAAGAGGTTTTCGTACTGTGCTCCCAACGAGTACGATAAATTGCCTACTTCTCCAAAGTGCCTCGGTCCAACGAACAAGTTAAATCGTTGTTTAAAAAATTATTCTCTATATCGAAATTACTATTTTCCTGCCTTAATGTTTTACTATTGTTGATGTTATAGTAACATAAATCTCTTGATAAAAAATCAAATTTCTTATGGTGAATTGATTTGTAAAGAAATAAAATTGTTCAAACGCGATCAACCTGTTATCTTTTAACCCAAAAAACAATATAGTTTTCCTTTAAATCAAGAGAAACCAACATTACGAGTCTCTAGGACCCTTCTTTCAATAGTTGTTGTGACAACTGCCCTTTATTCTTTAACTCCAAAAACAAAAGAGGTTTTCCTTGGAACCTCTCTACTTTGGAGTCTCTAGAACCTTTCTGTACTGTTACCGTACAGACGGACAGGTAGTCGAAAGACATAATTTAGAGACAGCTCAGTCGGTCTCTAAATAGATAACTAGCTTGTTATCTTATCATGTATTCCCTGCATCCCGATGTGTACGATTTACTGATGATGTTATGCAATAATCATTGTCATAAATATTAATGTAAAATCATTAAACATTCATGATATAGATGAGCAGTCCATGTTTAAATTAGAGAGAATTGGTTTGACCAAGATGTCCAACTCGTTACCGACATATCTTCAGATATATATATATATATATATATATATATATATATATATATATATATATATTCTTCAAATATTATTCCATGATTGAGTTTCTACAGTGATCGTAATGTCATTAATCAAAATGGCTCGCATCTATTTCGTTATACATTCTCCATTTGCATTCTGTTTCGCCCAAAATAAAAGGAATATACCAGGGCTTCAAATTAGTATGATTTGTAAACTGAATTTTATAAAAAATAATAAGACAGAAATGTCTTTTACTATTTAGAAAAAACACATTTTAACGCTTCGATAGTTCAGTAATAGCTAAAGCTCAGTATAGTTTTTCTAAATAAACTTTAACCATATCGAAACAACCTTAAATATTATTTAAGTGGGTAGTAATTATATCTTTAAAATTTAACATCTGCCATTATTATACGACTAAAATTAAGGTCGAAAAGGTTGTACGCGGTTTAACACTGGGGTGGTTGTTATGGGGCTGTACTCAAGATGGCCGCCAGGACACTGCGATGATTAAATGGTCAAAACTATATACAATACTTTAAGTTCTGTGCATTAAATAAGTAAACTTGCATAGAAATCCGTAAGGCCATTTCCTCCTCGTAACAATATAACTGAGATTAAAAACCGTCGTTAAATTACTTTTAGCCAAAAATTTAGCTTCATACATTTTGAATTCCTTCAGTTGGTAGTATGAAAATTGGACAAAGTCTGTGGCTTTATTTGGATTTTACACATTTTGATTAAAGATATTAAATTATATAATGAGTTAACTTGAGACTTAATTGCAATTGCATATAAAAAAGTAAATAAGTTTCATAAAAAGTCCCTGTCAGTGCGAAATAGATTAATGTCATGCACATAATCTTTATGTAAAGAATAGAATTAAAACGCGAAGAAAGAATTTTTTAAATCCAACTTATCTTTACATCTACAGCATAAAAGGGGACACAATGAAAAAGTTCAGCTTTATTGACTCCACAGTCTAAACATTCAGACACGGGCAATATTACGATAAAAACCAAATATTGGAGTTAACAACATTTTCGAATCAGTGTGTTTTTAATAAAGAAATAGAACACACTCCTCTAACACGTTATTGCTTGATCCAGATCAGCTTGATTAAACCTTTCAGCCAGAGGCATCTATGTGGGTATGTTAAAACATATATTGTACTGTAAAATCGACGCCAAAGGGCCAGAAGGATATTACAATATTTGGTTACCTGGATATAAAACTTATACCTTCTGAGCCCCAGGTTTTTGATGATAAAAATAATCATTTTCTGAGGTCTAGACGAATATTACAATATCTGGCTAGCTGAAATATAGGTCGTTTAACCTTTTAGCCCTAGGTTGTTGATGATGTCATGATGTACATTATTGTACAGAAAATTAGTCGCCTGAGATTCAGATGGCCTGAGAATATAGGATAATGTAAGTCATACGTAATTATTAGTATAACACAAAATTCATAGAATCAATGTACAGATAGTTGCTGGAAAGGAAGTCTTGTTTTACAATTCGAAACAAACATCCTCCGGATGTAAGTGGATACGCACATCCGCCCAGACATCGATGATGAACAAACAGGAAATGCTTGTTTATGAAGCAGAAATGCTTATTTCTAAAAATCATGCGACCATAAAGGGACAGCCATGCTGATATAAAAAATTTTTACTCTCCTATTATGATGGAGAGATTTGGCATAGGCGTGGTCAGGAGAGCTGGCGGGGGTAACATAAAAAATGAGGAACAACGAGGGAGAGGCAGGAAGTCGAGGAGTTGATTCTAAAAGCCACGTTCGGGAGTGCCAGTGCTTGTGTTTTGTGTGCGGGGAAAAATCTTTTAAGCGAAATAGTGTTAAGTGCAAACAAAATGTAAGTTAAGAAAATCTTGTATTTAGTTTTATTAACGTAGTATTATATATCAGGATACATTTTAATACGTATCATTTACAATTCCAAGGTACCTGTACCTAAAGTAATGAAAATAAAAAAATTATAATGTGTAGAATCAAATGAATGGTTTAATATTGAAATTCACATTTTCCTATTCCATATTTTTTTTATGTTCTCAATTTGGAAAAGTCATTCATTTGTTTTAATAATGTAAATGTTTAGATATTTTAAAAGAAAGTTTTCTCAAGTTAGTTTCATGAACACATATTTAACACAAAATTTACTAATAAATGTTATAGTTAAATAAATTAAGCATAAATTGTAATGAATAATTTAATGTTAAACATAATTGGTATTAAAGTTTGTGTTCAATATATCAGTTGATTATATCCATTGTTATTTAAAATTTTAATCAATATAATGAGATGCTATTACAAATATGTGTTGGTTCATTCGAGGGTGTTGTATTGCCAATCGAACCTATTATTTAAATCCTCTCACAACAGCCCTTGCTCATAATACATTATAATATTTCACAACATTAATCTCAACAAAATAAACCTTACAATAAAGATTATCCTGTTCATCCAGTAGTTTTATACAACGGTGCAAATATGTTTTACAAATATAGCATAATTTCGTAAACTTTCCTATCTTTTTTTCACTTTGATTTCGGCAATTTTTGGAAATTAAGGACCAAACAGGTCCTTCTTGAAATCAAATCGTTGTCTATCTTACTATGCAAAGATCATAAAAGAATTCCTAAATACTTGAAACTTGGTGCCTAGATTCATCTTGGTCTATAAATAATATTCTATTAACTTTGAGGTCAATGAACAACAAAGTTGTAACTCAATGATCGTATATCGTATAAACAAATCACAATCTATTTTGTATCTTATAGGGAAATGACCTAATCGACCAACGACATCTACGAGAAACATGAAGAAAAAACAAATTACTAAACAGAGCATATTTCGAAGCCTAATAATGTCACATTTTTCAATAACTACTGTAAAGAAATTATTGCGTTGGATCTGTAGATGTCATAAAAAGCTTAAGAATTTAAAGTTGCAGTTAATCTTAGTGATAAGTTAGTTTAACACGTCCTCAGTCACTTATCTTTGTACGTTTTGTTCTCTTTCATGGTTACAATCTGAAATTTACCCCAATTAAAAACCACAACAGGACGGATTTTAAACTATCTACAAATAATTTCCACTAATCCGGGAAAAAAAGTCACAGCCAGTTCGATAAAAACCCTAGTTGTGTTCCGTCGGATCCTTTAATACTACGCCATATCGATTTAATACAATTTAGTCACAAATATAATAATTACTATAAGATTAATTAAATATTGAATATCTTTTTAGTACTTTTGTATAATAATAAAAAGCGAAACTCAATAAAAAAGTTCCTAATTTCAGATTGTACAGATGCCAATAAATGATAGATAATAAGCGAGTGCATTACTGAGTCTAAAGAAGATTACTATGATGCTCTACCTGAGTTTCGGTAGATTCCATATCATCTTAATAATAATTATTAAATTGTATTAGTTAAATATTACTATTAAATTAAATGTAAATATTAATTTAATATGGAATTTTAACCAGTTTTTCAAATAACTTATATCGTGATCCCTAGTTCTTTTCTTATTACTATTAAGTCTTTGAAAATACAATAATAGTAATTTACATAATCACCGACATTGAAGTGATGTTTTTATCAAGTATGTTGAGCGACTAACACCTCCAAGCCTCTGGCAACAAGATAAGTTCTTCGTGGTTTGTGCAAGCGATATTTACTGGCGCTACTATCGCAGTCTCACATCTCTATCACTCTACTCCGCTATCCTGCAGTTACCATTTCTCACAATACTCGCCCCGCAGGGCTGTGTATATCTTTGCACTAAGTTCCTGTAGGTGGTGATGTAAATGCACCCTTCCATGTTAATGTTTAGTTTAGCTCCAATTCACCTTCCGCTTAGTACAACTTCTGGAATCTGCCTCTATCGCAGACTTCACTCTTCGAATATGGAGTCATGTTTGTCTGCCACCAAAGAATTATCCAAAAACATTCGGCGAAGAAGCTCAAATAAACTTTTTTCAGCGTTTCGACATCAAAAACCCAACCGACAAAATAAAGTATAATCTAGATGAAGAGGTATTCTCGTTTCTCATCGGGTGCACATGTAAATCTCAAGCTGAACTCAATATTTATATTGATTCAATCCTTTCCACCACAGTTATGTCTCTTCCATGTTTTTTTCTAATTCTGGAATAATATTTCACAGATAGTACTTCAAAATTATGTGGTCATGAACAACATTTGTTATTTACGTATAACTCAGCTACAATAAAACTTTATTATGATAAACAGTGGTGACAAAGTTGTATAAATAATGGTTGTCAAAACTTCTATCTTCTAATTTATAATAATTCTATTTGCATTAGAGTAACGGATATCTTTCTGGAGCTGATGCTGCAAAAGCAGTCGATACATAGTTTATCAATGCAATTATGTATTTGAGTGAAGCAAATAAAATTACATTCACAACGCAATTGCAGAATATTAATTTCTATACATATAATGTGATCAATCCAATTACCACATAATTTACTGAAACGTCGGATTATAATTAAAGTTGATGTCGCATATATTAGAACGTCCTTGTCAATTACTAATTACAAATGCTAATTATTTGTGGTATTTTGTGGAAGCAATTTCCCTTTGATATTTTATTTCTATGGATTTTATTATATACAATATTAATATGACCCTTCCTTCGATTATTTTTCCCCTGAAAGCAACTTATATAATATTCAAAATATTAATAAATTATATTAAGATCTTTACGGAATTTTCGTTTCAGCCAAAACATTGGTTAAGGAAAATATGTATTGTATATGTATTTGTACGTGTTATAGCCTTTGCTAAGGTTGTGTGCTAAAGTTTAAGACTACAGCTCTTTTCATTCTCGAGATGTCCTAAAGTCCAATAGACAGAGAGACATCGCATAGAAAACACATGTTTACGACCTTCTGGCAGACAAAAGAACATTGAGTCGACATACTGATTTATGTGCTTTTCAATGATGCTTAGCCAAATTCCAAGGTTGGGCCATAGAGTCACACTCACAGACCTTATTCATGTCTAAGTAGAAATAAAGCTTAATGCAAGATTTAAAGTTTACGTATGGTCTTTATCGAGATATCTTTCCATATGATACCAGTGTCGTTCTCAGAAATCTTCTCTGGGGGTAACCAGAACACCGGGGAGTCAGGAGAATAGAACCCCCCCAGATCAGTAGGATGGTCTGGAGCACTCTCTGAGAAATGTTTGATATATGAGGTCTTAAAATTGTTATTTTAGACCAGTTTTGAAGTAATAAAATTAGGGGAAGGATCAGTTGAGAGTGTTTAAAATTTACAGTAAAACCACTCTACCAATCATCGGGAAGCTTATACAATAGTAATTTAAATCTTCTGCACAAGATACAGTTTATATAAAATGTATTTAATTAAAACAAAATGTTATAATTACATTAACAGAATATTGAACAAAGCAGTTAAGTGTAAATCACAAATCAATACCTAAGCTAAATCTCAATGTATGGATCAAAATGCATAAATATCCAAATTTGAATGTTGACTACAATGCTTTCAAATATATTAGTTAGTTAATAGAGATAAAATAACGGAACTTACATTAAAATTTATATTGTTTACTTCTGCGTATCTAAATATTAAACTACTGATAATAACTTCCAGTTTTTTATATCCATAGCAAATAAAATACCGGTTTTGGTGCTTTTCGACCAAAAAAATTTAAAATTAAAAATGCATTGTTATAAAATAAATATTTATTATTTCAAACTTTAAAATTTCATAATTCATAAGCTTGTGATCCGAATAAGATGAAATGTTTATACAAGATGTGCACTGTAAATGAATATGTGAATAGTATGAAAATAGCATTATAATAAATGATTAATAATGAATCATCATCTTAACTTTTATTCTTGACCGGGATTGGATGGGCGACAAACATCGGCTTTGGTCACATTACGGAGTTCTTAGTAATTACATTGAGCGAGCAATTTTGTAAATCGCTGTTTAAAACGTTTAATTATAAACGTAGTATTAATTGAGTAGGTGTTGTTAATTTACTGCAACTGGCAACACTGCTCGTTTTTAACGCACAAATCGCCAGACTGTCCAGGACGATGTTGCCTCGTAGTGATAACGAATGACAACAAACTAACACAGTACAGAACTGCTCAGAGCTCGGCAACTCACTCACTCACTACTGTGACAACTGATCACGTCGGGACTAAAACATTTTGTACCGGGAACTCGTCTGTCCCGAGAATACTAGATACCAAACACCGAAAGTACCCGGTACAGGTTACCTGATGCAATGTACTCTGACTCGTTTAGCAGTAACAGTATATATTCACTCAACGATAACTAACTCAGGACAAGTACATTATGTACTCGCTTACTGTAAGTACTGGACACAGGTAGAAGGCATAAGAAATAATTAAAATTAACGGCGCTTTTGTAGTTGCTGTGTGACGGTGATTCAAATATTTAGCGCTTTGAACAAATAGAATTATTATATGTGAGTGCCGTGAATTTTGAAAATAAAATAGTTATAAAGTTTAAATTTACATACTTGATTATGACTGAATTCAAATTTACATCATAAATGCTATTTTTAGTTGAAAATAGACTTCTATTTTGTGACATTACTAGCCTCAATGACATGTCTGGGTTTGGACTGCCATTGGTCTGGAGCTTTGTGAGTATGTCATATATTCCTAGTAATATTCATTGTCTAGTACAA
This sequence comes from Homalodisca vitripennis, assembly GCF_021130785.1. Classification (NCBI taxonomy): domain Eukaryota; kingdom Metazoa; phylum Arthropoda; class Insecta; order Hemiptera; family Cicadellidae; genus Homalodisca; species Homalodisca vitripennis. The sequence goes on from NC_060211.1 coordinate 159,713,115, forward strand.
TTTTTGGTCCTAAATCCTTAAATGTTTAAGGATAAGAAGGTTTCGGTAGATTTCATAGACTTAGAGTTTTTACCGATGCTGTCATGTTGAAGTCGAAATTGTGTAAAGCAAAATAGTTACACAATTCTTGAACTAAAAACTTAGGCCGACTTTAATAAATTATTATACACAAAATTCACTAAAAGACATTATAGAGTGTTCATGAACTTGTGAAAACAGAATTATATTCAGTGAGAGTAAAATTTACTTTGATGCTAACAGAATGTTTTACTGCCTTTGTTCGAGCACTGAGAACATTTCATGTTAAGTTAATTCCTGCCCAAGGCTAATCTCCGGAAAATGCGAATAACTCATCGACTGTTGCTTGTTTTCTTACACTACCGAAGTCTTGAAATATTGCGTTCATGTAAACTTTTAGATAATCCCGTATTACTGATTAAAATTAGACATATTTAAGTTTGTTTTTTTTTATTTTCTTCAAGAATTATAATGTGATTTTATGTGTTACTTTGAAAAACATAATGTTTCATAATGAGCATTAAAATATGATCTTTTAAAACTAGGTAGGAATACCCCACACCAAGTGTCACGTAACAGGCTCTTCTGAGGTTTTATGCAACATTTTTAAGTTTATAATTACATTTGTTACTATACATGTCCTGAAATGCTCAGTTTGTTTTAAAATTTATTTGTTCTAATGATTAGCCAATTCTTATAGAATGAAATCCACCATCATTTAACTCGATGATCGTTGTTTGTATATAAATTAAGCTTTATGGAAAACTCAAGTCTATATGTCGGTTCGTTTTGTCTGTATCTATATCTGCCTCGCAGCACAATATCTTGAGAACTAACCTGTAGACTTGATATTTTGTAACAAACTTAATATCTATACTAGTAACATCAGTTTGATGATAGTGTATGTCACTCTATTAGCTTGTACTGAGCTTAAGATAACATAGTTACATTACTCTTATGGGTAACCATGATGGCAACGAGAAAATAATAGAATAAGTAAATTTCGTTAACAAATTGAATATAATCATATGACATTTTTAACATGTGACATATTAACATATGTGGCCTAACGAAATGAGTTATAGACTTTTGCATGCAAACTAAGCGAAGCCTATTAAACGACTGGAGTTAACTCTTCCTTGTTAATTGATATTAACACGGTTTCGCAAAAAATAAATTAGGGGTAAATAAACCATAAAAATTCATTATAAAATGTTAAATTTTTTTATAAATTTATTCTACATTCTATATTCAGTCTGATGAAGAAATATCGTGCGTCTAGTTAGGGAGAGACGTTCAGATAAATGTCCAAATTAGAGCGCCTGTCTCCAATATCTTCACGGTGGGTTACCATTCATCTTGGCAAAGCACAATGGTGGCTGAATGTCGAACAAGACAGATTATCCAGCGAGAGATGTTGAGTGAATTTTGGTAATTTATTATCTTTTCCTTTTCACACATCAGTCTGACATCTATTGACTGTCTCCCGAACGAAGTGGGAAGCATTGGTGATGAATGAATGTGGAATGAGTAGTCAAATTTATGTCTGAATCAGAGAGCTCGACGTGGTATTTATGTTCAAATTTTAGCATTTTTTGACAGTTGCTATAAAAATGTATTTTGTCTCCGCAATAAATAATTGACTACTGACTATCTAAACTGGCAACGCTCTTTACTGTAATAAACGCCACAAAATATCTATAGGTCAAATAATTATTAGCGACTGTTGAAAAAAGTAGGATTATTCAACTTCTCTTAAATTAATCCGTTTGTTTTAAGTTTATAATGGTATGAAAATATAATCTGAGAAAATATCGTTTTGGTTGTTAAACCTTTCGAATTCCTCCCATTTCGATCACCGTCAAAATTAGCGTGGCTGGCGTTCGATTCTTACATGGAAATATATTCTCTTTAAGTTAAAAAATTAAAGTTCTAGAATTATCCAGAGCAAATAGGTTCTCGGCTCCCAAACCTTCAAATTTACAAATAATCATACCTTCGCAGAATACCGGGTACAAATGAATACAACGAACCGAGTGGCCCACTAAGTCATTATACTAGTACGAGTAGTAGTTAAACTAATCGTAAATATTATTAGTAAATCGAAACAGTCCAAATTTTTTTTGTATGTGTGACCGCAAATTATTTAAAGAACTCCTTGAATAGCAGAGGAGAGATTTAGCACCAGTTTTGAAGATTGATAAGCAAGGCATATAGCTAGAAGGTAGGTTTTTCGGTACTTTGGGATTATACCGACCACACCAGTATGAAGAACACAAAAATAGAAATTTATAGAAACAAACATGATAGAACGAAAAAAACAACTCTTCAATTACAAAATTACAAACTTACAAGCATTTCCAGGTATTGTGATCGGTATTGTTGTCGCTGTTATCTTATCTTTCTCGAGAATCCTGATTACGGCAGGCCGCGCGGCATCACGTGATTTGCACGGTACATCATTGCCTTTCCATTACAATTCAATTTATATTTCTGATTAGCCCCTCTAGAATTTGATATTTTACTGATAGGTACTATCTCGAGGGATGTTTTTCTTTCGTCGACATCAGCGCGGGCTTCGGCAGCACCGAAGGTGCTGCCGAAGCCCGCGCTGATGGCCGGAGGCACTCGCATTTTGGGTGGCGGAATGTGATCAAGAATAAAAACAAGTTTTGAGTGTTTTTTTTAATAAAAAGTTTAGTTTGGTAAATGTTTGTTTTTGTTGAATTTTTGTGTTTGGAGAAATGTAGAGGTAAAACACGGAAGTACAACAAAGCGATGCACCAGCTGAACGGGCGGCGAGACTCTGCAATCACGTTATCTACTAGACGCTCGACTTTGACCTCTGTCTGAGGATGGGGAGGTGTTTGCGATAAGACAATTCCTGTTTTATATTGACGAAATATTGTTCTACGCTAATCTAGTAATCAGTAGAAACGAAATGTGAAATAACGATTCATGTCTGGGTGTGGTCGGTATAATCCCAAAGTACCGGTTTTTCAATATTTTACTTATACCGGAAGTAGATTACAAGCGGACGTAGGCGTTCCTTGGCCAAAATAGGGGTTTCCAGCCTAAATATACATATTTTCTTGATCGGAGCAACAAAGCAAACTCAACTTTGTACCCTAAATACATTAAATTACCAATGAATTTAAACTGACAGTAGAGAGACTTTTCGAAGGAGACTAGTAGGCGACTATGCCCGTCGTATGTTTATAGACCTTGTGATTATTCAGAAGAATATTGCCTACGAAGCCGCAGGTAACTCCACTAAATAAATAATCAAAAGATATCCTTAAAAAAATGTCCAACCATTACATAAAACATTTTATAAATGTAAATCACAGTAATACTATTAATAATATGGTATGGGGCTCATAAAAACTTATATATATATATATATATATATATATATATATATTTATATATAAAAAATCAAAATAATTAGTATTAAATATTGTATACACATTACTTTTATTTTATACAAATCCTTTTTTTTCCATGCCTTTATTTGAAAACTATACATTCAGGTTCAAATAGATTCAGAAGGCTTAACAAATCGTAATAGTTCCATCGGAGTTGCCTAAAAACTATAAAAATATATCACATAGACTACTTTGAAAATTATAAATAAAGGAAAATGTATTAGAGATTTCAATTTAATAACGGTTAAAGAATTACCCGAACATAAGAAGAAAAGACAAATAAAATTAAGCAATTATTGCAATGTATAACAGTTCTTTTGACAATACTTGAGCTTTGAGCAAGGCTCTAACTAAGTGTATTGGAAAACAAAGAAGTCGTCGGGGAATAAACAATCATCTCAAGCCAACAAACAGCGTCGAAGCAATCATCACTTCGTTCTGTTATTGGTTCTGCTCATGGAAATGCAATTATTACTAAAGCAATACTCTTTTAGATTTAACAAAGCATTAGCACCAATATATTTATCAAAACACTACAATATTGGGTTTTTTTAATTTTCGAGACCTTAATAATAATCTTTGTTTTTGCCTTGGCATATTGCTTAGTAAAATCTAGAACGTTTAACAATATCTATGTCTTCAAAGTAATGTTGTTAAAACATTTCGGTAAACACGTTTATGGGATTTTAAGAAAAATTAATACGCTTAAAAAGATTCCGTAAAGATTTTTATAAAACTTATTTCACCTTTTACCACACAATTTAAATAAAATTGTATAATAAATTTAATTTAAATATTTACACCTACTTATATAATTCACCTGAGCAGGATTTTTATAGATCCTAAGCTCTTTTTATAAATCTAATAATATTAGTGCGAGCGTAAATCTAGACTCAATATATTAGCTGCAACTATGAGCCTAAATTGTAAAATATTTAAGCTACGTTTACATTGGCAAGAAATTGTAAAAGTTTTGTATCTGAGAGTAAAGATTTGATAATCAGCAATCACTCGAGAGCGGTGTCGGTGATTTTAGAGACAACTGTAATGCAGTGTCAGACAGTAAAACTGCCAAGTCTAAACTAATGCCTATGTTTACGATCAGTGTCGGGCAGTTGTTTCGAGAGAAAAAAAGAGCAACAATTGTCTCGGACAGATGTTTGAGAACTGGACTGCAATGTTGGACATTAAAATTTCAATTATAAACATTGCTGAGACATTACTCTCGTGTGTGAACAGATTTTGCATTTACTCCTCAGTAACCAACGATGCAGCTGTTGCAAAGTACTCGCGATTAAAATTGCTTATCCTTGTTCACATTATGTGACAGCAGTTGCACAATTTGACCCGCTAGTGTGTCATATCTTACTAGGCGAACAATGGCCTAGAGCGTTAAGATTGTCATGTTCATACATTAATGGATTGAAAAGAAAAGGAAGTCAATATTTTTCTGGATAATTAAGAGCTCACATTCATGTTTATATAGTGGATATTTGGCTATAAATTATTATGAAATTTATGGGATTGAGTTGATTTTAAATCTGTGTATGAAGAAAACATTACTGACATTGAACCAAATTGAAAGTGATTTATATTCATGCAAATAGTTTGGTGTTATAAATTTCAATATTTTAATACAGTATTAAGTAAATCAACTTGATATTCCTTTATTACATACTCCAAAATATCTCCAACCGCCAAGCCACAAAAAATTACTTAAATATAAAACAAAACTTAGATATTTCCCAAAAAGTACAATTTGGTAATAGTAGACAGTTTTTTGTCAATCATAAATATATATTACCTTTTATATTTTATACAGAATTTTATATTTGAAAATTACAAATTTTTTTATTAAAAATAGTGCATACTCATAATTTAAACTAATCTATTTTATGTTGCATTTATATTGATGTTGGCACATTGACTTTTATTTACAAAATCTATGAGCTTTGAATCTACTTAGAAATCCAAGAGGAAGTGTAATCCAAAACCAATAAGCAAAAAATGTATTGGCAAGAACGTATCCAGGTAAACCAAACATCGAGACTGATTTCTGTTTACCAATGTTCATCTCCACAATGCGTATGAAAATACATCTTAAGTACTTCACAATACAACTCAAATATACAAACACGAGTATATCCCGCCTGATACAGCAACTCTCATGTAACTGTGAAATAGAATGTTTTAAGATTTCAAATTTGATTATTTATTCTCTTTTACAGAAGCGTACATTTTAGTCATAATTTGTTTCTAACTTAATAATGAAGCGGTTAATACTTAAATAACTTAAAAGTTAGGCCTACGTCAATAAATTATTTATAACAAAAAATTCACAATCTATTCGTTGAGTCTGTTCATGAACTTATGAAAAAAATTAATATCCACTAGGAATAAAAATTAATTTGATGCTAAAGGAATGTTTCAGTGTCTTCGTTTGGGCACTGATGTGTTAATTCCTACCCAAAGATAATCTCCTGCAAAGCCACGTAATTCATCGACTGTTGCTTGTCTTTCTTACACTACCAAAGTCCTAAAATAATGCGTTCATTTCAAATTTTTTTTAATCCAAAATTATTAATTAAAATAAGGCAAATGTAAGATCTTTCGTTTTCTTCTTCCAGTGCAACGCCATTGTATGTGTTTCTTAAAAAACATAATGTTCCCGTAAAGATTATTAATATATTATCTTACTCAGGCCTTTTTAAAATAAGTATGAATACCCACACCTTGTGACGCCAGGATGAATTAACAATTAATATTTAAATTCAAAGTGATGCAGATTATGCAAATATGGATTTTAGTCAAATGTATAAATGGCATACGTCTAGTTAGGGATAGACGTCTTGATAAATATCCAACTTAGAGCGGTTGACTCCAATATCTTCACAGTGGGTTACCATTCATCTTGTCAAAGCACAATGGTGGGCTGAATGTCGAACAAGACATATTATTCAGCGAGAGATGTTTAGTGAATTTTTGGGAATTTATGATTTTTAAATCCTTTTCACACATCAGACTGTCATTAGTGTGTCAACGCTTCTTCACTGTAATAAGCGTCACAAAAGATTTATGGTGAAAATAGCTATTAGCGTATATTGAACTGCTCTGGAATTAATAAAATCTAATATATATACAAACCGCATGTGTAACTGACTGACTGACTCACTCACTCACGTATACTAATTCTAACCTACTTCCAGATGAGTTAGAGACTTGAAATTTGGTACACAGATAGCTTCCACGTGTAACCACCAGGAAAAATCCCGAAAAGTGAGAATTTTTCATTTTCAAACCCCTCAAAAAAATTCCCAAAAAATCGCGCATTCTTCACCCCTGCAGGCATTTTTTGTAAGCCCGATAGCGGGCGAACCGTTGGAGCTAGCTCGGATCTGACGGAAAATTCATGGTCAGGAATGAAGTGAACTACAAAAAAGGTCTAATGACTTTTTGCTCTATCTTCCATGGTTAAGCGACAAAACGCTCGAACATTTGAAATTCCAGAGATTTTTTCGATAAAAATAATGTTTCAAGCCCGATAGCGGCCGAACCGTTTGGTCGTAGCTCAAATCTGAATTGACCCATCAAATTAGCAAATTGCGCGATCTACAGAAAAGGTCCAGTAATCTTTTGCTTTATCTCGATTGGTTTTGGCCGAAAAAACGTGATTATGTACAATTTTGTTGTAACTTTTTACGCGAAACTTTTTTGTTTTTGGGTCGATAGCGGCGAAACCATTGGTCGGAGGTCAAAATAAGACTAACGTTTTATTTAGGAAATAAGATGACCTACAAAAAAGGTCCAGTGACTTTTTACTATATTTCCCTTAGTTTGACCGCAAAAACGCGATTAAGTGAAAATATTGGACATTTTCGCCTAAAAATTTACATTCCGGGCTTGATAGCGGCTAAACGGGTTGGTCGTAACTCAAAACAAATTTTAAACGGGATTTAGGAAATCACGTGATCTACAGAAAAGGTTCAGTGACTTCGGGAGTTGGCTGAGCGTTAGCTAAGCGTCAATAGTAGATAGGGACAGAGGAATATTTATTATGTTCACAGACACAATACCCTCTAAAAAAGGCCCAAGTGTGTCATTAACCCCCGGTAATATTAACCCCCCCCCGGGATTTCCTGGTATGACCTGATAACCTCCTGTACATTCAACCCCCTGATGTGTTTAACCCCCCTGGTAACATTAAACCCCCCCAGGGAATTTCCTGCCATGACCTCATGTCCGAATTTTACCAGTCACCAAATCTCTTAACCCCCCCCCCCCCCCTGGGAAGATCCTGGTATGACCAGATAACCCCCTGGAGACTTATCCCCCGGTAACGTTAACCCCCCCTGGGAATTTTGTTCATATGACCAGACAATATCCTGACGAAGTTAAACCCCCTCTTGTCTTAACCTCCTTAACATTAATCACCCACCCAGGGAATTTCTCGCCTTGACTAGATAGTCTCCTGGTGATATTAAACCCCCTGTTCGACTTAAAATACTGCCTTGAGGTCGGTTTTTATTATGTTTATACTAAACAATTCAAGATAGCTGACCCGTGCAGACTTTTCTCCCGAGCTCATTTCTGGCTAAACCATAGGTCGTAGATCAGATCTGAGGGCACAATCGAAAGACAAAATTAAATTTCCAACAAGAAAGGTCCAGTCACTTTTTGTCGTATCTCTAACGGTTTAACCGCAAAATGCCCTCAAAGTCAAAAGTTTTTACGAATCCGGAAAAAAAATCTATGAAAAAGGTCAATTTTTAAATCCCTTGTCATTTACTTAATGTCCGGACTTAACCAGTCACCGAATTCCGCTTATCCCCGAATTTGCAAGCGTTTACTTTTGGGGGCCTGGGGGCGTAGCCCCCAGCGAGCCGAAGGCGAGTTAATACTATACACATGAAAGTTTTGTCAAATGTTTGGATGCTTATATGTTTACATCGTGTCAGACACGTAAACAAATATTAAACTTGTGTCAGCTAACCATATACAGATCCTAAAGGTTGTTATATCAGTCTCTTTATCTATTTCGTTTGACATATATACAACTATTCATTAATTGTCTGAGCGTTGGTCTTAACTTTATAACATATACCAGATATAATCTTAGAAAATATTGTCATTTCGTTTTTGTATTTTTCATTCTTTTCTGTTTAACCTTCTGATTCCCTCAATTTCACCCTCTACCAAAAACAGCGGGGCTGACGATCGATTTCTTCTATGAGAAAATTGGCCTATCAATGAAGAAGAATATGATGTTGCTGGGCTTATAAACAAAACAGCTATCGGCGCCCAGACCATCAGGTTTACAAATACTCATATCTTCGAATAAAGAATACCGATAGTACAAAGTAACGCTATTAGCTGGCTAAGTAGGTAATATTTCCATTTAGGGAATTGAAATAATCATAAATATTATTATTAAATCGAGTAATTCCTAAATTTCTTGATTGTGTTTGTTTGTATGAGTGTCCGCACATTCTATCGAGAACTACCTGAAGTACAGAAGATAGATGTAGCACCAATGTTGAAGATTGATAAGTAAGGCAAAGCTGGAAGATATTCACTCAATTCTTTATATTGAAGGTAGACTGCATAGATTAGTAGACGCTTTTTGCCAAAATATGCTTGTCCAGCATACGTTTTTTTTTATCAGAGCAACAAGGCAAATTCAAATATGACACTGAAACTCTTACACTGGAAGTAGTTTCCAAAGGCTAGATGTAGATGTTTCACTGCCATAACAGGCTTCCGAGGCTTTCTAGTAACAGGCTTCGCTAACGCTCAGCAAAAAATCTATCCTTTAATCTTTGGCTTACGCGGCCGACGTCATAACTACCATGTAATGTTTCCTGAGCACATTCGGGTGTGTGTATATTAGGTACATGAAATTCGAGCCTGAACCACGGAAGGATTTTTGTGGTATTTAATGTAAAGCTATAGTCTAGAATCGTTACTACATTACTTCATGGTTGATCCAGATGAATCTGATATCCAAGACCCATATTTCAGAGATGATAAGTTGGGGGCCTAATCTTCCGCAATCTGCAGTGGCTTACCGGTAATAAACAATCAGTTGCCAATCTGATTTTGACATTTACTCCTCAGTAACCAACGATGCAGCTGTTGCAAATTACTCGCGATGAAAATTGCTCATCCTTTTCCACATTATGTGACAGCAGTTGCACAATTTGACCTGCTAGTGTGTCGTATCTTACGAGGCGAACAATGGCCTGGAGCGGTAAGATTGTCATGTTCATACATTAATGATTGAATGGAAATGAAGTCAAAATATTTTTTATAATTAAGAGCGCACATTCATGTTTGTATAATGGATATTCAGCTATGAATTGTTATGGAATTCAGGAATTTATGATTTAAGTTTATTAAATTCATTTTAGTTTATGATTCAGTAGTTGAAATGGTTTTATATATGTGTATGAAGAAAAATAACTGACATTAAACCAAACTGAAAATGAGCGTTATGTAAATAGTGTGGTGTTATAAATTTCATTTTTAAGACAGTATTAGGTACATCAAGTTGTTACATCTTTATTACATACTCCACAATATCACGTACCGCCAATCCACAAACATTTACATCAATATAAAACAAAATTTAAATGTGTGCCAACAAGTACAATTTGGTAATGGTAGACAGTTTTTTGTGAATCATAAGAATATATATTACTTTTATATTTTATACAAAATATTATATTTATGTGTTACAAATTTGGATTAGTAAAAATTGTGCATCCTCGTAATTTAAACTTATCTATTTCATACTGCATCCATGCTGATATTGTCATATTGTAAATTAAGTTCCATTTACAAACATTAAGAGCTTTGAATCCACTTAGAAATCCAAGAGGAAGTGTAACACAAATCCTATAAGCACAAAATGTATTGGCAAGAACGTAACCGGATAAACCAAACATCGAGACTGATTTGTGTTTGCCAATTTTCATCTCCACAACGCGTAAACCAATACATCTCAAGTACTTCTCAATACAAATCAAATACACAAACACGATTATATCCCGCCTGATACAGCAACTCCCGCGTAACTGGTTTACAATAGAATTTTTAAGATTACAAAATTGTTTATTTATTCTCTTTTACAGAAACGTACATGTTCTATGACGTACAGTCACAATTTATTTCTAACTACATAATATACCGGTTAATACTTAAATAACGATAGCAATATTAGTCACAATATTGTCCATTCATTCTGTACCAAATCTTAAATCTAGCTACAGCTTCCACTGCAATCATATAAAGAAATATTCAATTCAATTGCCATTTTAATTCCGTTTTATATAACTCTTCGCCTTATAGAATTATTAATTAGTCTAATCAACGAAATACAAATTGGTCCAAATTTAAATACATACATACTACAAACAACCTCCATACAACACACGACTTCATCTCGTTTCGTATTCAAGATGTTTTTTTCAATAATTTGTCTCATTCAATTGAATGTGTTCAAAATACTAAATAATACTTTTTAATTCCTCAGGCATTCTCAAAAAGGTCTATGCATTTGTGGAGAAAATCAAAATGATCTGGCTCTATATGTCTCAGCTGATAACATTCCCCCGTGATTGAGGTTAGTTCACAAGGTGTGTTGTTCTAGATAACTTCCTATTTCAAGTAAATACTGTATAACCTACTCTTTAAAAATATTCTTGGCCATTCGCATCGACACACTGATTATAACGTAAACTAGGAGGAGCCTGTTGAAGCATTATTGCATGCACTAAAGCATTAATGCTTTAATAAAGACGATTACGTTACTGTTATGGTAAGGTTTGATACGAGTTTGGTAAAATTCTATAATTTTTAAGTATTTTTGCCGTTATTCTTATAGTCAACATTGGATCTAATGTCTCAGAAGTCTGTATTTACTGAGTATATGTCGATAGTAAGAGGACTAAGGAATAGAAAGTAAACTATGTAGTATATCTATGTAGGATTATAGAAGTATGAGCTGTACAACCAACAATGCAGGATTATAGAAGTATGAGCTGTACAACCAACAATGTAGGATTATAGAAGTATGAGCTGTACAACCAACAATGTAGGATTATAGAAGTATGAGCTGTACAACCAACAATGTAGGATTATAGAAGTATGAGCTGTACAACCAACAATGTAGGATTATAGAAGTATGAGCTGTACAACCAACAATGTAGGATTATAGAAGTATGAGCTGTACAACCAACAATGTAGGATTATAGAAGTATGAGCTGTACAACCAACAATGTAGGATTATAGAAGTATGAGCTGTACAACCAACAATGTAGGATTATAGAAGTATGAACTGTACAACCAACAATGTAGGATTATAGAAGTATGAGCTGTACAACCAACAATGTAGGATTATAGAAGTATGAGCTGTACAACCAACAATGTAGGATTATAGAAGTATGAGCTGTACAACCAACAATGTAGGATTATAGAAGTATGAGCTGTACAACCAACAATGTAGGATTATAGAAGTATGAGCTGTACAACCAACAATGTAGGATTATAGAAGTATGAGCTGTACAACCAACAATGTAGGATTATAGAAGTATGAGCTGTACAACCAACAATGTAGGATTATAGAAGTATGAGCTGTACAACCAACAATGTAGGATTATAGAAGTATGAGCTGTACAACCAACCCAACAATGTAGGATTATAGAAGTATGAGCTGTACAACCAACAATTTTTTCGCCATGTTTTCTGCTTATGCAGTCTTTATTTTAGTTTTACGTGCTTTGCTCCATCTCCATCCAAAACTGACTCACTTTTCTTCAAAACAGGCGTATATTTTTATACAACCTCTTTAGACTAAGTTGGAGGTCCGATTTCTAACTTCCTGTTTGATCATGAAGTATATTTTTCACAGGAATATGATCAACAAAAAGAATGAGTTCAACACAAAGCTAAGGTTTATTTTTAATTAGTTTATAATATATCTAACTGTAGGCGCATCATAAATTGCCAGGCGCAAATTGAAACAACAGTTTACAAGAGCGGGGATGGAAGTTTAGTTCAATATTTTACACACAATAAGGCTGGAAAGACTGATGGTGGTTTGGGACAATGATAGATATACTCTGGCTGTCAGATCCGGGTTTATTTCACCAAGGCAAGTAACCATTATATTGGATGAGAAAACCATGCGATACAGTAATGGACTTGTCGGTTTTATTGAAAGGCTATTTCAAAACATCAACATAAAATAAAATAAGAATACAATATACAATACTTATTATATTACGTTTGAAATGTATGTTGAAATTTAATTTTTAAGGCTAAGTTATTTCGATATTCTATTGTATTGTAATTTTAATTCTAGGAAACTATTTTATAGATACACTTCACCTCCCTATACTCCGTAGCCTCTCAACATAAGTATAAAACTAGGAATGGTAAATAAATATTGAATCTGTATATAAGAAATCTACAGGTATATACATTTATATATTTCTTTTTTTCGAAGTATTATATTTTTTGTCATTAAATCAACTTATATCCCTTTACATTTACAATTAAAATTAACATTTGCTCTGCAAGCATATTTTGTACATAAACCACATTTTATTACATTTTAAATGGTTTTATTATTACAGGTAGTTAGGTATTCGAGAATTAGACGGTAACTCCATTTTTAAGTACCTTCTTTCTTTTTTATTCCTATTGGTTATATAACTAACATTGGATAATAATTGATGATATTCGCAGTCCCTTTGTTTCATGCAATTCCATTTCTTGTCGCTATTGCTAGTTTGTCACTTGACATGTTTCACATAACGTGTATTCGCTGATTCTTACAGATATTAAAAGATTCGAAACCCAAATGAAGCCACAACTAAATGGAATTTTCTAGAATCTTGACAAAGTCTTATAGGTAATCATCTGCTTGTAATATTGACATTAATTGACTAATTGCCTAATAATAATGAGGATCTTCTTCTTTCATTCTGTTAAATTTGCAGATTTTTACACGATATTGACAAAACCACAAACATTATACCGGCTGAAATGTTCAATGAAACAGAGAAAGAATCTCAGTTGTTACGTAACACTGAGCTCCTCGTTGTCTTGTGACATATGCACATATCTTATACGATATTGACAACTCCACAATCAGTATGCCGCCTGAGATGTTCACCGAAACAGAGAAAGGATCACGGTTGTCACGTAACACCGAGCTCCTCGTTTATTTGTAACATATGCACATATCTTATACGATATTGACAACTCGACAATCAGTATGCCGCCTGAGATGTTCACCGAAACAGAGAAAGTATCACGGTTGTCACGTAACACCGAGCTCCTCGTTTATTTGTAACATATGCACATATCTTATACGATATTGACAACTCGACAATCAGTATGCCGCCTGAGATGTTCACCGAAACAGAGAAAGGATCACGGTTGTCACGTAACACCGAGCTCCTCGTTTATTTGTAGCATATGCACATATCTTATACGATATTGACAACTCGACAATCAGTATGCCGCCTGAGATGTTCACCGAAACAGAGAAAGGATCACGGTTGTCACGTAACACCGAGCTCCTCGTTTATTTGTAGCATATGCACATATCTTATACGATATTGACAACTCGACAATCAGTATGCCGCCTGAGATGTTCACCGAAACAGAGAAAGTATCACGGTTGTCACGTAACACCGAGCTCCTCGTTTATTGTAACATATGCACATATCTTATACGATATTGACAACTCGACAATCAGTATGCCGCCTGAGATGTTCACCGAAACAGAGAAAGGATCACGGTTGTCACGTAACACCGAGCTCCTCGTTTATTTGTAGCATATGCACATATCTTATACGATATTGACAACTCGACAATCAGTATGCCGCCTGAGATGTTCACCGAAACAGAGAAAGTATCACGGTTGTCACGTAACACCGAGCTCCTCGTTTATTTGTAGCATATGCACATATCTTATACGATATTGACAACTCGACAATCAGTATGCCGCCTGAGATGTTCACCGAAACAGAGAAAGGATCACGGTTGTCACGTAACACCGAGCTCCTCGTTTATTGTAACATATGCATATATCTTATACGATATTGACAACTCGACAATCAGTATGCCGCCTGAGATGTTCACCGAAACAGAGAAAGGATCACGGTTGTCACGTAACACCGAGCTCCTCGTTTATTTGTAGCATATGCACATATCTTATACGATATTGACAACTCGACAATCAGTATGCCGCCTGAGATGTTCACCGAAATAGAGAAAGGATCACGGTTGTCACGTAACACCGAGCTCCTCGTTTATTTGTAGCATATGCACATATCTTATACGATATTGACAACTCGACAATCAGTATGCCGCCTGAGATGTTCACCGAAACAGAGAAAGGATCACGGTTGTCACGTAACACTGAGCTCCTCGTTTTTTTCCACAAACCGAATAATCTCTTGTTTATTATATACACCATTTAGCCATATTTAGCCGTATTTTCATAAAATTTATATTATTGTAACAAACTCTGAAACATCAAGCATTTTTTTTTTAAATAGAGTTTTTTAAACCATTCATTGGTATCTGCTTTATCCAGATTAGTTTAATTAAACCTTGTGTTCAGAGCCGTCTATGTGTGCATGTTAAAATATCCATGGCACTATTGCACTGTAAAATCCTCGCCTGAGTGCCAGAGAAATATTGTTATATCTGACTAGCTGAAATACAGAACTTTTAACCTCTGACCGCCTTTAGCCTCTTTATTTATAATAATAATAATAAAAACAGCTCATTATATATTTCATAATTTATGATTATATAGATAACAATAAATGAGAGATAAAAATCGGATGCATTACTGAATTTAAAGAAGATTTCTATGCTCTATAACTAATTTAGTAGATTTCGTACTATCTTTATAATAGTTATTGTATTTTAATTTTAAAATATTGTTATTAAATTGAATTTTTATGTATGAAGATAAATTTAAGATGAAATTAAAACCTAATGTTCTAATAGCCTACGTCAAAATCATTACTATTAAATTTTGTAATTACATTAATAATGTATATGATAAATGACTTTGCTTTGTTTTTTTTTTTTTGTCAAATCTGTTGAGCGACTAACACCTCGACGCCTCTGGCAGCAAGATAAGTTCTTCTTGGTTTTTGCAAGCAATATTTACAGGCGCTTCTATCGTTATCACTCTACTCCGCTAGCCTGAGGTTACCATTACCCACAATCCTCACCTTGCATTAGTATGCATATCTTACACTAAGTTCCTGTAGGAGTTGTTAAAATCTCCCTTCTATATGAATGTTGAGTGTGGCTCCAGTTCACCTTCCTCTTAGTGCAGCAACTGAAACCTAAAGCTGTCACAGACTTATATCCTTGAAGAAGGAGTCATGTTCGTCTGAAGAGATCCAAATACGTCGGTGACTAAGAAGCTCAAAATAAATTCTTACATATGTTTTGATATCAGAGACACAAAGACAACAAAATATAGTGTAATCTACGCGAAGAGGTATTTACATTGTCTCTAAGGTGCACTATTAAAACTCAAGATAAACTCAACATTCGCATTGGTTCAACCCTTCCCACCATAGCTACGTCTCTTCCATGTGTTTTAACTGATTCGGGATGGATATTTCACAAACCAGAAAAACAAATTATGTGGTCATAAAAACTTTACTATACACTTATACTACAACAACAATGAAACTGTATTACGATAGACATTGGTGTCAAAGTTTTCAAAATAAAAGCTTGTATCTTTTAAATTGTATTAATTCTATTAGTAATTCATTAGAGTAACGAATTGTCTTTCTGGAGCTGATATAGCAAAACTGTTGATAAATAGTTCACCAATACAATTGTGTATTTGATTGAAGCAATTAAAATTACACGCACAAAGCAATTACAGAACATTCATTTCTGTACATATAATATGATAAATCCAATTACCACATAATTATATGTGGTAAACGTTAGACTATGATGTGCCACATATTGAAACTTCCATCGGGTAAATTACTAATTATAAATGCTAATTATTGGTTGTTATACTGTATTATTTGGAAGTATTTTCCCTGTGATGTTTATTTCTATGAATAGTATGAAATTTAATATTAATATGATACTCTCTGCATTTCTTTTCCGCCATAGTTAATTGTGCAAATATTTATGAATGGAATGTGCAAATATTAGGATCTATAAGGGAAGTTTCTTTTCAGCCTAGTAATTTTTTAAGTCAGTATGTAAAACAAAGTAGGATTACGCCACACCACGTTGCTAAAGTTGCATGTAAATTCAAATCTAAAGGTCATTTCATTCTCGAAATGTCCTGCAGTGAACAAGACGGACAGACATCACACAAAAAGAACATTTCTACATCCTCCTGGCAAACAAAAAAAATTGAGTTACCCTAATGAGTGATACGCTTCAATGATGCTCAGCCAAATCCCATGGTTGGACATGCGCCATTATAGAACTTATTGTTGTCTATGTGGAAATAAAGGTTCATGGAAAAGTTAAAGTGTGCAGATGGTGTTTATCGAGATATGTTGCACACATTATACATTCAAATGTTTGCTCATTGAGGTATTTAAATAATACAAGTTCCGGTATTGTAGGCAGGATACTACAACACAATCGTGCGCTAAAATCAGATCTTGTCAACAACTTTTAGATATAATTTAATTATATTTTTTCTTTAAAAATCATCCTTTTTCGTTAAAATCTCATATGCTTGTTCACAAATTTATTTATTCCCCTATTTTTTTATTACCGTCGGTTACGCCTATAACTAATGTAAAATTTGTACTAACATTTAGCCAAAACCATGAAATAGCATGCATCAGCATTAAAATTATCGTGGATTACATAAAGAGTAAATGAAGGTCCGTTCAACATTTCAAGTCTATAGGTCAATTCGTTTTCGATATATCCATGCGGACAGAAAGAAATGAACATTTTTCAGCCCCGTGAATGTGTACCGTAAATTAGTTAATTAAATTTCATATAATGTAAATTTCGCAACCTAGTCAGCCAGTATAATATAATATTATTTTACATCCAATGTTCCGGAACTAAATTATTGGGCGGGAGTAACTACCTAATTGGCACGCGTATGAATATTTTCTTCTGAGCCTTTGTAGCAGCCCAACTACGTGACCGATCAGACCTCGCGCGCTTTGTCCGTAAGTAAAATTTATCTTTTCGTATTATTAAACTAGCCCTTTGATGCCAAACGTATAAAAATGAATGTAACGTAAAGTAAAGTTGTAAATAGTAAAGTAACGTACCCTTGAAGATCTTTTATTTGCTTGATTGAGATAGATAAAAGTTGTGGCGTCATCCTTATGGCGAACACGTTTTTATAATAAGTAATTTGTATCATTAAATGGCTAATACCGTCGCGAATTTGTTTAAGGCGAGTTCACGTAGCTCACGTAGCTGATGTATCTCACGTGTTGTTTGAGTAGATGGCTACCACTTTCCCAACTCTACTCCTCTTCTAGGAATAACCATTCTTAGACTACAGCTTCAAAGTCTCGTGCCAAAACGCCGACGCCCGAGTTGTGAGTCTACATATTGCGAAGGGAAGTGGAATCTTGTTTTATAAAGTAAAACATCGTAGGCATAATTCCACAGAACATTGGATATTTTAGGTCCACCTAGCAGATATACATTTTTAGTTCTTATATTCTAATTGGCAGCAACGTGGCATTACATACTTTTCCTTTACCATCTAAAAGTGGTGCTTGTAAGTATTCATAATTAAACTGAACTTATAAGTAAACTTTGTAATTCGAGTATTTAATACTACGACCTCAGAAGTCACCACCCCCATGTGTTATCGTCATACGGTACAAATGAATTAAATCTTTTCATTTTCACAAATTTGATAATAGTTTGGTCTTTTTTAACTAAAGATTAAGAATATTCGAGAAAATGAAAACTTGCTGCAACGTAAGCAAGCTACGAATAAATAAAAATAGAAAGTGAGAGGTAAACATAATAGTAACATTCAGATATGAGAGCAGACAGCTAAGTAAAAATACTTTAAATATATTTGGATTTATTAAATTAGTTAGGAGCTTTGGAAGCTCAGGATTGTGGAAAATAGTTCCAAAACTCTTATAATTGTAGCGGCTTATTCAAAATGTGAAAGCCAAAATAATGAGGTAATTCTATAAGTATACGAGTTTTACTTAGAGGTTAGGTTCTCGTAATAAGTCATCGATACTAGAAATTTTATATGATATATTCCTTCCTGGGTGTCTCTGTGACAACTGAGTTTGTTTAGTTATTTTTGTGTAAATTGTGAAATTTGGTCTTCAAATTAATCCAATTTAATCTTGGCGATGATCGATCAAAGGATTTTTCCCTGAACAACCATAGTTTTCGGGTTTTTAAGAAGCTGAGTATCTCGTACTGCTACTTTCACTGTGTTTGTGTGTATGGGGGGGGAGCGCCGAATTGAATCCTTCTAAGTGACAAAAGATACTGCTACCACGTAAAAAGTAGAGCAGAGCCAGGGTTTAAGAGCAGTTTAATGAAAGGTTCTTGAAAGAAAGGTCTCAAGTTTCTTCAGAACTTTTATTACAGATACGGGGTTATATTATCGTTGAATGTCCATGTTGAATGTTGCCAAATTCACAAGTTACGTTCCATATTCCGAGTGTCATGTTGTACTGTAGAGTGCCGACTACTAAAAAACTGCTTAGTATGGAACACAACAATCACAGAATTCTCAATGGAACAATTGTTTGCAACATGATCTGACGGCTAGGCCTAGTACTACAAAAGTCATGACCTATTTGTACTTTAGAAAAATCTGTTTGGTGACCTTGTTTTAGCCTCAATGAAATAACTGGGTTTGGAATGTTTTTGCCTGGGGCTTTGTAAATATAATATAACGAATGGTAAAAAAGTTCCGGAACGGTTTAATATATTCTTTACCAATATAGATAAAGTAATGAGACTTGGTATATCAATAATAGCCATAAATGTCTATTCTTATAGACAAAATTCTTAAATAGCAGCATAGGTCGAGTTTTTATATCAAATTAAAGGTCTTAGTTAGTAGAACACATTGCCGCAAACCGGACCTCAAAAAGTTTACTCTAACTGAAATTGCGGCGTTTTAAAGTTATTCGTCATTTATCCAAATAAGCCATTCTCTTACATTAAGATAACATTAATTTAATAATTAGAATTGAAAATTTAGTACTTACAGTTATGGAAAGTGTTCAAAATGTTGTCCAAGTTTCTCTTGGCAAACAGCCCCAATCTGTGGTAGAAGCCTTCAATAACTTTTTGAATCATCTCAGGAGGTATTTGATGAGTTTCCTCTGTTATGCGGTGAATTAGTTCTTCTGTGTTTGCAGGCTTAGTTAAAAAAACCCTTTGTTTTAAATAACCCCTTAAAAAGAAATCAAGAGATTTATATCAGGTGATCTAGGTGGCCACTCTATTGCTCCCCTACTCTCTATCCAACGATTGCGAAACTCTCTGTCAAGCAGCGCTCGCACTTGTAAAGCATAATGAGGTGGTGCACCATCATGTTGAAACCATACTGTGTTATAACTTCGATCCAACACAGCACGTAAAGCCGGTATAATGGTTTCTCTCAACATCAATTCATATGTCACCCCATTCAAATTTCCATTGATTATGAAAAGGTCCAAACAATATGATTGCCAACAATCCCAGCCCACACACGTTAACTTTTTCAGTTTCTGGGTATGGCTTTTCCCTCATCCAGTGAGGATTGTCGTCGCTCCAATAACGACAGTTATGCCTACTTACATCGCCATGAAGTGTAAAGGTAGCTTCGTCTGAAAATACAACTTTTTCTAAGAAATTTCGATCTTATACATATCTATTCATCATTGTCTCACAAAATTCCACTCTTCTGTCAAAATCGTCTTCCGAAAGCTCCTGGACCAATCTGACCTTATACGGATAATAGTGGTTTTGTTTTAAAACGTTTAACACTGAAACATGGCTTATTCCGTGATTAGTTGCTGCAGTTCTTGTTGATGTGTGTGGCTCTTCGATGGAACTTTGTAATACTTCTATGGATGTATTTTCGTCAGTAGCAGATAAAGGTCTACCACTTCTTGGACGGTCTTTAACATTGCCGGTATCTAGAAATCGTTGGACTGTTCTACAGACGGTAGACTTTGATATTGGTGGCCGGTCCGGAAATGTGTCATTAAATAAATGCACAACTTCGTCATATGATCGTACACGGTCACCATAAACCCCCTCATCATAAGCAGGTTTATTCTCTCAGTCTCAGTCAGAGACATCCCTATCACAAGATTCACAACTAGTCACTGTTAACAATTAAATTAAACCCAATCTACACTTTACAAATCTTAACTTAAGATCGACTTTGTAACAGCTCATGAGGAAAATTAAATTTCCTGTCTAAACGCATTCTACCCTCAGAATGATAAGATACACAGTTAATGACCCTGCAGTTGGACTTTCAACAGGAAATGTCAAAAACAACTTTCACTGAATAGAAAGGATGTAAACACTAATGAGTTTTCAAGACCAATACACTATCCCCGGAAATCCCATTGTTGCAATGAATGTTACCAACACAGAAGAACTAATTCATCGCATCACAGATAAATGACGAATAACTTTTAAAACGCCGCCATTTTCAGTTAGAGTGAACCTTTTGAGGTCCGGTTGCGGCAATGTGTTCTACTAACTAAGACCTTTTAATTTGATATAAAACTCGACCTATGCTGCTATTTAAGAATTTTGTCTGACTCCTCGTGGGCCGTCCCCCATAAGGGATAAAAAAGTTTTAATACCTTAAAAACCTAGAAATTTATGGCTATTATTGATATACCAAGTCTCATTACTTTATCTATATTGGGTAAAAAATATATTAAACCGTTCCGGGACTTTTTTACCATTCTGTATATATAGTAATTTTCATTGATTAGTAATTTTGTTGATTCTACCTCCTTAAATGTTCAAGGGTCTAATGTCTTTGGTAAATTTCATAGGCTGTGAACCTTCATCGATTTTACTATGTTGGAGTAAACATTACGTAAACCCAAATATTTAACTCGAATAAAAAAGTTAGTCAATCTTAATAAATTACTTATAACAATAAAACACGCTAAAATATATTTATCGGTTCGCGGAGAGTTTTCATGAACTCATGAAAACAGTATTATATCCACTGAGAGTAAAATTTACATTGATGCTTAAAGAATGTTTTACTGTCTTTGTTTGAGCACTGAGAACATTTCAGGTTCAGTTAACTCCTGCCCAAGGCTTATCTCCTAGCAAAGGCGCATTACTTATCGACTGTTGCTTGTATTTCTTACACTTCCAAAGTTAATTTTTATACAATACCACATTACTGAATAAAAGTATAAAACTTTAATTAATTTTACGTGTTCCTTTGCAAATATGATGTTCACATAATAAGCATTGAAATATTGTCTTCTTCGTGCTGTTTTAAAATTAGCTAAGAGTACGCCAC
This sequence comes from Homalodisca vitripennis, assembly GCF_021130785.1. Classification (NCBI taxonomy): domain Eukaryota; kingdom Metazoa; phylum Arthropoda; class Insecta; order Hemiptera; family Cicadellidae; genus Homalodisca; species Homalodisca vitripennis. The sequence goes on from NC_060211.1 coordinate 159,735,093, forward strand.
ACCACGTGTCGCGTACGGTAACAAACTTCGCTGTGTGCAAAATCTCCAGTCTGTATTATAAGGGTTACCATAAACGTTCTGATTGTTCTCAGATTGTTCTAAAATTTATTCATTCTGCTATTTTCTCGTTGCTATCATATATTTATCCATTTAATATGATAAATGGATAAATATATTACGCTATTTAAGTTTGCTCACAAACGATTAGGCAATTTTTATGAAATTACCTTCACCGCCATCAAACTCGCTTAGAAATGTATGTATGGAAAAAAAGCTTCATAAAATATTCCAGTCTACAGATCGCTTCTTTTTGTTTGTCTCGCTGCAAAGTGTCTTGAGGATAAACAAATATATGGACTTGAAATTTTGTAAGGATCTCCATTTCTAAACAAGCAACATCACTTCGATTATGGTGTACGTCACTCCATGGATATTAACTGAGGCTAGCGAACATTCTTACATTTTTCTTGTGGGTGACCATGATAGCAACGATAAAATAGTGGAATAAATTAAATTTTGTTTAACTCAGTACAATCAAGACATTTTAACATGTGACATAGTAACTCGTTAAATAGGCTCGAGCTTTTGCATGCAAACTCAACGAAGCCTGTTACGCGACGTATGTGTATCCTCCTTTATTTATTTATATTAACACAGTTTCGCATACAATTAATTAGGGATGGATATTTCAAACAATTTAATTACCAAATGTTACTTACATTTTTTGTAACGACAATTTTTTAATGAACATAAATTATATTTAGATGCATACACAGTACCATATTGGAAAAATTTTGGATAGGACTATATTCTGGCGCGGGAAGCAAGAGATATCTAAAGCGACAGAATCGAGAGATTGCAAGTCACGTACGCCCTCACACCCAACCACCTCCCCCCCCCCCTCACACTATTCATCGCTACATATTATTCCGCCAATGGTTAACTGTGCTAAGTGACATGCTATATAAAACCCATACAACAAGGCGAAAATTGGTATAAAATCTTTTTCGTTTCCTTTCTCGGGTAAACCAAGGCGAAGTATCTTTCGAGTACTGTGGCGTCGATATAGTAGACGCAGCAATTGCGCGTAATCGCCAAAGTCGACTGGGTAGACGATATTTAATAAGTAGTTTAAATACCCGAGTAACCATATAACTGCATTCAACACTTTTCGATGTTTCGATTAGTGCCCATTTTAAATATCTTTAATCCTACTTCGTGCCGTAAGTGTGTTTTGATGTAAAAGCAAGCCATAAAGAGTGTAAAATTTATATTAACTAGTATAATAATATCAAAATTAATAATTAAATGTTTCCCTAGCAAACAACTGTTGTTTTTTTTCATACAAGAAACATTTGTTATTTTTTCGTAATATTATACTATAATAAATACATCTCTTTGATTACTATTCCTTTTGACTATTGTTATCATAACACATTGATTTTATCCTATAAAAAAGCTAAGGCCGTTTTATAGTGTGTCTCTAAGCACTTGTCATTTCATAAAAAATCTTTAGATAGTGTATTATAAATTATTTTTCGTAATTGTTTTCAATCGCCTTGTTCATAATTCTATGGTATTTCACACGGTATAGCTCTAAAAATACATACGACTATTTTGATTGAAACTCCAAAATTTATAGAAGGATATAACATTTTACTAACACAAAAATATGTTTTATTTTTATTTTACCAAAAATATCTACTAATTATTTTATTACCAAAAATGTTATGAAAACCTGTGAATTGGTTTTATTGAACAACAGTATTAAATCTTGCAAATGTATCAAAATCAGGGTGGCAATTGGGGATAGTATAGTAAAATTGTTTAGTTTTAATCTTTTCAGTTTATTTAGTGGCTGAAATATAATTTTATTTCTCATCCGTAGTTTCTGTTACAAACGTGTTGATAAAATTTTGATTTTAGTTGCTGCATTATTAACCAAAACTAATGTTTTCATTGTGTAAAGGGAGACATTCGTATAAAATTTAAAACCTTGTTCAATTTGTTCGTTCAATCATTGTTGTATAAATACGGGGACCAAAATAAACACTGTGCTAACTTTATTGATTAATCAATGTAAAGAGCTTTTCTTATGATCAACCGTCAGTAAAAATGAGTTTCATGAATAACTATGACCTTTTCTGTGCTAAGTAGAAAAAAATAAAAAAGTTGACACGCTTATGTCTTACTAAACAAATACAAAACATCTATTGAGACTGCAGACTTCTGTCACAATTTTACCTTAAATTATCTTCACCTCTGATAAAAACGTAATGGACAATTTAAATTGCAGCTTGATAAACATTAAGGCTGTTTATACAGGGTGATTCAAAACTAAATGGCAATCTCTCGAGAGCTTATTCTATAGCTAAAAAAAAGTAAAAAAGTTCATATAACTATATGCCCGGAAACGCTTCGTTAGCGAGTTACGCCTAGCGAAAGATTTCGCCCGGATTTCAGAACCCTTGGTGAAGTTAGGCCGTATAAAAATGGTAAAGGTAGTTACAAAGATACAAATACGATTGTTTTTTATGTTTTTATATCTGAAAAATTTATTAAAATTCGTCCCAGAGCTGTAAATGCAATACTTTCAGAGATATCTTACGTAAAACACAAGAATTGGTGCAAAGAAATAACACATTTTTGTGTTTAACGTAAGATTACTTCCATAAATGTTAAATAAAGGTCATTTTTTTCTTAAACAGATTTGTAGAACATTTAATTCTAAAAAGATTCATGTGAATTACTTAGGAAAAAAATTAATAATAGGTATTGAAATTTAGCTTTATTTAAAAATAAAACAGACGCACAAAAATGCATATTCTTATCTGCATAAAATATTAACTAATGTTTAGGTTGTGAGTAACAGCTGATCATTTATTCTAGACTGAACATTAACATAAAATGTATTTACATTTATAAAACTGTAATAATCACCTATAATAGTTGCTCAAAGTGTCCTCCGTTTCCGGGCATATGGTTATATGAACTTTTTTACTTTTTTTTAGCTATAAAATAAGCTCCCGAGCGATTGACGTTTAGTTTTGAATCACCCTGTATAAAATGGAATTAAATGGAAAGTTCTACGGGATAAAGAGTAGGTGAACATGAATCATCAATATGGTGTAGAAATATCGCGCGTCTAGTTAGGGAGAGACGTTCAGATAAATGTCCAAATTAGAGCGCCTGTCTCCAATATATTCACGGTGGGTTACCATTCATCTTGGCAAAGCACAAAGGTGGCTGAACTTCGAACAAGACAGATTATCCAGAGAGAGATGTTGAGTGAATTTTGGGAAGTTACGAACTTTTACTTTTCGCACATCACTCTGTCATTTAATCTGGTCACGCACTTAACTGTAATAAACGTCACAAGAGATTGATAAGTAAAAGTTAATTAATATAGACTATTGAAATGAGAACGATTATTCAACTATCAAAAGTTTGTGAAAACAATTGGATGCTTGCATCTTTACATCGTACTAGACACTTAACACATAAACCACTAATGTTAAATTAGTATCAGCGAACCCGATACAGGTTGTAAAGTTGTCACGTTCAGCCCTGTATCAAAGACGTAGTCGGCGAGAGGTCCAAGGGGTTCGGACCCGCCTTCCTAATTTTTAAATATTTCAATTTCCTTTTTAGTAAACGATTATTATTATTATTTAAATAACTCTGTATTACTGGCATTTACTGCTGAAAGACATTTCCTAACATAGAAATGAGCCAAGAACTTTTTAATAAATAAATAGGGGCCTTATTCTTTGTCCACTACATGAAAATATCACTTGTCTCGCCCCCCTCCCCAATTTTTTCATGGCTACGTCCCTGCCGCATATCTAGTTTTCTGAAGGATATACGAGATGTAAGTATCTGAGGGTTGGATTTCAGTTTGTACTTCGCCCGGTAAAACAAGATATAGGGTAAGGTAAGGCAATTTCACAGTAAACCCTAAAAAGTTGGCTTTTATTACAAGAAATATTTATTTAAAAAACTACAAAACGTACGCAATACAAAAAAAAACCACAAATTAGTTTACAATTTTTGTTAGTTTGAAATGTATTGCATTGTATATGTATATATAAAATCTGTTTTTCCTAAGTCTTTCAAGGTAAGGTAATTTTACATTAGCGCAAGTAATTCCGCAATAGTGGGTAGGTAATTTCGCAACATTGTAAAAATAGGGTTGTACAAATACCTGAGGAATTCGAGTCCTCACTTCCATAAATTGGCTCACAAGCGTCACACATATAAATTAGCTCTTTTGTAGGATTTTTCTGGCACTTTACGAAATGAACACTGTAACCACAGAGCACCATTCTTCTTCTTCACGTCCTCCGTGAGCAGTTTCAAGCATACACCTCATCAGACTTGGTAGGCCTATCTTTAGAAGTGCCGGGTTTTGGTTGATCCACTTTATATTTTTCAAGTGGGTTTAGACACTTCGCAGAAGAGTCTCGCGTCTCTTTTTTGGGGTTTTCTTCCTTTTTATGGCACCCTTCGTAACCACATCTCCAACTTCAGATGTTGTTTGTTTTGGCGCGTGAGGAACTTCAAGCAGATCTACACCCTGCAGTTGTCCTTCAGAGGGATCCCTTGGAGAAAGGGTAGACAGTGTTTGTCTAAGATCGTAAGGTAAGCCTGACTTCCTAACAGGATTACCAGGTAAAGACGGACCATAGCGATCAGTGAGCCTGCTTAGTGCCAATGCTTCTGCAGGAAGAACGCTGGGGTTGTAAGGACGAGCCCCAGCTTTCTTGAATGAATGAATGTATGATATACAGAGGAGTGAAACTTTCCAGAAAAGCAGGACTAAAGAGCTCGTGGAAATGGGAACGACTGGGCATGTTGTTTGGGTTCAGTAACATGTGATTGTTCAACAATTTAGCACAGACACTTTTCAGAGACTTGTAAACTCCATCAAGGAGTTAAAATAAATGACGAGTGTGTGCAGGGAAAGTCATAAGGTAGATTTCATTTACTTTGTAAGTTATATGTATTCAGGCCCAACATGCGAGCCATGAGAGTCCATCAGTAAGACAACAGGCCTTGCTGGCAGATAGCACCAATGAAGAATTTAAACCATTCGAGTAAAAGTTCTGAATTTATCCAACCTTTTGGGGATAGCCTAATAAATGAGTTAGGAAGACTGTTTTCTTTGGGTTGGTCATTCCATCTTATACCTTTAAAAATCACCATTGGTGGAATGAAACTTCTATCAGCGCAAACACAATACAAACAGAAGCTGTCCCCGTTCTGCGTATGTTATTTTACAAACACATTTTTACTAACTTGACACACTATTTTATTCGGTTTTACAAAATATGTGAGTCCTGTTTCGTCTACATTCTAGATCCTATTTGGCTGGTTTTTATCCCCAATTCAGAAAAAGTTTTTTTGAACATTTTTGAAAATAATGCTTGCAACATCTTGCAACATCACTGGATTTGCCATGCTTGTTCTGTAGCTTGATAAGTTTTCGGGTGTCCGAAGACACAGGTTATAGCTTTCTTTAAATTTTGTCAACCACCATTTACTGGGCTTCTTTTTCTCAGTGTTAAAAAATGTGATCTGCCTATTTTCTCTGAAATTTCAGTCAAAACTAGAGTGTTGAGCAAGGTGCGAAGTGTATTGGAAACAGAGGAGTCGCTGGGGAATAAACAATCATCTCAAACCAACAAGCAAGGCAAACAGCGACGGAGCAATCATCACTTCGTTCTGTTATTGGTTCTGCTCATGGAATAACAAGTATTGATGACAAACAATTCTCCCATATCTATCAAAGCATTAGCAACAATAGGTTTATCAATTAACTGCAATATTAGTTTTTAAAAGATATTCCAGGGCTGTAATAGTAATCCTTGTGTTTGCTTGTCACACAACTTTAGAAACTCTAGGAGGCTTAGCAATATCTATATCTAACTCTTTTATTTGATTGCTATTACACTTTACTTGATTATTTACCTAAAATTAATGAACTTTTTTCCCCTTGGGGCGGCCTACTGCCGTGCACTTAAGCCTCAAGGGCTTTTTGCGCACCCCGGAAACACACCACGAGGCCCACCAGTCTACAACTTCAGCAGTTCCACAAACCGCCGAAAACAACCTATCAAGTCCTCCTGGGAAAATTCACCACCCCTGTCCAAACTACCAAAGACGGCACACCGCTCTCTTCCTATTGCGGGGCAATCAAAGAGCAGGTGCTCTGCAATCTCCTCCTGATCATTACATCTTCTACAGAGCGGATCCTCCTGAAGGATGCCGACTCTGTGAAGATGCTTCCTCAGGTGACCATGCCCCGTAATGAGACCAATAACCTGAGAAGACATTGATCTGTTTAATGAGAGAAGGTCCGAAGCCACCCTGGAAGAAGGTGACTGTAAAAATTAATGAACTTACAAAAATGTACGTAAAAATGTTTCATTTCAGAAACGTATTTCACTGTTTACCCTACAATTGTATTTAAATCGAAAACTAAATTTGAATTGAAACAGAACACAAACCAAGAATTAAAAACATAACCAAAAAAGACTGTTAACAAATAAATACCATAAGCAACAAGATTCCAATCAACTGTGTGTAGCATATTTGTAAATGTTTACATAGAACTAAAAATGTATATAAGAAGGAAGTGAGAATCACCTTCGGCTCAACCCATCTGGTTGTCTTGATATGTCAATTAATTTATGTGTGATATATATATATATATATATATATATATATATATATATATATATATATATATATATATATATATATATTATATAAGTATAATTAATTAATAAGTATAATTAATTTATAAATATAATTAATTTATAAGTATAATTAATTTATAAGTATAATTATATTAAATATAATTATACTTATTTAATATAATTCACTTATACTAGATGTTTATAAATCCTACTTATACTGATATGGGCTGATGTCTAGACGCAATGTATTGGGTCTATGCGACTAAGTTGTAGAATACTAAGGGGAGTCGGATTACCCTATCTTTCCTATGTTAAATAGTACAACTTTATGTACCATTTTCTAAGAAACCGTTACAGATAAAAACTTAAACCTTTTTTATTTTATTATGCATATATTGTTGTACATTTAAGGCACAGCATTTTAAGATATCATATATTTAAGTAATTTTTTTAAATTTTTATATTTTAGCATAAAAATTTTTAAAAAAAGTTACCGTTTGAACGTATGTAACTTGGAACTGAAAATAATAAATGCAATTTCCTGTGCCTTAAATCTGTATTTATATATGCCAATCAAAACCAAAAAAAAAGTAGGGCAATATCTTTTTTGGTTTAGGAGACAAAGGCACATTTGTGTAAAAAACACCGTTTTCCGGAAAACGCATTTAAAGTCAAAACGCAGGTTATCATATGACAATAACTCACCCTAGTGCATTCCAGCTCCATATGCAGGGTTTTCAGTGTCTTCCTGCTGTTCATAATGGTCCTCTAGTTTCCTTTTAGCTGAGGTCAATTCCCGACGACAATTTTTCTCTATGTCTTCTATTGCGTTATCGGCTTTCCAAATCCTAGTATTGTCCAATCGCGTCATCACTTTCACACAGTTTCTCCCTGGTCTAATGTTTAGCTTACTTAAAATTCTACACTTAGCAATGTTTCCATCGTTACAACAAGCTACAGCATCATAAGCTCCAAATTCTAAAGTGGTTTTCATTATAAATGTAGTTTTAGGGAGCCTTGACCAGATAATGCTGTTCAGTGATTCGCACGGGTTTTGAGTGCCCCCATGTAAACATTTAGATAGGAGACTTGTTTGGCATAAGTCTCTGAAAATTGGTTTTATGGACTCCATTTAAAAATGACTCCATTTTGCTCACAGTTTACAAAAAGCTGTATATATAATAATGTATAATGTTGTACCATAAGTTTGTTCAAACAGCTGGTGACTGCCGACCGACCCCACTAAAAGTTGAGTGCGCGCATTTATAAAAATGCCAATAAAAACTGTTCTAGATGTTAGAAATTTATAAATTTGGTGTCAAATGAAACTTTAAAAGTCCAAATAATAAGAAACACGCAAAAACTAAAAATAAAAAACAGTAGCAGTCGTGGGACTGCCGATAGAAGTGAAAACGGAACTATTAAGTTGAGAGTAATTAACAATACGTTATAGTAGCAGTACATCTGTAATTGTAAATGTGACGCGTTTTTAATTTTCCAATTTTAAAATCCACGAAATAATATTATCAAATAACTAGAAATCTATTTTACCACGCTAGTAAGATAAATCTTATACCGTAATAATACTCATTTCATGATGAAGAGGTTAAATATTAAAAACATAATTAAAATGAATAATGCTAAATTTTAAATACAAATATTCGTACAAATATTAAAAATGTTTAAAAATATATTCGTTGTTTTCATTATTCATTTATCTGTATAAAAAATATTAATATGTTTCATACTCACTTTTGAACTTCCCACGTGGTCAATTTAACTTTACTTATGTATTCTACAATCTAATACTTAATGTACAACGCGTCACATTTACAATTACAGATGTACTGCTACTATAACGTATTGTTGACGTGACTCACAAAATTATACTTATCCAAAAAGCGTCCAACGCGCACATAATACAGTCAGAAATAGTCGATGTATTAGTGAAAGTTTTATAATAAACATCGGTGATTCTGAGACCAGCGATAGTGAAGAGGATAGTGACGCCAGTGATGTGGAGGAACTCGCCGCTCCATTGTAAAAAAGTACTGTAAGTATTAAAGAATATTATTTTAATGAAAAAAAGTTCAATGCAATCATTATACTTGCTGTAATTGCTCAATATTAATAGTTAGTTAAACATAGAATACAAGTGAGTAAACACCGAGTGAACAACAGTGAGTTGAACACCGTTGTAAATAATACAGTTATTGCTACGGATAAAGTATATAATTGCAATAACAATTAAACCCACAATATTTTTAAAACTAATAAATTAGTTAAATTAACTTGGTTCTTTCGTAAAGGTATTTTTATTGCACAATAAACTAATTTATTGAGTTAATACGGTATCAGTGAGCCAATGCGCCAACTACAGTTCCGGCAGAAACGTTCACTCATCACTTCATACGCTACTACAGGCTAAACTAAACTTCCAATAAAAAATGATAAATTAAAAAAAAAATATTCATCTATTTTCACACAACTTTCTCGCTGACAAATTTTGTCTGACCAAAAAATTAAAAAAATCCTCGCTTACTACTTTTTTCTTGTCATTGTAAACGCTATGTAAAATGTAAACAATAATCAAAATTATTTCGAAATTTTTTTTAATATTTAAAAATGTAACCAATAGATTGCCAATATTAAGAGCTTTAATTTGACGCATCTTACAGAATTGTACGACATTGGCTTCACTTTTAAATCGCGAGAGGAAGCCGTAAAGGTCACTGATTTTCGCAGTCTGTTTTTCATACTCCGCCGGGACAGTTTTAACACAGCGAGACTGACTTTTTCATGCAGGTTAGTATCATTAGCATGTCGGTGACGCGAACCGAGGATTTTACCCTCTACCAAAACGCTCAACGCGCCTAAAGAAGTTTTCACTTCAAAAAATTTTTTTGCCCAAAAAGTCATCCGACTCCCCTGCCACGTTCACATTGCAAAGGAACTGCGTAAGTTTTGTGTTCGACAGTAAAGATCGTTAGTCTCGAGCAGTACCCGTGACCAGTGTCGGGCAGTTGTTTGTGAGAACTGCAGAGCAATGTCGTACAGTAATGTGCGAAGTCTAAACTTATGTCTTTTCTTAATACTTCTACTCGGACATTGAATCATGGTCCAAGGTCCATATGTTCAAAACAAAACAACCTTGCCGTTGTAAAAAATATATTTGGGAGATCTCTAACTACCAGAGTTGAAAGAGGTTTTGGCTAAAGTAGCAATACTTTCCTCTCCTGGAAGATAAATTACCTCCCTGAAGCATTGTGACTTAATGTCACTCCTGCCTTTCATACCACTAGTGCACCATGGTCTACTTCTACAGTAACCTGAAACCAGCAAATTTAAAGAGGCATGAAGGGTAATAACATTGTCTCACTTATGGAAATTGTGCTTTACATAATAATAGTTTCCTTCTCAAATCAAACTCACATAAATGAATAAGATATGATTCAATATTTAAATTGCATAATAGTGGAAATAGCTTAATTTAAATCCAATAAATTACTTTTTGGGATTCAATTTCCATTGGAATTTATTCGGCTGTGGTCAAATTTGCCTTATATGCAAAAACTTGAATTCTTCAGGTTTACTTTCGGTGTACGAGTATTATTATCAATGCATTGAGACTGATAATAGTCCACTTTTCATTAAAATACAAAATATTCATGTTAGGGATCAATTCCATAGGAACACAATCAAATTTAGAATTATCATTGTTAGCTATTTCTGTGGAAACCAAGAGTCTTTCTTCAAAAAAGCTTGAGCTAGTTGCACGTGTTTTGAAGCTTTCTCTGTAGTATACACAAAAGTGCCAACTTAAAGGTAAAGAAAGTTCAGGAGGGCAATCTTAAAAGGCGATCGTTTTCAGTTTTCAGAAGAAGGAGTAAACAGTCTTCACCTCAGGAAGTACCTCTGGTGCAAGAGAGGGTCACAAACTCGAAGCACTCTAGGTTTTTTCGGAAGCTCCAGTAGTAGCCACGAGGAAGTTAGCCAAAAATCAGTTTTTACTATTTGTTATATTATAAATAGGTAGATAACCCAAAAAGAAAAGCTACGAAGTCAAGAGGACTCCAGATACTTTGAATTCTTCGGACCAACTCTGACAGTAAAGAAGTCCTGAATGTCTTTCTTACTAGACCAGTATAGAATGTTTTAAGGTCTTTAGCTCCATCTTCTGAAAATTGTTATATTCATGTATAAATTACAGAAAAATAACTATTTTTCTAAATAGGTAAACGCTAAAATTCATGTTTCTACGGTGGATATTTGGCAATAAATTGTTCTGAAATTCAATTGTTGAGTTGATTTGTAATATGTGTATGAAGGAATTTTTAATTTTCAACCTAACTAAAAATGACTTGTAAATATTATGGTATTATAAATTTTCATTTTTTTGTTAACACTATATCAAGTCAGTATGAGGCAAATCAACTATTTATTGGTTTATAATATATTTCAAAATATCCCCTACGGTAGAACCACAAAAATGTGGTTAAATATAAAAAAATTTTAATGTTTCCCAAAAAGGACGGTTTTGTAATTATAGGCCGTTGCTTATTTAATCATTAGTATGTATTACCTTTATATTGTACTAAAAATACTCTAGTTATATTTTACCTATTTTTTTCTTAAACTTATGCATCCTCATAAATTAAACTAATCTATTTTGTGCTACTTTTATATTTATATTAGCATACTGTAAGTTAAGCTTCATTGGGAAAAAAAATTATGAGGTTTGAATCCACTCAGAAAACCAACACGAAGTGTAACCCAAATCCCATAAGCACACTATTTATCGACGAGAATGTATCCAGATAAACCAAACATCGAGACTGATTTGTGTTTGCCAATGTTCATCTCCACAACGCGTATGCCAATACATCTCAAGTACTTCTCAATACTAATCAAACACACAAATACGAGAACATCCCGCCTGATACAGCATCTCTTTTGTAACTGTGTAATATCGTGTTACAGACATCAAATTTGTTTATTTACTGTATTTTACAGAAAATGTATATCTCAGTCATCTCAATATAGATTAACATGATTTCTAAGTTCATAATACCGTTAATAGTTAAATAACGATAAAATATTTGTCACAATATAGTCTATCACGCAATACCAAATGATATATCTAGCTACACCGTCTACTACAGTCAAATAAAAAATTTCATAATCGATTATCTTGAATACTTTACAACAGTACTATACTAAATGTAAAGTAGAAAAAGGACGGTGACGGTAATGTGACTATTGTATTCAATTTCATTGCCATTTAAATTCCGTCTTTTATAATTCTTCGTCTAATATAATTCTCGATTATTCTAAACAGCGAAATGTAAATTACTGAAATGCTTACTCAACTAAATAAAACCTCAAATAATAATACGATTAGTCTCTTGTAGTCTTAAAGATGTTTCAAAATATGTTAAGTTTAATATAATAATAATTTACCTCACTCAATTTAGTATATTCCAAAAGCTGAATAATGCTTTTTTATTACTCCAGTATTCTCAAAAACATAAGTCTAATTTTTCTTTTTGAAGCAAATTAAAATTATCTGACCTAAAATATTTAAGCTGAGAATCGTATGACACCATGACTGAGTTATGTTCACAAGGAGTACCTAGCCAGTGTGTTGTTCTAATTACCTACTTGAAGTAATTGAAACCCTGATGAACTTCACCAGTCTCGAGGCTATAAACACTGCATAACCTACTCTTTACAAATATTTCTGGTCATTACTTACTAAAACTGACAAACTGATTAAAAAAAGAGTAGCTAATCGGATCATTGTTGTATTCACTACTTCGTTAATGAAGACTATTATGTAAAAGTTAAGGTATAAAATCTTACCCTATACGTTGGTTTGGTTAAGATTTTATAGTTTTTTCAAGTCTATTTTTGGCCGTCATGCTAATGGTAAACATTAGATCTGATGACACAGAAGTGCTTACTTACTGAGAATATACCGGAAGTAAGAGAGTGGTAAACAATGTGCTATATCTAAAAAAAAAAGTAAAGAATGTCTTATTTTACCAGGCGAAGTTAGGGCTAAGAAGCCCTCTCTAACACTTTACCTGGGGACCAACGGCTTAAAGGTGACTTCCGAACCACCACCAATGGCCGGGCAGGCGGGCCGCTTGCAAGGACAGGATCGCTCAGCGGTCAACTATCCAAGCAGCGGCCACGCTCGACGTTGCTTGATCTGGTTATCTTGCGATAACCGCCGTACCCGCTACACTGCGCCATTGGCAGCAGAATATCATATATCTATGTAGGATAATATGAGAAAGAGTACAGTACACAATGCACAGTGACATCGCTAACCTAACCTACCCCGTTTTCTGCTTATGCAGCTATTATTGTAGTTTCCAAATGCTTTGCTCCATATTTTCATCCAAAAATCACCCAGTACAAGAACTTTTCTTAAAACGGGTTTAATATTTTTCTTGCTATTCATGAAACATATCTCCAGTATCTCGATGAGATTCACGTCTTTGTGGATAATTACACTACTACATTCTCTTTAGGCTAAGGTCCGATTTCCAATGTTTGTTTGTTCATGAGACCAATTGTTCACAGGAATATGATCAACAAAACGAATCAGTAGAACAAAAGGCTAAGGTTTATTTTTAAGTGGGTTATGATATCTCTGACTGAATGCAGATCATAAATTGCCAGGCGCAGAAAAACAACAGTTTACAAGAGCGACGATGGAGGCTTAGTTTAATATTTCACACACAATAAGGCTGGAAAGACTGATGATGGTTTGGGAAAATGATAGATGTACTCTAGCTGTCAGATCCGGGTTTATTTCACCAAGGCAAGTAACCATTATATTGGATGAGAAAACCATGCGATACAGTAATGGACTTGTCGGTTTATTTGAAAGGCTATTTCAAAGTACATCAGCACCGTTTTCTCACATAAATTAAAATAAGAATACGATGTATGTAATTATTATATTACATTTGAACTGTGTTGAAATTTTAAGTGACTGCGAGTTTAGGCTAGGCAGACTTGTTCAAACTTGATTGGACACGTCAATGTTTATAACTGGGCGGTAATGAAAGCAGGCGTTAAGCTGTAAATTAATTATCGTCGTTCAAGAGCTCAGTGGTTAGGGCCAAGTGAAAGCTTTTTAATATAATATCGGAGTAATATTATTAATGTATTGGAAGCTGTATTAAAAACCTCACTACAAGCAGATATATGGTAATTACGCTTTTAAGTAAGTAATTTGTATTTTAATGTTACTAAGCCAATTAATTAAACACAGAATATATACATTATATAACACGTATTTTGAATTATTTTAGCTCTCTATGCTCCAAAGCAGATAAAATGTTACGATTATACCGTGTCGATTCAATTATAGATTTAGTTCTATGTATTTTGGTGAATCAGCTTTCTTGAGGTAAGTTGTGGACATCGTCCATCAAAGGGATTAGCACAAGGTTCAGAATACGTTATAAGCCAATTAGACCCTGTAGCATGTTTGTTACCTTAATACTGTTTAGGGAGGCTTAGTGATTGGATAGGTCTGGTTACAGTTTGTACCTAAAGCACAAGGGTTCAGTCCTTGTACGTGAATATTCAGAATACGTTATTAGCCAATTAGACCCTGTAGCATGTTTGTTACCTCAATACTGTTTAGGGAGGTTTAGTGATTGGATAGGTCCGGTTACAGTTTGTACCTGAAGCACAAGGGTTTAGTACTTTTATGTGAATATTCAGAATACGTTATAAGCCAATTAGACCCTGTAGCATGTTTGTTACCTCAATACTGTTTAGGGAGGTTTAGTGATTGGATAGGTCCGGTTACAGTTTGTACCTAAAGCACAAGGGTTCAGTCCTTGTACGTGAATATTCAGAATACGTTATTAGCCAATTAGACCCTGTAGCATGTTTGTTACCTCAATACTGTTTAGGGAGGTTTAGTGATTGGATAGGTCCGGTTACAGTTTGTACCTGAAGCACAAGGGTTTAGTACTTTTATGTGAATATTCAGAATACGTTATAAGCCAATTAGACCCTGTAGCATGTTTGTTACCTCAATACTGTTTAGGGAGGTTTAGTGATTGGATAGGTCCGGTTACAGTTTGTACCTAAAGCACAAGGGTTCAGTCCTTGTACGTGAATATTCAGAATACGTTATAAGCCAATTAGACCCTGTAGCATGTTTGTTACCTCAATACTGTTTAGGGAGGTTTAGTGATTGGATAGGTCCGGTTACAGTTTGTACCTAAAGCACAAGGGTTCAGTCCTTGTACGTGAATATTCAGAATACGTTATAAGCCAATTAGACCCTGTAGCATGTTTGTTACCTCAATACTGTTTAGGGAGGTTTAGTGATTGGATAGGTCCGGTTACAGTTTGTACCTAAAGCACAAGGGTTCAGTCCTTGTACGTGAATATTCAGAATACGTTATAAGCCAATTAGACCCTGTAGCATGTTTGTTACCTCAATACTGTTTAGGGAGGTTTAGTGATTGGATAGGTCCGGTTACAGTTTGTACCTAAAGCACAAGGGTTCAGTCCTTGTACGTGAATATTCAGAATACGTTATAAGCCAATTAGACCCTGTAGCATGTTTGTTACCTCAATACTGTTTAGGGAGGTTTAGTGATTGGATAGGTCCGGTTACAGTTTGTACCTAAAGCACAAGGGTTCAGTCCTTGTACGTGAATATTCAGAATACGTTATAAGCCAATTAGACCCTGTAGCATGTTTGTTACCTCAATACTGTTTAGGGAGGTTTAGTGATTGGATAGGTCCGGTTACAGTTTGTACCTGAAGCACAAGGGTTCAGTCCTTGTACGTGAATATTCAGAATACGTTATAAGCCAATTAGACCCTGTAGCATGTTTGTTACCTCAATACTGTTTAGGGAGGTTTAGTGATTGGATAGGTCCGGTTACAGTTTGTACCTAAAGCACAAGGGTTCAGTCCTTGTACGTGAATATTCAGAATACGTTATAAGCCAATTAGACCCTGTAGCATGTTTGTTACCTCAATACTGTTTAGGGAGGTTTAGTGATTGGATAGGTCCGGTTACAGTTTGTACCTAAAGCACAAGGGTTCAGTCCTTGTACGTGAATATTCAGAATACGTTATTAGCCAATTAGACCCTGTAGCATGTTTGTTACCTCAATACTGTTTAGGGAGGTTTAGTGATTGGATAGGTCCGGTTACAGTTTGTACCTAAAGCACAAGGTTCCAGTCCTTGTACGTGAATATTCAGAATACGTTATTAGCCAATTAGACCCTGTAGCATGTTTGTTACCTCAATACTGTTTAGGGAGGTTTAGTGATTGGATAGGTCCGGTTACAGTTTGTACCTAAAGCACAAGGGTTCAGTCCTTGTACGTGAATATTCAGAATACGTTATTAGCCAATTAGACCCTGTAGCATGTTTGTTACCTCAATACTGTTTAGGGAGGTTTAGTGATTGGATAGGTCCGGTTACAGTTTGTACCTGAAGCACAAGGGTTCAGTCCTTGTACGTGAATATTCAGAATACGTTATAAGCCAATTAGACCCTGTAGCATGTTTGTTACCTCAATACTGTTTAGGGAGGTTTAGTGATTGGATAGGTCCGGTTACAGTTTGTACCTGAAGCACAAGGGTTCAGTCCTTGTACGTAAATACTCGTATTCAGAATACGTTATAAGCCAATTAGACCCTGTAGCATGTTTGTTACCTCAATACTGTTTAGGGAGGTTTAGTGATTGGATAGGTCCGGTTACAGTTTGTACCTGAAGCACAAGGTTCCAGTCCTTGTACGTGAATATTCAGAATACGTTATAAGCCAATTAGACCCTGTAGCATGTTTGTTACCTCAATACTGTTTAGGGAGGTTTAGTGATTGGATAGGTCCGGTTACAGTTTGTACCTGAAGCACAAGGGTTTAGTACTTTTATGTGAATATTCAGAATACGTTATAAGCCAATTAGACCCTGTAGCATGTTTGTTACCTCAATACTGTTTAGGGAGGTTTAGTGATTGGATAGGTCCGGTTACAGTTTGTACCTGAAGCAGAAGGGTTTACTTTTATGTGAATATTTACAATACAATTTACTTACTATTGTTTTAAAAGAGTAAAGTGGCACAATATATTTTTTTATTTATTTGTCACTCAACACTGTTATTGCTCGTTTATACTGAGTGAAGATAAGTTGTGTAATAAGACAGCAAGCCCACTAGGACGTCTGCCGCAGTAAACGTGTTAAACTACTGTCTAGCTATAGTACATCCGTATGTACTACACATTGTACACATTGGTTAACATTGTATTACATTGCATTACAAGTGTCTATAGTAGTATTCTCAATGAACAGAAACAAAATACAGTTAACACAGAAAACTTACACTAACTATTCCTGCTTGGCTATCATATAATTATTTAAAGAGTAGTTATCCTTATCAATCAAGAAACTCTTAAGTTTGTTCTAAACTGTAAGGGGATTTTTCAGGTGCCATGTTGTTTGTTCAACATATGGCTTGTTCGTATCATTGCATGTAACATAGATACAGGGTTCAAGCGGGATGTTATATCCCTGAAACTAAAAAACCTGCAGTCTCCAATTATAAAACACATAAATTACTTTTACTGAACTTCCCGCACTCATACCACATTGTTACAGAATAGCCGTTCTAACCAATACTTCTCTATACAGGAGGTTCACAATCGACAAGAAATACAGACAGCTGAGACAGCCTAGCCGTACTATACTGTCATGTGAGGCGCCGTCTTTGAATGGGAGCTGTTTTTCGTGGCATGGGGTCGTTCTTTTGGTTTGTGTTTGTTTAAGTTTGGTCAACTTCCAGTTGTTTTGATTTCAGTGTTTAGAAGGCATGTGGTAATATCGAAAATAACGAAGAAAAGTACCTCATGACATGTGTTTGAATGGTTTTGTTAAATCATTATCTTACTTGACATCGGCAAAATTCAAATACGAAATAATACTTCCCTGTTAACAATAATGCAATGGAGCTATAAGGCTATAGGGTTAGCTGTTTGTGTTATGGAAGAGGAAAATCGAAGCCTCCCACGCTGACCTGAAGTTTGGCGTGGGTTTAAACCTGTTTTTTAGCTAGCTGTATAAAAACAGCATTATTCACATTGGAGGTGCATTTTCTTATTTAAGACATTTTCCAGACAATATATTCTGGTTGGAGCAAAGTAAACAAACAGCATGCTGAGTGTAAGTATGATTTATAAATATCTGACTTAAATTTTATAGTATTTTGATAAAATAAACTATGTTTTATTTTTAAATATTGCAATATGAAAAACACATGAAAACAACGGTTTTATAATTTCCCTGTTGTTACTAGCATATTATATCGGAACGTATCAAATTAAAGTTCGAAGCCAAATAAAGTTGAGCAATTTGTAACAAATTGATAATTGTAATTGTAATAACGTGATTCAGTAATATTATAGTAATAAATAATATTTCTAGTTATAAATATATATCTCCATTACCACACTTAAAAGTGACAGCTTGAAAAATGCGCAAAGAAGAGATTATTACCTGAAGAACTGTCAAGGATGAGAAAAGTTCAAGTGAAATAACGCGATGGTGGCGGAAAATATAGAAACCACATTTTGCTTGAGAATCCACAACGTGTACTTCGCAGTAACCGTTCATATCTCTTGAAGGGCGAAGGATTCCTACTTTCAAAGTTACCTTGTGAGTGCAGCAGAAATAAATCCAAAACATATAACTCATCTGACTATCCAAAACACTGAAGTGGATTGTTGCCGTAAGTTACTGTGAAACAGTGACACAAAACGCCTGCAGTAAAGTAGGATACTGTACAATTCGCAGCTAAGACCGTATTTAGTCTAGAAGTTGTTGCAGGCGCCAAGCCGGCACTACTTAAATGTTTGGTTGCTTTCTGTCGTCTTTGGTTACTTTGCTGTTGTGAATATTCTGTTGACTGCTGTGTTAAAAATACATTTTTACTAACACTATTAATTTTCTTACATGAATATTTTCTTAATCAATGCTCAAAAACTGTTGCAGAGAAGGTTGAAATAATAAATGTTGTTGCTATTAACTTTACTCTATGTTTTCAAAGCTGTAAATGTAATCAAATTGAAAATAATGATTAGATGAACTAAATTTACAAAATAAAATACGTGTGGCATCACGGTATAAATAGCTGGCAAAATAAAAAAAAAACAATATGTTGCAATAAAAAAATGTTAAACAGAATAGTTTTTACGTTTAGCGGGTTCTTTAAATAGATATTTCGCAAATTTAGAGACCATTGAGGCTTAGCCCGGAGGGATTTTTGAAATAGGAATAGGCCTATATGTTAACAAGGGATCCTAATAATATCTATGTAAAGTATCAGTACCATACTGTAGCTTTTACGTACCTGAACAGAACACACGCATGCGCAGTAAGGGAATGAGGAACTTAAATTCCTTATACAGCAGTGATAGTGAAAGTCAGCATAGGGAAAACTGAAAAAGTTTTGGTACTAGGATTTTAGGTATTATGCCAGTTACAGCATTTTTCCAAAATCTAGTAGAGCGGGCTACACAAAAAAACATAATACTACTTGTTTAGAGTTTATCAACCTCTCAACCAAGTACTGTTACGTTACAGTACATGTTCTTCTTGACTAAACTGTTAACATAACCTCAAATTTGTCACTGTATATCCGGGTCATCTCAGGTATATCCGGGTGTCACAAGGTCATCTCAGATATCTGATTATTACTTGTGTGTAATTATGGATGTATGTTGTAATTATTCTTGTCGTTTACATACTACTTTTGACTCAAAAATAAAATAATCAGTTAAAACTGATAATGAAACTGTTAAAATGATCTACCAGTTTCATTTTGACTAATATTTATATGGGTCACATTTGATTATTAACCGGTTTCTTTATTCTGGGTTTCGGGTTTTGAGTCAATTTAAAAAAGTAACAGTTGCACTATTGAAATTCCTTTGGATAAAGTTATTACCTGTTTGATTTTTACAGCTACAACTTTCTGTATATTTGTCCGTTTCGAATTCTCTTGCTCATTTATTTAGCTGTTTAGAGTTTTAATTAAATTTATCTTCCAAACTCATCTTTATGAGTGGCGCAAAACTATTTCATGTGTAGGATGAGGGGGAAATATGTACAACATAAGCTATAATTGCGTTTACATTTGTGTAGGACTACTATGTGGACTGTCATCCACCTTATATTAGAGCATTTAGGTAAATATTCTTAGAAATACTGAATTTGAATATACTGGATGAAATGGGTTTCAAGACATAACATGCACATGGATACACATTTTTAATAATTTTAAAACAATAATTCATTTTTAATATATTTTTTCATTTTCAACATCCTCAGTTTGATTTACAATAAAAATTCCAGAATACACAACACGTGCCTAGCCATTCTTTTAAAAGGTCATATTTAAAATACAAAAAGTTATATAAAACACATTTTTCATAAATATCATCCACTGGTATTCCAGTATTGCTTGAAAACTAAACTTATTTTACTTCATCGTTGTATTCTCTACTTGAGAAAACAATAAAAGGTCTACGCTTTGTCGGCAGAAAGTTTCTTTATTGAATAAGTTTAACACTCTCAGGCTGCTGCGGAGTGTTGACACAACAAGGGTTGGACATGAAAGGTTAACAGTTAGCCTACCTGTTTCATCCTGTTTGAATAGAAACGCAGTTAGTGTAAATTATACACAAAAAAAATTATATAAAATTATAAATAAATAAAAAAATAAATAAATATATATAAATTATAAAAAATTATATTAAATTATATGTTGCATGTCGCTAGTTATTTATTGTTACTTTTGCATGTGTCAAATGTTGTTATTTAGTTCTTATCATACACCACACATTTATTACTGTTGCTTCGTTTTTATATTTAACTATTTATTATTGTTTTTGTTTTTTTACCTTTTCGTTGATTATTTGTTAACTTATATTTATTTCTAATTCGCTGTTTTTTTTTTTATTACTTATTTTAACACTGTTTGTTATTTAATTATATATGTATACATTATATTAGTGCTATTAATAATAATTTATACTCTTTTTAACTTATTACATGTACAAGTGGTGTAATTCCGTTGGAAGAATAAATAAATAAATCTTTATGTTCCTTTGAGTGGGATATTATCTATGTTTCTCTGGACTTTTTATATACTCGTAAATTCCTAAAATAAACAATATAGTATGGCATATATGCAAAATACATCAACAAATTCCACTGTTAAATATTTGCTGTAGGTTAACAACCATCTTCTATAAATTTATATTTGCATCTACTTGCATATTTAATATTATCTATAAGGCTGTTTTTCAAAATTGGTTCACGTCGTAAAAGGATCCAAAGGTAATTTTAAAGTTACTTATTTACAACGATATTACAATAACATTAAGACTATAAAGACAAAACTAAAGTAATAAAGTAGTAGTATTTGTTGTAATTGCAGTTTGTATTGACTTTAAAATATAAGGAACTAGCTGTATCCCACGGCTTCGAACGCTTTTGTAAGCGTTGCCCGTGTATGTGCACTTCTGGCTCAAGTACATTATATTTCCAACGCCGATGTAGAGTTTGCTTTGTTGCCACGATCAAGAAAATCTTTATATGTTTATAGCCATTGTACACGTACATGTGTTTTATTATAAAGTGGTCTAACACTCAAGCTTTAAGTGCAACCAGAAATTTATCTTCAAGACAAATATACATCATAACTTAGCGCCTTCAAATAGTGTTTGGCTATTAAATGTTCGTAACTGTCTCGTAATTGCAGTTTATAATGTGCAGGCGCTTTGAAAACTATTATCTTTAGCAACGTCACCTAGAGGCGAGTTACATCAATACACATAGCATAGAAACCTTCTTCGTGGAAAAATACATATACATACACATTTTTGTAATGATCGGTTAAATAGTTTACGATTCCATAAAGGACAAACACACAAACATTACATTTATATATAGATTGTGAGGAAGGATGGACTTTTCACTAACGTATATAGAAGATTAAAATAAGAACAGTTTGATAGACTTCTCGTAATTTCTTTAAGGGTTTGTTACTTCATAAAATAAATATGTTTCCTTCATTATCATTTTCCTACTCAGTTTGGTTCTCAGACTCACGGTGTCCTGACCAAAGTGTTCCGATTCACACCGCTTTTATCATTGACTTCTAGAAATATTTTTGCCTCACTGTGCACAGATGTTAAAATGAAACTGCCAATAATAAGTATCCGTCTGTACAGTTGAATAGAAAGCGGGTAGAACTCTTCCGTGACTGGCTGAAGCTCTTCCAACCAACAATATGATCTCGTAAATATGGGCTCTTTATGACAGGCTGCCAACTTTTGGATAATTTCAAGCTACTTAATTATTATTTTTTTCTCTTTTTTCTTTATTTATATTGCTTTTCTTACATTCTTTGGGTAGTATATGTAGTTTTACAAGTACTGTAGTATTACCCATTTTTATTTTTTATCACCAAAGTATGGACACAAAAGTTAATTCTTACAACCTAACTAACAATAATATTGCATATTTTGATTTCAAACTGTGTTTTGTTATGTCTAATTCCCCCCCCCCCCCCCCCCCCCCCGCCACGGTTTGACGCTTACCACGTCCAATGAGTTCACTCACTTCTGTAGATTCCAAACAGGTATTCTTAACATGTAGGTACAAAACCACATAGAAAAACTCAACAAAAGCAAAAATTGAGATATTTTTGGTATTTTAGATTTCAACTGAGTGGGTTTTTTATTATTAGGGACTGTATTTGGTGCAATCATCAATCGATGGTGCCAGAAATATTTAATATCGTCTTTCAATCTGTCATTTTATTTCTTTTTATGGAGCATTAAAGTAAACACAACGCTATTAAACCTAGGTTTCGTCACGTGGTAATAAGTAGTGGTGAGTTATATTGCAAGAAGGCTGTCAAATAGTAAAATCCCCTCTAACAGCCTTTAGCTGTAATTATGAATTGTTTGATCAGTTGGATCATGTTTTATTACCGAAGGTACAGCCATTGTTATGCTTAATCATGAACAAAACAAGCCTGTGCTGCTTACATCTATTACCATTATATTGAACTGGCAGTGTTGACCTTGCATATGCAAGCAGTACGGCATCCAATTATTTGTATTTACTATCATTGTTACTACAAAATACGGTTATGTTTTATTAATGTTTTCACTATTGATTGTTTGAACTGTATCCTCAAATGTTCGGCCTACTCATCATAAGCATTCAATCAATTTTACTTTTGGGAACTATACATTTTGAAATTCTTCATACCTAAGACTATTTCTAAAACAAAATATATCCTCATAATTTTGAAAAGTTTGAAAATTATTGATTTTTCATTAGATTATTGAATTTGGACTATGATTGGCTCGTTCATTTTATGTAATATTGGAACTAAGGGTAGTTTCTTTGAAGCAAGGTTAGAGTAGCCGAACAAATATTTTTTGAGTACTTTCGTTGTCATGTTCTCCAGCGTAGGTTCTATTGCCGTTTCTATCAAATCATCCTTATCCTTTAAGGTCTGATCTCCTGATGTAAAAAGTGTATGGATTTGTTTTGCTGGCATTAAAATGACACTGAAATTCTGGAAATATTGTTTAAGATTTATCTACTTTTATTCTTGTTAGCTAAGTAGCGTATTTTCGTGTAAAACGGTAACAAAGAATGCTAAACTAATGAATACAAATTATTTGAAATTCGTACCAAGTTTTTTTAGTTTGTTTCAAACTATGATTCATAAATATTGTAATATTATATTGATTTACAAATCAAGATTCTATGAATAGTGCTTGAGTTGTATCGAGGAAAATTGACCAGCATACAGTTTTACAAAGACCATGTAATTGTTTAATTGTTTCTGACAATTTATTAAAAACAGATTTTTTAATTGTTTGTCAAGATTACAATATTTTCTCGCGAGTAGTGAGTAGCTTATAATGAATTGAAACACTTTACTCAGTTCAAAGCGAATTTTCATATTATGTACACTTTAATAAGCTAATGTTTTTTTACTAGCGGAAATAAAGACAACATATTAAAAATATGAGTACCGTTTTTTTAAAAGGTTAATAAGAGGTTATCGATTTGATTTTATAATTTAAAATGAAACAATAAAATGATTTTTACAATTTTTTTGAGAAAGAAACAAATAATTCATAGATTTTAGAGTTTGCTAAGAAAATGTTTGAATTTCTCAATTACATGTAATTAGTACTGTATGAATCTTTGAAAATGTCTGTAAGTTATAAGGTTTATATAGATTTCAAAATATTATCTGACTGAAACATTTATTTTTAACAATGTTTTTGTAAAAATATGGTAATATGTTTTAAACCCTTAATAAAATATATTATATTATATATTTGTATGAATGAAAAACCTATCCAAATAAAAAGAATGAGTTTTATTTGTATAAGAAGTTAATAAAGTAAAGCAATTATTGTTCACATGAATATTTTGTGTATTGTCTATCGTATTTACAGTGAAGTTTTCTGAAGATCTATGGTTTTATTATGAAATCTGCTGCTATGTAAAGATGTAAATACTAATGGATTCCAAGTAGAATAAAATATTTATTCAATATTTTGAAGAACTATAGGACTAAAAATATGTCTAAAGCAGAATCGATTCTGTAAAAGAAGTTCTCTACAAAACTTTCACACATTGATTTATATTTAATGAACCGGAACTGCCAAAATAAAATCAAGTTATGTGGAGTAAGGTGGTTGTTTTTGTTCTTCCCAAACAAATCGTTGATACATGGAGCCACTGCCCCATTACTCGTGGTTTGTGCGAAGCTCAATGTTATAAATGTTCTCTGAATCTCAGATCCACTCTCTTCGATTCTGTAAGTTTGTTTAGCATACATACCAGTTCTTTACATACGCTGCACGTTCAGAAACAACTTTTTTCAAAAAATACATATATCCTGTTTTCGTGTGTATAATATCAGCATAAAGTTAAGAGGTCTTCTACTTTGTGAGCGAAGCCTAGAGAAAGTATCATTCCCGTTCGGTACCAAGCAGTATAAGGACTTGTCTAATCCTACAAGGAATGGAAGGGACTCTCTATGCTATACCTCAGATACTTAACTCTCCGGGCGGGTAACCCATACAACCTTACCTTATAATGTAGAATATGTTACTTTTTGGTGAATTAAATGGTCATGCGGGGAAATTACCAATCCAGTCATCCTGTTGATTGGAGGAAATAATTATCCTTTTTAAAATTGATAGTGATCATCGGTCATAACGAAGATCCGGATATTTTCTTTTTACTACAAAACAAGGTACTCTCCCTAGGGATCTTTGTGTGAGAACAGGCACATACTGTGAATAACGGTCCTTAAACCGTCCACGGTTGACATTCGCTGCTTCACCTGACATGCATGCTGACACTTCACAGTGAACATGGAGTGAGTTAAAACTTTTGTCATAAAATAACGTTTTTACTCTTACGCTTCACATTTGGTTGGTTCCACCAGTTTGCAACAAAAATTATTCAACTAGTTAAATTAGAATGAATGTACTTGGAGTACAATTTGAATTTGTTTAAAAGTATAACATTTTGGTAACTATAGAGAGCTATAGTAGGGTTAAGAATATTTTGTTCACTTAATAATTGTAACCAAACTGTATTAAAATTTTCAGCCCTAGGAGTCTATATTACTCTACACACAGGGTAAAAATTCTCACAGGGAATCTTTACATTTTAAATCAATGAAATGAAAAAATGCCTTTATTAAAGAGGCGGAGTTAGGACTATTAAGCCCTCTATATCTTTATTCAAAATATTGTTGCATACACGTAAAATAAATCGATATTGTTGTAACAGAATAAAGAATGAATGAATATTTATTTCCTCATACAAATACAGATCACACATATACACAAAAACAGGAAATGATCTCCACATGGGCGTAGCCTGTGTGTGGAGATCGAGACGCGATCAGCAGCATGAATATATACTAATTAAAAGAATACGTACTGTAAAAGTAGTGTACTTTGCATGGAAAAATAACGTAATGAAAACATGAAATTTACAATATAAATATGTATTAATGTAACGCATATATACTCGTAATATAAGAAAAAAATAAAAAAACCAAATACATGATAGCTACAACAAAGCAAATGTTACACAATGATGACCAGATAACAATGGCACAAATGAAAATGTGATGTTGAATGATTAATAAATAGCAATAACAATGTTATTAGAAACGATACAATAACAACGTACAATATTTATAGAAACGATCGCACTTCGAAGAGAGGTGGGGGAGTAGTCGCTTTTGTAAAATCTCATCTTACTGTATCCGTCCTTTACTCTTCTGATAACTCCAGGTTAGGGCGTCCTGAGTACATGATTATCGATATTAGTTGTAATGGAATACATGTTCTAGTTTATGTGTGCTACAGGGCAACTGGCCTGGGTTTTTCATGTGGAACTCGAACACTCACTTATCAATTTTATGCCTCCTTACCGTCACGTCATTGTAATGGGGGGCTTTAACTGCAATTTACTGGGACGTGATAACTACGACAAGACCAACTTGACTAACCTCTTCCGTTTCCTGTTCCTGCTACACACCACACAGCTACTGCCGACACATTGCTGGATGTTATGGCGGTTGCTGACCCGGATCGCGTTGTGCATCATGGACAA
The DNA here is from genome assembly GCF_021130785.1 of Homalodisca vitripennis. Classification (NCBI taxonomy): domain Eukaryota; kingdom Metazoa; phylum Arthropoda; class Insecta; order Hemiptera; family Cicadellidae; genus Homalodisca; species Homalodisca vitripennis. Next base: position 159,761,527 of record NC_060211.1, read on the forward strand.
TACTCTGCCCCTGGCCTTTTCTCGACATGACCTCATCTTCAGTGTTTACAGACTATCTATTTATTCTTAAGGTGAGCCCCAAATTCCTATCCTTTAGAAATTACAAATATATTAATCACGATGCTCCTCTCAATTATGCGGGGCCTTACCTTGGAATGAGGTAATTCTAGCCCCTACTGTTGATCTTATGGTCAATAAATTATAGCTCTTTGGTTTCTTCTGTTTGTGACCAGCACACTCCATTGGTGACGAGGAGGGTTACTAGGCGGCCAGCTCCCTGGATCACAGATGTTATACGTAATTTTCAGGCTCAAAGAGATTCTGCACTTCGTAAAGCAAAACGTACTGTCACCTGCTGATTGGATTATGTATAAAATACTAAGGAACAGAGCCAAGCAACAAGTTCGCAATGCCAAAAGAAGATTTTATTATATACAATTGTCGGTCCAACAATCAACAAAATCTTTATGGAAAAAGGCGAAAGACCTTGGCATAGGTAAAGTTAATTGTCATAAGCCCATTGCAATTGATATAATTAATATAATCAACAAATACTTTGTAGATCTCCCTATTGATCTATCCGGTGCCCGTGATTATACCAATGAGTTGAGTGTTGCTCCACTTAATCGTGCTCGGCATCAGTTCTCTTTTGCTGGTGTGACTGAGACTGACGTTATGAGTGCGATCTTGAGGATTTCTAGAAACGCGGTTGGAGCCGATAAAATACCTATTAAATTGTTGAAATGTATTCTTTCAGTAGTCATTCCTATAATTACAAATATTTTTAACAGATCTCTTTCTTCTTAAATATTTTTGTCTGTTTGGAAACTTGCTATTGTTCGCCCACTTCAAAAATGTTCATGCCGTGGTGACCCATCAGATTTCAGACCCATTAGCATTGTATCAGTTTTATCTAAATGCCTTGAGAGAGTGGTGCATCAGCAAGTACGTTTCTTTCTCGAATCCAATAACATTTTGTCCAACTTTCAATCAGGATTTCGTTCTAATCACAGTACAACCAGTGCTCTTTTAAAAATCACTGAAGATATATGTTCGGCAATAGACAAAAGGCCTGTTACCATTTTAACGCTTTTTGATTTTTCTAAGGCTTTCGACTGCGTTTACCACCCATTGCTTCTTCTGAAACTGTCTAAAGTCGCATTCTCTGATGGCTGTGTGGAGTGGTTTGGGTCGTAACTGTCAGGTCGTCAGCAGTGTGTTAGGTCCAACGACAGACTCCTACTGGAAACCTGTAAATCGAGGGGTGCCACAAGGCTCTGCCCTAGGCCCTCTTCTTTTTTCAATTTACGTCGACGACTGAGATCAAATCAATTTAACTGCTAAGATAACTGCACTCATTTTTTTCACCTGCATTCCGACGACTTGCAAATTTACAGTCACTTTCCCGTTTTAAACTATCCAAACGTTGTTGCTGACACGAACACTGACATTGACACTATTGCAACGTGGGCCTTCAAACACGGACTGAAACTTAACGAAAGCAAGAATCAAACTATTCTCATTGGAACTTCCACACTTCTGAGAAGTATCGACTTGAACAACTCTCCTACACTCACATTGAACGGTCATCCTCTTTCATCCAGTGACAAGATCAAAAGTCTTGGACTGACTATTACAAAAAAGTCTTATTTGGGCCGATAATGTCACTGAGACTTGTAGCAGGGTATGTGCTGGTATTCATAGTCTTAAGCAATTCACTATTTCATTACCCTTGAATTTGAAAGTAATGGTAGTGAAGACCCTGATTTTCTGCCATTTCAATTACTGTAGTTATACATGACATGGCGGTTGAGCTTTCGGACAGATTACAACGAGCTCAATATAATCTATATTTATGTAATCTACTCTATATAAATAAATGCCTAAAATATGCCTAATTTATATAAATATTCCGGCTGAGATGTTCACAGAAACAGAAAATGGGATCTCGGTTGTCACGTAATACTGAGCTTCATGATTCTATCCTGGTGACGTCTCCACATGCTGTATACGATATTGACAACATCACAATCAGTATGCCGGCTGAGATGTTCACAGAAAAAGAAAATGGGTGTCGGTTGTCACGTAATACTGAGCATCATGATTCTATCCTGATGACGTCTCCGCATGCTGTATACAATATTGACAACATCACAATCAGTATGCCGGCTGAGATGTTCACAGAAACAGAGAAAGGATCTCGGTTGTCACGTAATACTGAGCTTCCTCATTCTATACTGGTGACGTCTACACATGCTGTAGATACTATTGACAACATCACAATCAGTATGCCAGCTGAGATGTTCACAGAAACAGAGAAAGGATCTCGGTTGTCACATAATACTGAGCTTCATGATTTCTATATCCTGGTGGACGGTCTTCTACATGCCTCGTTACACGATATTGACAAACGTCACAATCAATGTATGCTGGCTGAGATGTTCACAGAAATAGAGGAATGGGAATTCTTCGGTTTGCCGCCGACATTATACTGAGCTTCATGATTCTAATTCCTGGTGGAACGTGCTCCACGATTGCTGTATACAAAATTGGATGAACGATCACAATCTAGTTATGCCGGCTGAGATGTTCACAGAAATAGAGATATGGGATCTTGGTTGTCACGATCCTGGTTGGACTTCTCCACATGCTGTAGGCCTATACGATATTTGACAAAACACCATAATCAGGTATATGCTCGGCTGAGATGTTCACAGAAAAAGAAAATGGATATCGGTTGTCACATAATACTGAGCTTCATAATTCTATCCTGGTGACGTCTCCACATACTGTATACGATATTGACAACGTCACAATCAGTATGCCGGCTGAGATGTTCACAGTAACAGAGAGTGGATGTCGGTTGTCATGTATTACTGAGCTTCAATGAGTCTATCCCGATGACGTCAGCATACGCTATATACGATATTGAACAACATCACAATCAGTATGCCAGCTGAGATGTTCACAGATACAGAGAAAGGATCTCGGTTGTCACGTATTACTGAGCTTCATGAGTCTATCCTGATGACGACAGCATACGCTATATACGATATTGACAACATCACAATCAGTATGCCGGCTGAGATGTTCACAGAAAAAGAAAATGGATATCGGTTGTCACATAATACTGAGCTTCATAATTCTATCCTGGTGACGTCTCCGCATGCTGTATACGATATTGACAACATCACAGTCAGTATGCCGGCTGAGATGTTCACAGAAAAAGAAAAATGGGATATCGGTTGTCACATAAATACTGAGCTTCATAATTCTATCCTGGTGACGTCTCCACATGCTGTATACAATATTGACAACATCACAATCAGTATGCCGGCTGAGATGTTCACAGAAACCGAGAATAGATCTCCGTTGTCACATAATACTGAGCTTCATGATTCTATCCTGGTGACGTCGTCTACATGCTGTACACGATATTGACAACGTCACAATCAGTATGCTGGCTGAGATGTTCACAGAAACAGAGAAAAGGATCACGGTTGCCACGTAATACTGAGCTTCATTATTCTATCCTGGTGACGTCAGCACTATGCTGTATACGATATTGACAACATCACAATCAGTATGCCGGCTGAGATGTTCACAGAAAACAGAGAGTGGATGTCGGTTGTCACGTAATACTGAGCTTCATGATTCTATCCTGGTGACGAGTGAAGACCGGTGATTTTCTGCCATTTCAATTACTGTAGTTATACATGACATGACGGTTGAGCTTTCGGACAGATTACAAAGTGTTCAAAATAATCTATATTTATGTAATCTACTCTGTATAAATAAATGCCTAAAATATGCCTAATTTATATAAATATATTCGGCTGAGATGTTCATAGAAACAGAAAATGGATGTCGGTTGTCACGTAATACTGAGCTTCATGATTCTATCCTGGTGACGTCTCCGCATGCTGTATACGATATTGACAACATCACAATCAGTATGCCGGCTGAGATGTTCACAGAAACAGAAAATGGAATGTCGGTTGTCATGTAATACTGAGCTTCATGATTCTATCCTGGTGACGTCTCCGCATGCTGTATACGATATTGACAACATCACAATCAGTATGCCGGCTGAGATGTTCACCAGAAAAAGAAAATGGATATCGGTTGTCACATAATACTGAGCTTCATGATTCTATCCTGGTGACGTCTCCGCATGCTGTATACGATATTGACAACATCACAATCAGTATGCCGGCTGAGATGTTCACAGAAACAGAAAAAGGATGTCGGTTGTCACGTAATACTGAGCTTCATGATTCTATCCTGGTGACGTCCTCCGCATGCTGTATACGATATTGACAACATCACAGTCAGTATGCCGGCTGAGATGTTCACAGAAAAAGAAAATGGATATCGGTTGTCACATAATACTGAGCTTCATAATTCTATCCTGGTGACGTCTCCACATGCTGTATACAATATTGACAACATCACAATCAGTATGCCGGCTGAGATGTTCACAGAACCGAGAATAGATCTCCGTTGTCACATAATACTGAGCTTCATGATTCTATCCTGGTGACGTCTCTACATGCTGTACACGATATTGACAACGTCACAATCAGTATGCTGGCTGAGATGTTCACAGAAATAGAGAATGGATCTCGGTTGCCACATTATACTGAGCTTCATGATTCTATCCTGGTGACGTCTCCACATGCTGTATACAAAATTGATAACATCACAATCAGTATGCCGGCTGAGATGTTCACAGAAATAGAGAATGGATCTTGGTTGTCACGATCCTGGTGACTTCTCCACATGCTGTAGGCCTATACGATATTGACAACACCACAATCAGTATGCCGGCTGAGATGTTTCACAGAAACAGAGAAAGGATCACGGTTGCCACGTAATACTGAGCTTCATTATTCTATCCTGGTGACGTCAGCACATGCTGTATAACGATATTGACAACATCACAATCAGTATGCCGGCTGAGATGTTCACAGAAACAGAGAGTGGATGTCGGTTGTCACGTAATACTGAGCTTCATGATTCTATCATGGTGACGAGTGAAAGACCGTGATTTTCTGCCATTTCAATTGCTGTAGTTATACATGACATGACGGTTTGAGCTTTCGGACAGATTACAAAGTGTTCAAAATAAATCTATATTTATGTAATCCTACTCTGTATAAATAAATGCCTAAAATATGCCTAATTTATATAAATATATTCCGGCTGAGATGTTCATAGAAACAGAAAATGGATGTCGGTTGTCACGTAATACTGAGCTTCATGATTCTATCCTGGTGACGTCTCCGCATGCTGTATACGATATTGACAACATCACAATCAGTATGCCGGCTGAGATGTTCACAGAAACAGAAAATGGATGTCGGTTGTCATGTAATACTGAGCTTCATGATTCTATCCTGGTGACGTCTCCGCATGCTGTATACGATATTGACAACATCACAATCAGTATGCCGGCTGAGATGTTTCACAGAAAAAGAAAATGGATATCGGTTGTCACATAATACTGAGCTTCATAATTCTATCCTGATGACGTCTCCGCATGCTGTATACAAAATTGATAACATCACAATCAGTATGCCGGCTGAGATGTTCACAGAAATAGAGAATGGATCTTGGTTGTCACGATCCTGGTGACTTCTCCACATCTGTAGGCCTATACGATATTGACAACACCGACAATCAGTATGCCGGCTGAGATGTTCAACAGAAACAGAGAAAGGATCACGGTTGCCACGTAATACTGAGCTTCATTATTCTATCCTGGTGACGTCAGCACATGCTGTATACGATATTGACAACATCACAATCGGTATGCCGGCTGAGATGTTCACAGAAACAGAGAGTGGATGTCGGTTTGTCACGTAATACTGAGCTTCATGATTCTATCCTGGTGACGAGTGAAGACCGTGATTTTCTGCCATTTCAATTACTGTAGTTATTCATGACATGACGGTTGAGCTTTCGGACAGATTACAAAGTGTTCAAAATAATCTATATTTATGTAATCTACTCTGTATAAATAAATGCCTAAAATATGCCTAATTTATATAAATATATTCCGGCTGAGATGTTCATAGAAACAGAAAATGGATGTCGGTTGTCACGTAATACTGAGCTTCATGATTTCTATCCTGGTGACGTCTCCGCATGCTGTATACAATATTGACAACATCACAATCAGTATGCCGGCTGAGATGTTCACAGAAACAGAAAATGGATCTCGGTTGTCACATAATAATGAGCTTCATGATTCTATCCTGATGACGTCCTCCGCATGCTGTATAACAAAATTGATAACATCACAATCAGTATGCCGGCTGAGATGTTCGCAGAAATAGAGAATGGATCTTGGTTGTCACGATCCTCGTGACTTCTCCACATGCTGTAGGCCTATACGATATTGACAACACCACAATCAGTATGCCTGCTGAGATGTTCACAGAAACAGAGAAAGGATCACGGCTTTGCCACGTAATGCTGAGCTTCATTATTCTATCCTGGTGACGTCTCCGCATGCTGTATACGATATTGACAACATCACAATCAGTATGCCGGCTGAGATGTTCACAGAAAAAGAAAATGGAAATCGGTTGTCACATAATACTGAGCTTCATAATTCTATCCTGGTGACGTCTCCACATGCTGTACACGATATTGACAACGTCACAATCAGTATGCCGGCTGAGATGTTCACAGAAAATAGAGAATGGATCTCGGTTGCCACATAATACTGAGCATCATGATTCTATCCTGGTGACGTCTCCACATGCTGTATACAAAATTGATAACATCACAATCAGTATGCCGGCTGAGATGTTCACAGAAACAGAGAATGGATCTCGGTTGTCACATAATAATGAGCTTCATGATTCTATCCTGATGACGTCTCCGCATGCTGTATACAAAATTGATAACATCACAATCAGTATGCCGGCTGAGATGTTCACAGAAATAGAGAATGGATCTTGGTTGTCACGATCCTGGTGACTTCTCCACATGCTGTAGGCCTATACGATATTGACAACACCACAATCAGTATGCCGGCTGAGATGTTCACAGAAACAGAGAAAGGATCACGGGTGCCACGTAATACTGAGCTTTCATTATTCTATCCTGGTGACGTCAGCACATGCTGTATACGATATTGACAACATCACAATCGGTATGCCGGCTGAGATGTTCACAGAAACAGAGAGTGGATGTCGGTTGTCACGTAATACTGAGCTTCATGATTCTATCCTGGTGACGAGTGAAGACCGTGATTTTCTGCCATTTCAATTACTGTAGTTATTCATGACATGACGGTTTTGAGCTTTCGGACAGATTACAAAGTGTTCAAAATAATCTATATTTATGTAATCTACTCTGTATAAATAAATGCCTAAAATATGCCCTAATTTATATAAATATATTCCGGCTGAGATGTTCATAGAAACAGAAAATGGATGTCGGTTGTCACGTAATACTGAGCTTTCATGATTCTATCCTGGTGACGTCTCCGCATGCTGTATACGATATTGACAACATCACAATCAGTATGCCGGCTGAGATGTTCACAGAAACAGAAAATGGATGTCGGTTGTCATGTAATACTGAGCTTCATGATTCTATCCTGGTGACGTCTCCGCATGCTGTATACGATATTGACAACATCACAATCAGTATGCCGGGCTGAGATGTTCACAGAAAAAGAAAATGGATATCGGTTGTCACATAATACTGAGCTTCATAATTCTATCCTGGTGACGTCTCCACATGCTGTACACGATATTGACAAACGTCACAATCAGTATGCCGGCTGAGATGTTCACAGAAATAGAGAATGGATCTCGGTTGCCACATAATACTGAGCATCATGATTCTATCCTGGTGACGTCTCCACATGCTGTATACAAAATTGATAACATCACAATCAGTATGCCGGCTGAGATGTTCACAGAAACAGAGAATGGATCTCGGTTTGTCACATAATAATGAGCTTCATGATTCTATCCTGATGACGTCTCCGCATGCTGTATACGATATTGACAACGTCACAATCAGTATGCCGGCTGAGATTGTTCACAGTAACAGAGAAAGGATCTCGGTTGTCATGTATTACTGAGCTTCATGAGTCTATCCCGATGACGTCCAGCATACGCTATATACGATATTGACAACATCACAATCAGTATGCCAGCTGAGATGTTCACAGATACAGAGAAAGGATCTCGGTTGTCACGTATTACTGAGCTTCATGAGTCTATCCCTGATGACGACAGCATACGCTATATACGATATTGACAACATCACAATCAGTTATGCCGGCTGAGATGTTCACAGAAACAGAAAATGGATGTCGGTTTGTCCACGTAATACTGAGCTTCATGATTCTATCCTGGTGACGGGTCCGCATGCTGTATACGATATTGACAACATCACAATCAGTATGCGGCTGAGATGTTCACAGAAAAAGAAAATGGATTGTCGGTTGTCACATAATACTGAGCCTCATAATTCTATCCTGGTGACGTCTCCACATGCTGTATACAATATTGACAACATCACAATCAGTATGCCGGCTGAGATGTTCACCGATACAGAAGAAAGGATCTCGGTTGTCACGTAATACTGAGCTTTTTTTGATCTATCCTGGTGACGTCTCCACATGCTGTATACGATATTGACAACATCACAATCGGTATTGCCGGCTGAGATATTCACAGTAAAAGAGAATGGATCTCGGTTGTCACGTAATAACTGAGCTTCATGGAGTCTATCCTGGTGACTTCTCCACGTGCTGTAGGACTAATATACGATATTGACAACACCGCAATCAGTATGCCGCTGAGATATTCACAGTAACAGAGAAAGGATCTCGGTTGTCACGTAATACTGAGCTTCATGAGTCTATCCTGGTGACTTCTCCACATGCTGTAGGCCTATACGATATTGACAACACCACAATCAGTATGCCGGCTGAGATGTTCACAAAACAGAGAAAGGATCACGGTTGTCACGTAATACTGAGCTTCATGAGTCTATCCTGGTGACTTCTCCACATGCTGTAGGCCTATACGATATTGACAACACCACAATCAGTATGCCGGCTGAGATGTTCACAAAACAGAGAAAGGATCACGGTTGCCACGTAATACTGAGCTTCATTATTCTATCCTGGTGACGTCAGCACATGCTGTATACGATATTGACAACATTACAATCAGTATGCCGGCTGAGATGTTTCACAGAAACAGAAAATGGATATCGGTTGTCACATAATACTGAGCTTCATAATTCTATCCTGGTGACGTCTCCACATGCTGTATACAATATTGACAACATCTCAATCAGTATGCCGGCTGAGATGTTCACTAGAAACCGAGAATAGATCTCCGTTGTCACATAAATACTGAGCTTCATGATTCTATCCTGGTGACGTCTCTACATGCTGTACACGATATTGACAACGTCACAATCAGTATGCTGGCTGAGATGTTTCACAGAAACAGAGAAAGGATCACGGTTGCCACGTAATACTGAGCTTCATTATTCTATCCTGGTGACGTCAGCACATGCTGTATACGATATTGACAACATCACAATCAGTATGCCGGCTGAGATGTTCACAGAAACAGAGAGTGGATGTCGGTTGTCACGTAATACTGAGCTTCATGATTCTATCCTGGTGACGAGTGAAGACCGTGATTTTCTGCCATTTTCAATTACTGGTAGTTATACATGACATGACGGTTGAGCTTTCGGACAGATTACAAAGTGTTCAAAATAATCTATATTTATGTAATTCTACTCTGTATAAAATAAATGCCTAAAATATGCCTAATTTATATAAATAATATTCCGGCTGAGATGTTCATAGAAACAGAAAATGGATGTCGGTTGTCACGTAATACTGAGGCTTCATGATTCTATCCTGGTGACGTCTCCGCATGCTGTATACGATATTGACAACATCACAATCAGTATGCCGGCTGAGATGTTCACAGAAACAGAAAATGGATGTCGGTTGTCATGTAATTACTGAGCTTCATGATTCTATCCTGGTGACGTCTCCGCATGCTGTATACGATATTGACAACATCACAATCAGTATGCCGGCTGAGATGTTCACAGAAAAAGAAAATGATATCGGTTGTCACATAATACTGAGCCTTCATGATTCTATCCTGGTGACGTCTCCGCATGCTGTATACGATATTGACAACATCACAATCAGTATGCGGCTGAGATGTTCACAAGAAACAGAAAATGGATGTCGGTTGTCACGTAATACTGAGCTTCATGATTCTATCCTGGTGACGTCTCCGCATGCTGTATACGATATTGACAACATCACAGTCAGTATGCCGGCTGAGATGTTCACAGAAAAAGAAAATGGATATCGGTTGTCACATAATACTGAGCTTCAATAATTCTACTCCTGGTGACGTCTCCACATGCTGTATACAATATTGACAACATCACAATCAGTATGCCGGCTGAGATGTTCACAGAACCGAGAATAGATCTCCGTTGTCACATAATACTGAGCTTCATGATTCTATCCTGGTGACGTCTCTACATGCTGTACACGATATTGACAACGTCACAATCAGTATGCTGGCTGAGATGTTCACAGAAATAGAGAATGGATCTCGGTTGCCACATTATACTGAGCTTCATGATTCTATCCTGGTGACGTCTCCACATGCTGTATACAAAATTGATAACATCACAATCAGTATGCCGGCTGAGATGTTCACAGAAATAAGAGAATGGATCTTGGTTGTCACGATCCTGGTGACTTCTCCACATGCTGTAGGCCTATACGATATTGACAACACCACAATCAGTATGCCGCTGAGATGTTCACAGAAACAGAGAAAGGATCACGGTTGCCACGTAATACTGAGCTTCATTATTCTATCCTGGTGACGTCAGCACATGCTGTATACGATATTGACAACATCACAATCAGTATGCCGGCTGAGATGTTCACAGAAACAAGAGGTGGATGTCGGTTGTCACGTAATACTGAGCTTTCATGATTCTATCATGGTGACGAGTGAAGACCGTGATTTTCTGCCATTTCAATTGCTGTAGTTATACATGACATACGGTTGAGCTTTCGGACAGATTACAAAGTGTTCAAAATAATCTATATTTATGTAATCTACCTGTATAAATAAATGCCTAAAATATGCCTAATTTATATAAATATATTCCGGCTGAGATGTTCATAGAAACAGAAAATGGATGTTCGGTTGTCACGTAATACTGAGCTTCATGATTCTATCCTGGTGACGTCTCCGCATGCTGTATACGATATTGACAACATCACAATCAGTATGCCGGCTGAGATGTTCACAGAAACAGAAAATGGATGTCGGTTGTCATGTAATACTGAGCTTCATGATTCTATCCTGGTGACGTCTCCACATGCTGTACACGATATTGACAACGTCACAATCAGTATGCCGGCTGAGATGTTCACAGAAATAGAGAATGGATCTCGGTTGCCACATAAATACTGAGCATCATGATTCTATCCTGGTGACGTCTCCACATGCTGTATACAAAATTGATAACATCACAATCAGTATGCCGGCTGAGATGTTCACAGAAACAGAGAATGGATCTCGGTTGTCACATAATAATGAGCTTCATGATTCTATCCTGATGACGTCTCCGCATGCTGTATACAAAATTGAATAACATCACAATCAGTATGCCGGCTGAGATGTTCACAGAAATAGAGAATGGATCTTGGTTGTCACGATCCTGGTGACTTCTCCACATGCTGTAGGCCTATAACGATATTGACAACACCACAATCAGTATGCCGGCTGAGATGTTCACAGAAACAGAGAAAGGATCACGGTTGCCACGTAATACTGAGCTTCATTATTCTATCCTGGTGACGTCAGCACATGCTGTATACGATATTGACAACATCACAATCGGTATGCCGGCTGAGATGTTCACAGAAACAGAGAGTGGATGTCGGTTGTCACGTAATACTGAGCTTCATGATTCTATCCTGGTGACGAGTGAAGACCGTGATTTTTTGCCATTTTCAATTACTGTAGTTATTCATGACATGACGGTTGAGCTTTCGGACAGATTACAAAGTGTTTCAAAATAATCTATATTTATGTAAATCTACTCTGTATAAATAAATGCCTAAAATATGCCTAATTTATATAAAATATATTCCGGCTGAGATGTTCATAGAAACAGAAAAATGGATGTCGGTTGTCACGTAATACTGAGCTTCATGATTCTATCCTGGTGACGTCTCCGCATGCTGTATACAATATTGACAACATCACAATCGTAAGCCCGGCTGAGATGTTCACAGAAACAGAAAATGGATCTCGGTTGTCACATAATAATGAGCTTCATGATTCTATCCTGATTACGTCTCCGCATGCTGTATACAAAATTGATAACATCACAATCAGTATGCCGGCTGAGATTCGCAGAAATAGAGAATGGAATCTTGGTTGTCACGATCCTGGTGACTTCTCCACATGCTGTAGGCCTATACGATATTGACAACACCACAATCAGTATGCCGGCTGAGATGTTCACAGAAAACAGAGAAAGGATCACGGTTGCCACGTAATGCTGAGCTTCATTATTCTATCCTGGTGACGTCTCCGCATGCTGTATACGATATTGACAACATCACAATCAGTATGCCGGCTGAGATGTTCACAGAAAAAGAAAATGGAAATCGGTTGTCACATAATACTGAGCTTCAAATTCTACTCCTGGTGACGTCTCCACATGCTGTACACGATATTGACAACGTCACAATCAGTATGCCGGCTGAGATGTTCACAGAAATAGAGAATGGATCTCGGTTGCCACATAATACTGAGCATCATGATTCTATCCTGGTGACGTCTCCACATGCTGTATACAAAAATGATAACATCACAATCAGTATGCCGGCTGAGATGTTCACAGAAACAGAGAAAGGAATCACGGTTTGCCAGACGTAATACTGATCTTCATTAGTTGCTAAGTCCTTGTGAGCGTCAGCACATGCTGTACTACCGATATTGACAACATCCACAATCGGTAATGAGCCGGCTGAGGATGTTCACAAAGAGAAACAGGAGAGTGGATGTCGGGTTGTTCACGTAATAACTGAGCTGTCATGATTTCTATATCCTGGTGACGAGTGAAGACCGTGATTTTTCTTGGGCCATTATCAAATTACTGTAGGATTAATTCATGAAAAAACCAATGACGGTTGAGCTTTCGGACAGAGTTAACAAAGTGTTTTCAAAATAATTCTATATTTATGTAATCTACGTCTGTAATAAAATAAATGCCTCAAAATATGCCTAATTTATATAAATATATTTCCCGGCTGAGAATGTTCATCGATAAACAGAAAATGGTATGTCGGTTGTCACGTAATAACTGAGTCTTCATGATTCTATCCTGGTTGACGTCCCTCTCGCCATAGCTGTATTACGAATATTGACAAGCATCACAATCAGTATGCCCGGCTAGAAGATGTTCAACAGGAAACAGAAAAATGGATGTCGGGTTGTCATGTAATACTGAAGCTTCAATGATTCTAATCCTGGTGACGTCTCCGCCATGCTGTATACATAATTGACCAACATCACAATCAGTAATGGCCGGCTGAAGATGTTCAACAAGAAAAAAAAAATGGATATCGGTTTGTCACATAAATAACTGAGCTTCATAAATTTTATTCCTGGTGACGTCTCCACATGCTGTACAACGATATTGAACAACGTCACAATCAGCTAATGCCGGCTGAGAATGTTTCACAGTAAAAATAAGAGAATGGAATCTCGGTTGCCACGATAATACTGAGCCATTCAAATGATTCTAATCCTGTGACGTCTCCACATGCTGTATAACAAAAATTTGATAACATCACAAATCAGTATGCCGGCCTGAGATTGTTTCACAGAAACAGAGAATGGATCCTCGGGGTTGTCACATAGATAATGAAGCTTCGAGTATTCTATCCTGATGACGTCTCCGCAATGCTGTACTACGATATTGATCAACGTCCACCAAATCAGTATGCCGGCTGAGATGTTTCACAGTAACAAGAGAAAGGATCTCGGGTTGTCATGTATTACTGAGCTTCATGAGTCTATCCCGAATGACGTCCAGCATACGCTTATATACGAATATTTGACCAACATCCACAATCAGTATGCCAGCTGAGATGTTCACAAGCGAGAATACTAAAAAGGTATCTCGGTTGTCACTATTAACTCGAGCTTCATGAGTCTCATCCTGATGACGACGAGCATAAACGCTATAATACGAATATTGACAACAATCACAATTCTAGATATGCCGGCTTGAGATGGTTTCACAGAAACAGAAAATGAGATTCGGTTGTCGCACGTAAATGAAACTGATGCTTCATGATTCTATCCTGGTGACGGGGTCCCCCGCAATGCTGTACTACGATATTGACAAACATCGAGCAATCCAGTAGTGAGCCGAGGCTGAGAGATGTTCACCCAAGAAAAAGAAAATGGATGTTCGGTTTTGTCCCACATAATACTGAGGCCTCAAATAAATTCTAACTCTCCTGGTGACGTCCCTCCACGATGCTGTATACAATATTGACAACATCAGCAATCAGTAAATGCCGGCTGAGATGTTGCACTTCGATACAAGAGAAAGGATCCTCGGTTTGGTCACGTAAATTATCTGAGCTTTTTGATCTATCGCTGTGCGACGTCCTCCCACATGCTGTAGGGTACGATATTGACAACATCCACAATTCGGTTATGCCGGCTGGAGATATTCACAGTAAAAAGAGAATGGATCTCTTGGTTGTCCATCACGTAATACTGAGCTTCCAATGAAGTCTATCCTGGTGGAACGTTCTCCACGGTGGCTATTGTAGGACTAATACGATATTGAACAACACCGCAATCAGTTATGCCGGCTGAGATATTTCACAGTAACCAGAGAAAGGATCTCGGTTGTCACGGAATACTGAGCTTCATGATCTTATAGTCTATCCCTGGTGACTTCTTCTCCACATGCTGTAGGCCTATACGATATTGACCAACACCACAATCAGTATGCCGGCTGAGATGATTCACAAAAACAAGAAAGATCACGGTTGTCAACGTAATACTGAGCTTCATGAGTCTATCCTGGTGACTTCTCCACATGCTGTAGGCCTATACGATATTGACAACACCACAATCAGTATGCCGGCTGAGATGTTCACAAAACAGAGAAAGGATCACGGTTGCCATCGTAATTACTGAGCTTCATTATTCTATCCTGGTGACGTCAGCACATGCTGTATAACGATATTGACAACATTACAATCAGTATGCCCGGCTGAGATTGTTCACAAGAAACGAGGAAAATGGGATCGTCGGTTTGTCTACTCGTAATACTGAGCAGCTTCATTCGTGGGAGTTTCTAATCCTGGTGACGTTCTCCGCATGTTTGTATATCACGATTACTTGACACAACATCACAATCAGTATGCCGGCTGAGATGTTCCACGAGAAAACAAGAAAATTGGATATCCGTTGTTGTCACAGTAATACTGAGCTGTAATAATTCTATCCTGGTGACGTGCTCCGGCATGCTGTAATACGGATATATTGACAAACATCACAATTCAGTATGCCCGGCTGAGATGTTCCACAGAAACAGAGGAATGGATCTTGGTTTGTCACGATAAATTACTGGAGCTCCCTCTGTTTCCTTCCCGCCGAGCTGAACAATCCTAATATTTATTCTTTGTTGGACAATTTTATTTTAGCCCCTCATGTTAAAATACATATATACAGGTGAAAAATTCGGAAGCCATCAAATTATATACTGATATAAAATAGATTGGTGTATTTTAATTTAATTCTTTACTTTAATTAAAACCATAATTAATTAGGTTCAAAACATTTCCTTTACTATCTCTTAAAAACCATTTGGTCCAGAATATAAGAATAATGGGTAACTTTTTGTGTCAATAATTTTGTTTATTCAAAATTAAAAACATGGCATTTACTTAGAACACTAAAAATAACTAAAATAATAAAAACAGAGCACTATAATTGCCACTTATTAAATTAGACTAAGGACCAGCTAGGAATTAGATTGATATTTTCTTTCACTTTTCAGTTCTTTAACTCTTTCAGGAGTAATTTATTTTTCATATAATTTGTATGCTTATCCTTATTTTTTAAGTAAGCAAGGCCTAACGACCAACCTTTGTGTAAAACCAATAACTATAGTAAATGGAAAGCTAGAATAATTTAAGGTTGCCGTGATCCGTCCATTTTTAGTTACATTATTAACGAGCCCTAAATCAATTACTTGCTAGACAAGAAATTTATTTATTGTATTGCCTTAGCTTGTGAAAATTCATATAAAATCCTAGATATATGGAAATAATATTATTTAATTATATATTAAACAGTTGGTAAACCGATAACAGTAACAAAACATACAAAGAAGTTTTAAAAGCGGTTAAGCAGCATAACTTTTATCTTGACAAAAACTGACTGCCGTTGGTAAACTCAGTTTATTTATCCTGTATTTAACAAGAAAACTAACTACCCTTCTTAAATAATTAACTGTAAGTTTTTTAGTTTATTATTTTTAGGAAACAGAGTCGAATACTTTCGGGATTTTTAAAGTAATAGATATTGTTTTGAACTTCATACAGTTGTTATTGTTTGGTCTTTGAACGGGTGGTGACTGATAATTAATTCTAAATTTGAATAAACACAACAAATTCATTGGATAAACTTACAAAAATACAACCATTTGTTCAAATAGTTTTTGTATTTACACATTTAAATAATACTATAACAAATGAAATAGAGTCTCCTGGAGGCCTAAGAGAAGATTCTGTTTCCATTGTGCGTAAACAACTAACGTGACCATGAATATCAGGGAAGATCAATGTAGAGGCACGATATCACTGCTTTCTGCGATTAACGAGTTTTGAAGCCGCATTAGAAGTACATTTACCCTCCAGTCTGTGGAGAGAATAAACATAATGAGGAACCTAAAATAATAACTTTTAGGTGCAAAAATGTCATGGACATGTTATGTCAGTAGTTTTCTAGGAGGCTTCAGTCGTGATCGCTTGAGGTCCATCCTGCCATCTGCATCCGCCTGAAGGTTGGGAGAATAACCTTAAAAAGAATCTTTAAATTAAAAGTTAGCATGACGCTAAGTGTTAACTACCTCATAGCATTTTTTATAATTTTTAAGTTCTTTGGTTTTTTTGCCTATGATACAAGTTAGTATAACTAAGCCTTATATTATTGTTTTGTGAAAATTACGAAATAAATCAGCCAATCGATAATATTCCTCTCTCTAGCGTTCCATAGAGATTGGAACAAATTTAGTAATGACTGATAGTGAGGGGTTTTAAAAAATTTGATAGTCCATGAGTTACGACATTGATTGTTTTTGGAGACCCATTACTCTTTCCTTGTGTTCCGTACAGGATTTATAAGCATCCATTAAAGAGATTTTTTATGTCCCCCCTTACCTCTCCTTAAATGCAAAAAAAAGACAATTAAATAATTTCAATCGCCATGTCACGATTAATCAATTTGTATTATCTTCATATACATAAAAATAGCTCATAGCACACAAAGTATCAGTAAATGCTTTTTTTATATTTTCTTTCTTCCGACTACATAACGATAAAGTAACTCGATAATATACAGAAAATTTTTAAAATGTTATAAAGTTCATTCGATTTTCTTACCGACTTATAGGGTGTTTATTGAATGTTCCATAATGTCAAATTCGTTAAAAGGAAACGAACGCAATTATCAAACTACTGTTTAAAAATCTTAATGAATTGGAACAGATTTTTGATGTTTTGATTTTAGTTAGTTACTCTAAAGTGGAGTACTCCCATGTCATATTTTTCCAGTCTTTCGTACCTTAGTGGAAAATTGTAAGGAACAGTCAACACATTTCGTTTTGCGTAATAAATAATGATTGGATGAACGAAGAGATTGTGTGTAAAAGACAATACACGAAGGTGTTGCTCAACTATCAATCTTGCAACTCCCGAGCCCTCGTCTTCAGGTAACCCCCCCCCCACCCCCCCCCCCCCCCACCCCCCCCCCCCCCCACCCCCCCCCCCCCCCACCCCCCCCCCCCCCCACCCCCCCCCCCCCCCACCCCCCCCCAAAAATACGTCTTATACTAGTAAAAGTATTTTATTAAATTAGAATGTAAGGATTTAAATTATGAAATAAAAAAATGAATTAGCTTAATTATACAAATAAAATAACGTGCGTAATATTATATTCACTTACAACCAAAAAGAAAAAAAATATTTTTTAGATAATAATACATCGGTAAAAATGCATTTTTTTATGAGGGACAAAATATTGCTAAGAAGCAGCTTGGCCTAATTAGAGAATGTTATTCATGTGTTAATCCCTGGATAAATGAGGGATCGTAATGTTAATGAACCACACAAGGGTTGTCTCTTTAATCAATTTGATGTCTTATGATATTGCCTAAAACATTAATATTCTTTCCTACCCAATTCTAAACCTTAATTGCGATATAAATGTAATATTATTACTGTATTTTTATAATGCTCAAATTAACTTCAATAATGGCAACACGTTTAGCCATGGTAGCAGTAGGTTTGTCTTAATAGATCAGTTTAGGCCCAGGAATATATCCTTAGATAAATTAACCCAAAGAGTAGAATTGAGCACTTAGCTACATGACAGATTAATAGAGAGTCTTTGTTGAGCAGAATGGTTCAATTTGGCAATCAGTTTCTATTGCAAGAGCAAAGAGGGTCACTAGAGCAGAGAGGTTGGTCAAGTGGAGCAAATCGCTTAAGTAAAGCACTTAGATTACATTTATAAAAGCGTATTAGTCGACGTAAACAAATATATTGGCTTTACAAGAGACACAAGTGAGCACGTCGCTTGTATTAAAAGAACATATTCGCTGAATAGAGTACACGGAATGGCTTAGTACAGCAGAAAAGTTCTTTATATCACTTAGATCAGATTAAAAAGCAACCGAGGACAAGAGAGTAGATATGTTAGCTTGTTAGAGTCAAAAATGGCTTTTGAGAACACTTAGAGTACATTACAAGAACATCCTGCTAACTAGAGGAAAATAGATTGATTAAGTAGAGCAGAATATCTCAGGAAGAAATTATATTACAGCTACTAGGTCCAATGGAACAAAATACACTGGTTCACAAGAGCATAAGTGAGTATATTACAAGGAAATATTAGCTGACTGGGGAATTTGATTCTTCCTACAAATAGCAAAATATAACCACAGACTAAACTCATGTATATGATGAAATGCATAAAATAGTAGATATGAAATTTCTTAACTGTGGATATAGAAGGCCAGAATATGAATAAAATACGTAACAGAGTAGAGCGGGCCGAGTAGTACAAGTAAACAAGTTTCGATATCTTGATCGTGATTCTTGTCATGTATGGAAATGAATGAGGTTATGGAAATATCACCTACATACTTGTACCCCGAAAACATATGTTCATACCGTTAACTTAAACTTATATTTACTAATAATTCTTTTCATAACATATTTGTATAATAATATTAGGATGAATTGTACTTATTAGGGTAAAAATAAACGTAGTTGCATGTTAAAAGAAACAGTTTTATTAAATCCAAACAAACATGAAATGTCATACATACATTTGTGGCTAGCTTAAATTTAAATGGCTTTAATTTAGAAATTTTACCTGTAGGTCGTTAGACTTAAAAGTTTATAACTCATATATGATTAATTTACCTTTGACATTTTGAATGATCCACTTTACTAAAGTAAAATTCTTTGACAAAGAAAGATGTTTAGTTAAAATCAGTTGGTATTTTAAAGTTTAAAATTTAAATTTCACGTTAAGTGATAGATCTGTATACGATGAACAATAACAAAGAAATTTGGTAAAATAACTGAATGTTATTTTACCATCAGATGGAAAATGGCTAAAGAAATTCAGCAATCCCCATAACTAGAAAATTATGCCTCACCAATGTTTTATGGTTTTTTTGAGCTGCAAACATTTGCTCATTTATGGTAAAATTTTACTAGTAACATCTCACTCTAGAGGAGTTACCGAGGGTTTCCTCTCAATGGTTTTATGGTTGGTCTGTAAACCTAGAAAGCCTGACCTTGTTAGCGGGCTTGACATAACCTCTTGTCATTTAGTATAGAGTGCACTCAAGTCCTACTACACTCATGCATTTCGTGACAGCGCTGTAAAATTATAAATGGATGCAAGAAACAAATTTAGGGACGAAGTGCAATGGGTATTAATAAACTCCCTACCATTATTATTAAGATTAATGACAAGCGTGCACTAAAAACTTAGGGACTACGTAGATACAGTGAGGTTACCGCCTGAAAAGTGATGCCTCTAATGTCACTTGTTCGCTATATACCTGGATGGGTAGGATTAATTTGAATCATTACAAAAACCATTCACGAGATCGGCTTTCCGGCCATAATTTGCTTTGAGATAAAATCTCAGGTTGTCTATTAACTGGAATATATAAACCCGTATTTTACAGTATTCACCTCTTATACATTTAATGTCAATTAAATTCCATAATACAATAGAAATGAAAAAGCTGTGCACAGCACTATGCGCTTGAATTCTAAAATATAACTCAGTCCGTTATTCTTTGTGTTTTTTCCCATCTCATACAAGAACCTGTACGGAAGGTTTTATATAAATAAATGTATGCATTTTCCACGTAGATAACGGTTTACATACTTTTAAAAACTGCAACCACTGTACAAAATATTTAAGTTATAAAACCTATAGTGTAACTGATGACGCATAACGTAGGAACACGCAACCGGTTTGCTCTAAGAATGGGGGTTATTTCAATGTTCTGATGTCTCCTGTGGACAAAGGTATAAAGGTAGGTTTTTACAGTTCTTATCAGATAGAAGAAAATATGCAAGCCTACTGATTGATAGAAGTCAGTGACGTTCAGCATAATTCCATGGATAGACAATCGTCAAATATTAGGGAGTCAGAAATTTAATATTTTCATTCCCTTAAGTGATGGGCTTCTCTATAACGGCCAGGTAATATATGACGGTTACAGAAAATCAGTGTATTCAACTAAAAACATGCTGGTTTTTTAAAAACATTACAGATATATAATTTTTAGTAACCAGTTTTTATTTTCACGCAAAGAGATGAAAATAATTGGCAGAAATGCTATGCTATATACATTTTCCTTAGCCCAAGTGGGTATATAACCTTGGACAGAACCAATTGGATTTCAATTGGTTTTAGAATAGTGCAAAAATGTCTTATTAAAGTTCAGTTAACTGACAGTCGCCATTCTAGAGGGACAAACTG
Organism: Homalodisca vitripennis; assembly: GCF_021130785.1. Classification (NCBI taxonomy): domain Eukaryota; kingdom Metazoa; phylum Arthropoda; class Insecta; order Hemiptera; family Cicadellidae; genus Homalodisca; species Homalodisca vitripennis. The sequence continues at coordinate 159,782,907 of NC_060211.1, forward strand.
AGAAGTTTTTATTATGGAAAAGGAAAAGGGCTATAATTAATATTCCGAAAGTGTTCATATTGCCTTTAAATGAAAAATATTTCCGTAGAACTTCAACAAACATTAGAAAATAAAATGAACGCAACTAAAACTGGTTATTTTAGAATTTAGATTCTTTTGTAACATTTTCTAATAATAATAATGTATTTAATAGATATTATAAGATTATTTGTTTTTGAATGAAACATGATTTCAACTTTGGACGACGAATTGTTGCAACTTGAATGTTCCATCCTTATTGCCAGGATACCAGCTGCTGACAGCTTGAGACAGCCTAGCCGTACCTATATTGTCATGTGAGCGCAGCAGTCTTTGATTTGGAGCTGTTTGTCGTGGCCATGGGGTCGTTCTTTTGGTTTTGTGTTTGTTTAAGTTTGGTCTTTCAACTTCCAGTTGTTTTTGAATTTCAGTGTTTAGAAGGAATGTGGTGGGTAAATATCGAAAATAACGAAGAAAAGCACTTCATGAGATGTGTTTGAAATGGTTTTGTTTAAATCATTATCTTACTTGACATCGGCAACATTCAAATTACGAAGTAATACTTCCCTATGCAATGGATAATGCAATGGAGGCTATATAGGAGGAGCAGCTATAGGATTAGCTGTTGGTGATATGGAAGAGGAAAAGCCAAGCCTCCCACGCTGACCTGAAGTTTGGCTTGCGTTTAAAACTTGTTTTTTTAGCTAGCTGTATAAAACAGCATTTTTTCACATTGGAGTTGCATTTTCTTATTTAAGACATTTTCCAGACAATAGATACTAGTTGGAGCAAAGGAAACAAACAGCATGCTGAGTGTAACGTATGATTTTAGAAATATCTGACTTAAATTTTATATAGTTATTTTGATAAAATAAACTATGTTTAATTTTTAAATATTGCAATATGAAAAACACATGAAAAAAAAAACGGTTTTATAATTTTCCCTGTTGTTACTAGCATATATATCGTAACGTATCAAATTAAAGTTCGAAGCCAAATAAAGTTGAGAGAAAAATTGATCATTGTAATTGTAATAACGTGATTCAGTAAGATTATAGTAATAAATAACATTTCTAGTTGTATATCTCGATCACCATACTTAAAATTGACAGCTTTAAAAATGCGCAAAGAAGAGATTTATTACCTGAAGAACTGTGAAGGATGAGAAAAGTTCAAGTGAAATACGCGATGGTGGCGGAAAAATGTAGAAGAAACCACATTTTGCTTGAGAATCCACAACGTGTACTTCGCAGTAACCGTTCATATCTCTTGAAGGGCGAAGGATTCCCTACTTTAAAAGTTACCGTCCTGAGTGCAGCAGCAGAAATAAATCCAACACATATAACTCATCTGACTATCCAAAACACTGAAGTGGATTTGCTGCCGTAAGTTACTGTGAAAACAGTGACACAAAACGCCTGCAGTAAAGTAGGATACTGTACACCTTCGCAGCTAAGACCGTATTTAGTCTAGAAAGTTGTTGCAGGCGCGCCAAGCCTGGCACTACTTAAATGTTTGGTTGCTTTCTGTCGTCTTTGGTTACTTTGCTGTTGTGAATATTCTGTTGACTGCTGTGTTAAAAATACATTTTTACTAAACACTATTAATTTTCTTACATGAATATTTTCTATAATCAATGCTCAAAAACTGTTGCAGAGAAGGTTGAAAATCATAAATGTTGTTTACTATTAACTGTACTCTATGTTTTCAAGGCTATTAATGTAATCAGATTAAAAATAGTGATTTAATGAACTAAATTTACAAAATAAAAATACGTGTGGGCATCACGGATAAATAGCTGGCAAAATAAAAAAAAACAATATGTTGTAATAAAAAAATTTTAAACAGAATAGTTTTTTTTGCTCTTTAAAATAGATTATTTCGCAAATTTAGAGATCCATTGAGGCTTAGCCCGGAGGGATTTTTGAAGATAAGAATAGGCCTACATGTTAAGAAGGGATCCTAATAACATCTATGTAAAGTATCAGTGCAATCCTGTAGCTTTTACGTACCTGAACGGAACACACACGCATGCGCAGTAAGGGAATGAGGAACTTCCTTATGTAGCAGTAATAGTAAAAGTCCAGCATAGGGAAAACTGAAAAAGTTTTGGTACTAGGATTTTAGGTATTATGCCAGTTATAGCATTTTTCCAAAATCTAGTAGAGCGCGGCTACACAATAAAACATAATACTACTTGTTTAGAGTTTATCAACCTCTCAACCAAGTACAGTTATACGTTACAGTACATGTTCTTCTTCACTAAACTGTTAACATAACCTCAAATGTGTCACTGTATATCCGGGTCATCTCAGGCATATCCGGGTGTCACAAGGCCATCTCTCAGATATCCGGTTATTACTTGTGTGCAAAATTATGGATGTATGTTGTAATTATTCTTTGTCGTTTACATACTACTTTTGACTCAAAAATAAAGTAATCTGTTTTAAAACTGATAATGAAACTGTTAAAAAAAATGATCTACCAGTTCATTTTTGACTAATATTTATATGGGTCGCATTTGATTATTAACCGGTTTTCTTTATTCTGGGTTTCGGGTTTTGAGTCAATTTAAAAAAGTAAACAGTTGCACTATTGAAATTCCTTTGGATAAAGGTTATTACCTATTTGATTTTTACAGCTACAACTTTCTGTATATTTGTCCGTTTCGAATTTTCTTGGCTATATTTATTTAGCGGTTTGTTTTAGAGTTTTAGTTAAATTGAACTTATAAACTCATCTTTATGAGTGGCGCAAAACTATTTTATGTGTAAGGATGAGGGGAAAATATGTAACAGACAACATAAGCTTATAATTGCAAATACATTTGTGTACGACTGTCATCCACCTTATATTAGAGCATTTAGGTAAATATTCTTAGAAATACTGAATTTGAATATACTGGATGAAATGGGTTTTTTCAAGATATAAACATACACATTTTTAATAATTTAAAAATCATTCATGTTTTAATATATTTTTTATTTCGAACATCTTCAGTTTTGATTTACAATAAAATTCCAGAAGACACGACATTGTGCCTAGCCATTCTTTTAAAAGGTCATATTTAAAATACAAAAGGTTATATAAAACACGTTTTTCATAAAAATCATCCGCTGGTATTCCAGTATTGCTTGAAAACTAAATCTTATTTTAACTTCATCGTTTGTATTCTCTACTTGAGAAAAACAATAAAAGGTCTACGCTTTGGTCGGCAGAAAGTTTCTTTATTGAATAAGTTTAAACACTCTCAAGCTGCTGCGGAGTGGTTGACACAACAAGGGGTTGGACATGAAAGGTTAAACAGTTAGCCTACTTGTTTCAATCCTGTTTGAATAGAAACGCTGTTAGTGTAAATTATATAATCTTTAATGTTCCTTTGAGTGGGATATTATTATCTATGTTTCTCTGGACTTTGTATATACTCGTAAATTCCTAAAATAGTATGGCATATATGCAAAATACATCAACAAATTCCACTGTTTAAATATTTGCTGTAGGTTAACAACCATACTTCTATAAATTTAATATTTGCATCTACTTGCATAATTTAATATGTATCTATCAGGCTGTTTTTTCAAAATTGGTTCTCACGTACGTAAAAGGATCCAAAGGTAATTTTAAAGTTACTTATTTACAAACGATATATTACAATAAAACATTAAGACTATAAAGACAAAACTAAAGTAATATAAAGTAGTATTTTGTTGTAATTGCAGTTTGTATTGACTTTCAAATATAAGGAATAAATCTGGGGAAGGGTGACTTTTTCACTAACTTATATAGAATATTAAAATAAGAACAGTTTGATAGACTTCTGTCGTAATTTCTTTAAGGGGTGATACTTCACAAAAATAAATACGTTTCCTTCATTATCATTTTCCTACTCAGTTTTGGTTCTCAGACTAAAAGGTGTCCTGACCAAAGTGTTTCCGATTCACGACCGCTTTTTATCATTGACTTCTAGAAATATTTTTTGCCTCACTGTGCACAGATGTTAAAAATGAAACTGCCATAATAAGTATCCGTCTGTACAGTGAATTGATTGAATAGATAGCGGCTGACCTCTTCTGTGACTGGCTGAAGCGTCTTCCAACCAACAATATGATCTCGTAAATATGGGGTTCTTTATGACAGGCTGCCAACTTTTGGATAGTTTCAAGCTACTTAATTATTATTTTTTCTCTTTTTTCTTTATTTATATAGCTTTTTCTTACATTCTTTGGGTAGTAGGTATGTAGTTTTACAAGTAGTGTAGTAATTACCCATTTTAATTTTTTTATCACCAAAGTAATTCATAATGGACACAAAAGTTAATTCTTACAACCTAACTAACAATAATATTGCATATTTTGATTTAAAACTGTGTTCTGTTATGTCTAATCCCCCCCCACCGCCAAGGTTTGACGCTTACCCGTCCAATGAGTTCACTCACTTCTGTAGATTTTCCAAACAGGTATTCTTAACATGTAGGTACAAAACCATGTAAAAAACCCAACAGGAGCAGAAATTGAGATATTTTTTGGTATTTTAGATTTTCAACTGAATGGGTTTTTTTATAATTAGGGACTGTATTTCATGTAAATCATCAATGGGTGCCAGAAATACTTAATTTCATCTGTCAATCTGTCATTTTATTTATTTTTATGGAGCATTAAAGTAAACACAAAGCTATTAAACCTAGGTTTAGTCACGTGGTAATAAGTAGTGGTGAATTATATAATGCAAGAAGGCTTTCAAATAGTAAAATCCCCTCTAACAGCCTTTATCTGTAATTATGAATTGTTTGATCAGTTGGATCATGTTTTATTACCGAAGGTACAGCCCATTGTTTATGTCTTAATCATGGACAAACAAGCCCGTGCTGCTTACATCTATTACCATTATATTGAACACTGGCAAGTATTGACCTTGGCATATGCAAGCAGTACAAGCTTCCAATTATTTGTATTTAGTTAATCATTGTTACTACAAAATACGGTGGATATTTTATTAATGTTTTCACTGTTGATTGTTGAACTGTATCCTCAAATGTTCGGCCTACTCATCATAAGCATCTCATTTAATTTTAATTTGGGAACTATACATTTTGAAATTGTTCATACCTAAGACTATTTCTAAAACAAGAGATATCCTCATAATTTCGAAAAAGTTTGAAAATGATTGATTTTTCAATAGATTCTTGAATTTGGGACTATGATTGGCTCCTTCATTTTATGTAATATTGGAAACTAAGGGTAGTTTTCTTTGAAGCAAGGTTAGAGTAGCCGAACAAATATTTTTGAGTACTTTCGTTGTCATGTTCTCCAGCGTAGGTTTCTATTGCCGTTTCTATCAAAATCATCCTTATCCTTTAAGGTCTGATCTCCTGATGTAAAAAAGTGTATGGGATTTGTTTTTGCTAGCATAAAAAAATGACACTGAAATTCTGAAAATATTGTTTAAGATTTATCTACTTTTACTATTGTTAGCTAAGTATTTGTGTGTAATTAAAACTGTAACAAAGAATGCTAAACTAATGAATACAAATTATTTGAAATTCGTACCAAGTTTTTTTTTAGTTTGTTCCAAACTATGATTCATTAAATATTGTAATATTATATTGATTTATAAATCAAGATTCTATGGATAGTGCTTGAGTTATATCGAAGAAAAATTGACCAGCATAACAGTTTTACAAAGACACATGGAATTGTTTAATTGTTTCTGACAATTTATTAAAAACAGATTTTTTAATTGCTTGTAAAGATTACAATATTTTCTCGTGAGTAGTGGGTAGCTTATAATGAATTGAACCACTTTACTCAGTTCAAAGCGAATGTCCATACTATGTACACTTTAATAAGCTAATATTTTTTACTAGCGTAAATAAAAGACAACATATTAAAAATATGATTGCCGTTTTTTAAAGGGTTAATAAGAGGTTATCGATTTGATTTTAATAATTTGTAAGAAACATATAATTCATCACAAACGATTTTAGAGTTTGCTAAGAAAAATGTTTGAATTTCTCAATTACTTGTAATTGGTAGCCTACCTACTGTATTGGTTTTTGAAAATTTCTATAAGTTTAAAGGTTTATATAAAAGTTCGAAATATTATCTGACTGAAACGTTTATTTTTAACAATGTTTTTGTAAAAATATGGTAATATGTTTTAAAACCCTTAATTAAAATATATTACATTATATATTTGTATGAATTAAAAACCTATCCAAATAAAAAGGATGAATTTGATTTGTATAAGAAGTTAATAAAGTTAAGCAATTATTGTTCACATGAATACTTGTGTATTGTCTATCGTATTTACAGTGAAGTTTTCTAAAGATCTCTGGACTTATTATGAAATCTGCTGCTATGTAAAGATGTAAATACTAATGGATTCCAAGTATAATAAAATATTTATTAAATATTTTGAAGAACTATAAGACTAAAAATATTTCTAAAGCAGAATCAATTCTATAAAAAGAAGTTCTCTACAAAAACTTTCACTCATTGATTTATATTTAACCGTAACTGTCAAAATAAAATCGGTGCGGAAGGGTGATTGTTTTTGTTCTTCCCCAAAAAAATCGTTGATACATGGAGCCACTGCCCCATTACTCGTGGTTTGTGCGAAGCTCAATGTTATAAATGTTCTCTGAATCTCAGATCCACTCTCTTTGATTCTGTAAGTTTGTTTAGCATACATAACAGTTCCATACATACGCTGCACGTTCAGAAACAACTTTTTTCAAAAATAAAAATATCCTGTTTTCGTGTGTATACTATCAGCATAAAGTTAAGAGATCTTCTACTTTGTGAGCGAAGCTTAGATAAATGATCATTCCCGTTCAGTAATAAATAGTATAATGACTTGTCCAATCCTACAAGGAATGGAAGGGACTCTCTTGGTTCATGTCATGCGGGGAAATTACCAAATTCCAGTCATCCTGTTGATTTGTAGGAAATAATTATCCTTTTTAAAAATTGATAGTGATCATCGCTCATAACGAAGATTCGGATATTTTCTTTTTACTACAAAACAAGGTACTCTCCCTAGGGATCTTTTGTGTGAGAATAGGGCACATATTGTGAATAACGGTCCCTTAAACCGTCCACGGTTGACATTCACTGTTTCACCTGACATGTATGCTGACACTTCAAAGTGATCCTGAAGTGAGTTGAACTTTTGTCATAAAATAACTTTTTACACTTACGCTTCACATCTGGTTGGTTCCACAGTTTGCAAAAATTATTCAATTAGTTAAATTAGAATGAATGTATTTGAAATACAATCTTAATCAGTTATAAATTATAACATTTTGGTAACTATAGAGAGCTATAGTATGGTTAAGAATATTTTATTCACTTAATAATTGTAACCAACTGTACTAAAACTGTCAGCCCTAGGAGTCTATATTACTCTACTCGTAGGTTTAAAAGTTCTCACAGGGAATCTTTACATTTAAAAATGCAAAAAGACATGAACAAAATGCCTTTATTAAAGAGGCGGCGGAGTTAGGACTATTAAGCCCTCTATATCTTTATTCAAAATATTGTTGCATACACGTAAAATAAATCGATATTGTTGTAACAGAATAAAGAATGAATGAATATTTATTTCCTCATACAAATACAGATCACACATATACACAAAAACAGGAAATGATCTCCACATGGGATTAGCCTGTGTGTGGAGATCGAGACGCGATCAGCAGCATGAATATATACTATTTAAAAGATTACGTACTGTAAAAATCTTTGCATCGAAAAATAACGTAATGAAAACGTGAAAATTTACAATATAAATATGTATTAATGTAACGCATATATACTCGTAATATAAGAAAAAATAAAAAACCAAATGCATGGTAGCTACAACAAAGCAAATGTTACACAATGATGACCAGATAACAATGGCACAAATGAAAATGTGATGTTGAATGATTAATAAATAGCAATAACAATGTTATTAGAAACGATACAATAACAACGTACAATACTTATAGAAACGATCGCACTTCGAAGAGAGGTGGGGAAGTAGCCGCTTTTGTAAAATCTCATCTTACTGTATCGTCCTTTACTCTTCTGATAACTCCAGGTTAGGGCGTCCTGAGTACATGATCATCGATGTAACGGAATACACGTTTCTAGTGGCTGTGTGCTACAGGGCAACTGACCTGGATTTTCATGTGGAACTCGAACACTCTCTTATCAATTGTATGGCTCCTTACCGCCACGTCATTGTAATGGGGGCTTTAATTGCAATTAACTGGGACGTGATAATTACGACAAGACCAACTTGACTAACCTCTTCCGTTCCTGTATTTTAACTATTCTTCCACTAAACGCTACTCACCACACACTACTGCCGACACATTGCTGGATGTTATGGCTTGTTACCATTTTAACGCTTTTTGATTTTTCTTAGGCTTTCGACTGAGTTTACCATCCATTGCTTCTTCTGAAACTGTCTAAAATCGCATTCCCTGATGGCTGTGTGGAGTGGTTTGGGTCGTAACTGTCAAGTCGTCAGCAGTGTGTTAGGTCCAACGAACAAGAGTCCTACTGGAAAACCTGTATATCGAGGAGTGCCTCAAGGCTCTGTCCTGGGCCCTCTTCTTTTTTCAATTTACATCGAAGACTGGATCAAATCAATTTAACTGCTAAGATACGTAACTGCACTCACTTTTTTCACCTGCATTCCAACGACTTGCAAATTTACAGTCACTTTCCCGTTTTAAACTATCCAAACTTTGTTGCTGACATGAACACTGACATTGACACTATTACAACATGAGCCTTCAACCACAGACTGAAACATAACGAAAGCAAGACTCAAACTATTCTTATTCGAACTTCCACACTTCTGAGCAGTATCGACTTGAACAACTCTCCTACACTCATATTGAACGGTCATTCTCTTTCATACAGTGACAAGATCAAAAATCTTGGATTGACTATTAAAAAAAAATTCTTTATATGGGGGCCCAATAATGTTACTGAGACTTGTTAGCAGGGTATGTGCTGGTTTTCATTGTCTTAAGCAATTCGCTATTTCTTTACCCTTGAATTTGAAAGTAATGCTAGTGAAGACCCTGATTTTCTGCCATTTCAATTACTGTAGTTATACATGACATGACGGTTGAGCTTTCGGACAGATTACAAGTGCTCAAAATTATTGTGTTCGCTTTATCTTCAACCTTAGACGATATGACCATATAAAACCCTTCACCAATCAGTTAAATCTTCTAAAATTGAATCTACTCCGTCAGTTCCACATTCTTCGCATTTTAAATTCTATTTTGTATAACGATTATTCCCCTTCTTATTTGTCTGAACGCTTTTCTTTTATTTCTGAAAGAAGCAATTGGAATACTCGACGTGGAGCCTCTTGTTGTCTATTCCCGTCCATAGATCCTCTATTACAGTAAATCATTCACAGTCTCTGCTTGTCGACTCTGGAATAATCTCCCGAATCATATCAGAGGTATTCGTAGTCGAGAGCGGTTTCGAGGGGTGCTTAAGGACCATCTGTTTCGGGCCTCGTCGGGTTGACCATATCGTGGCATAGATTTTGGGATGATCGCTTTGTATGAATGGTGATGGGTGAATGTCTGTTAATTTCCTTGTAATTTTTATTTTATTTATTTATTTTTTGGTCTCATGAAGAACCTTCTTTTCATTTTATTATTTTATATAAATATATATTATATAAATAAATCTATATTTATATAATCTACTCTATATAAAGAAATGCCTAAACTATGCCTAATTTATATAAATATTCCGGCTGAGATGTTCACAGTAACAGAGAAAGGATCTCGGCTGTCACGTAATACTGAGCTTAATGAGTCTATCCTGGTGACGTCTCCACATGCTGTATACGATATTGACAACATCACAATCTGTATGCCGGCTGAGATGTCCACAGAAACAGAGAAAGGATCTCGGTTGTCACGTAATACTGAGCTTCATGAGTCTATCCTGGTGACGTCTCCACATGCTGTATACGATATTGACAACATCACAATCAGTATGCCGGCTGAGATGTTCACAGAATCAGAGAAAGGATCTCGGTTGTCACGTAATACTGAGCTCCTCGTTCCTTCCGCCAGCTGAACAATCCTAATGTTTATTCTGTTGACAATTTTATTTTGCCCTCTGTTAAAATATATATTAGTTTAAAAGTTATTCCCTCTGTTAAAATTTATTCATTAGTTTCATTAAATTCATTATTAATTAGTTCAAAACAATTCCTTGCTATCTCTTAAAACCATTTGTTCAGAATAATGATTAATGATGCCTTCTTTATGTGGCCATTTTTTAATTCCATATTCAAACTGCATTTACTTAGAACACTAAAATATGACTCAGAGCACTAATCCTCTATTAGTTATACAAGTACCCAATAGGAATTAATTAATATTTTCTTTAATTTTTCAGTCTTGGAGTAATTTATTTTCTTATAATTTGTATTCTTATCCTTATCTATCCTACACAACCTTGTATAACCAATAACTATAGTAAAAAACCAAGAGTTAAGTTACCATCCACTTTTTGTTCTTCTACTGATAACAATCCCATGTCACGATACAATTTGTATTATCTTCCTAAATACTCATAGCATAAATATCAATAAATTTGTTTTATAATTTCTTCTAACTACATAACGATAAAATACTAGAATATATATACAACAGTTTTAAATGTTTATAAAGTTAATTCAATTTCTTCACTTTATAGGGTGTTATGAATGTTTCCTAATGTCAATCTTAAAAGGAACGAACGCAATTTCAAACTACTGTTTAAAATCTTAGGAATTGACAGATTTTATGTTTTGATTTTATTAGTTACTCTAAGTGGAGTATCCATGCCATATTTCAGCTTTCTACCTAGTGGAAAACTGTAAGGAACAGTCAACACATTTCGTTTGCGTAATAAATAAGATTGATGAACGAAGATTGGGTAAAAGACAATACAGAAGTTGCTCAACTATCAATCTTGGCAACTCCCAGGACTGTCTTCAGGTAAAATAAATTAAACTCCTTGGCAACTCTCTGATCAATGGCTTGTTTTCTTCACTTTCAACTAACATTTTAGGGTTATTCGTGGTATAAATCCAAATAATAAATTAAATGACCCTCATCTTACTTCTTGATTTATACGATTAAATAAATTTTAATTTAAAATCCTACTCTAGTGTTATTTTCAAACATCATTTTTTAACAAATATTTGTATCGAGACTTTTAATTCCTGGTAACCAAAAATTCTTTCTAATATAAATCTTGGGATATTAAGTATCTTCATTTTTCTTTATATTTATCTTTAACGTCTATATATGTCTATTCTGAATCTGGTTTTGTAAAAATCTGAAACTGCATTGCAGTGGAAAAATAATATGTATATCCGAGGAGTTACTATGACGTCAAGTAACCTTGTGAAACAGATTCCAATACATATTATCCTCCTATATTCCCCATTTTAGAGTTGTTCATAAATATGAAAAATCCTCTGTCATATATATAACTTGCTGTTTTATCTTGTACCGTTTTTGTAATATATTTTAAAGTTTAATCATAATATTTAATTCAACCTTTCAGTTTATTGGAAGTAATATGACATATGCAGTTCATCAGTAGATCATACCAAAACTTCAACTTAAGGCTATACGTGCAAGAAGATGAGTTAAAAATGTATTTTTAAGCACTTTTAAAAGGTAAAAAGTAGAAAACGCAAGTTTTACTAAATCTAAGAAATCGGGAGATCTGCCTAAGAAACTGACTGCCTAAAATAAGTTCATTGTGGCCTTAGAAGCTTTCCACGTGTGGTACTTGAATAAAACTGTGTGTTTTTATGAGTAATTAGCGAGAATAATTTAATTTTAAAATGAAAGTAAAGAATAAGTTGGTGGACGACAATGCTCTTCGAGGTCCACTTGATTCTAGGTGATCTTTTACGGTTTTAGGTCTAAACATTCTCAAACTCAAAATTTTCCAATTTTATTATTATACTAAATGTTTTAGTTCTAATTGGCATAAAACTGTTGCTTTAACATTCAAAAACTATCTACGTTCAGTCGTCAAGAACCTAAACTGTTTTTAATTCAAAAGAATTCTCGAAATTACACGCAGATAATCTTGAATGGCTAAATAAAGGAGTGATTCTTACACAAAAAATGGCATGACAGTAAGCACTAACGATTCTTCGTTGAACCAATTTGCCAATGAGATATTGAAATACCAATCTGTGGACTCTGGTGTGGAGCTAATATACATCCCCGTATAGTTTTCTTCACAATTTAAATCCTCCTAGAATTCCACCTTACAGTGATTAGTTAAATGTTGGTGCTTTACTAACGCTTCTTCGTAACTGATTCCTCCGAAACTTTGCAATAGCACTTGACTGCAAGTTAATAGCTTTACACAGAAACGTTATTGAAGTAACCATCTTCACAGGTTACGATGTGGGAGAGAAACAGTTGTTCGACCTAGAATACCCTAGATTCCATCCTAATAGCACTTTTAATTTAAACGGCTGCAGTTTCATAGTAAGGTACGTTTCACCTTGGCAATAAACAAAGCGCAATCTCAGTTTTTGAAGTGGCAGAAGTTTGATATAAGAAATCAGCTCCTCCCAGTGCCAGATGTATTTTACCTTTTCAGGTTTATGCCCTCCTGTCAGTGTGGCATTATTACAGCCTAAGAGGTGAACAAAAAAATTGTTTCCCAGAAATATTTATGAAAGCCTCTTTAAATTTTGTAAACCAAACTATAGAAAAATAATTTTACGTAACTCTCACATTTCGATTCCATAAATCACGTACCTTAAATAAATTACAGCACGTGCTAGACTAGTAGATAATTACTTTATCCATGACTTTACAAAATCTTCTGAGCACCATCACTCCAAAATTACAAATAAATATTTTGGATTAAGTGTTTTAACTTTACTGATGGTATTGTAGGAGAGTTTAAAACAGTTGAATAAAGATGGAAAATTGTGTTTATGGGGCAGCTGAAGATAATTTAACGGTTGTATGTATATGGCAGTTAAAAGTGCACTGATATAAGCACACAATCCGGTGTATCTTGAAATCAGTAGAAAAGTTTTTTCTAAGAAAGAAATCGATGGCCATATGCGCTAGTTTCTGATGAAGGTGGAAACATGAGGATTTCAAAACTTTTACAACTATGAAACGATAGCATTTTTCCTATCTTTGCACACTTAAAAACCAACTTTCAGACAAGTAAATGAACTTTCAATTAACTTCAATAACCATACAGACCCGTTACCAAGCTAAAAATGGTGACTTTCAATCCATTTATCTAGTTCTGTAACGGTTGTACAACTACTTAACTCGTAACACAGTAGAAGACAGTCGAAATTGGGCCAAATTTTAGGTAAAGCTCGTTTAATGGCGCCGATATAAAATGTTATATAAAAAAACACTAAACTTTAAAAATTATAAAATGTTACAATTACACTGTTCACTAATGGTCGACTCGGCAGCGTAAAGTTATTCTCTGTAAAACTACTATCCTGAAATAAAATATGGTATGAGATTTGCTACGCACATATAAATGAAATGATTACAGCTCCGATATGAAAGTCAAAATATACTGTTGACAGGGATCAAAGAAGTCAAAGCGTGAAATTGGAAAACTTTGATATGTATGACGTGTTTCCACCCCGAAATGTTCAGGATCTTGAGACGGTTTGACTACAACTCTACAAGCAAGTGCCACAGTTTGAGCAACTTTAAGTGGAACAGTTTAAATCTCGGTTAGCAAAACCTCTCGTGTAAAACTACAACCACAAGATGTGACAAAACCTACTTGAATATTTTTGTTACGCTGTAAATTCAATTTGTTCGTCTCCTCCAGTTTCATTTCTTTCAATTTCCTGACGTTTTTCTTGTACGAGTTTTCGTGGTTTAATATCGTCTGTGAAAATCAAGAGGGCTTTCTGTTATATTAATCCCTCTTGATAATATTAAAACTATTGTACTTTTTAAATCTGACATATGAGTAGAAAATAATTATTTATTTATGAGTGGAATAAATATATTTTAAGATGAAGTTATAAGAGTCTAACTTTAAAATATTTTATAGTGTCCTACTCCCACAGGGTGTACATAAAGTCCTGCACAGGTATAATATTTTCTGAACGGTAACAGATAAATCAACAAGATTTGGCGATTCCTCGTGTGATCGTCTGTTGTTTCCCCAACCAACCATAATAAGAAGTGTTATACGTTCACGTTCGTCAAGCGACAAGTGTAGTTGAAGAACTACAAGCAATACGATAAACTCTTTTGAACTAAAGCGTACTGATAGAAAGGTTGGACAGCACTACTAAAACAAGAAAACTAGAATAGCCTACTAAGAATAGACTGGCTAATAGGAAAGTCAAAACTGCGACCCAAAGATAAGAGCTTTCTAATTGTTACTGTTATCAGGTTTTCCCCGTTATCAATATATTAGGACCCAAATTTGTAACCCTTGAGGATAACTAACGTCATAATTCACTTCTGTACAACTGACAAGCATAATGTAGTATTTAGCTGCAGTATTCTTTGGTTGCAGTTTTGCTATACTGGGGTTATGGCTACTAATAAAATGTATCCAAGTAAAACCTTTGAACAGCCGCCATTTTGTTACTGGATCAATCTTTTTTGAGTGCGGTTTGCGTCATTAAACTCTGCTAGATAAGCCCTATAAAATTATGTGCATATTGACCTATGCTCCTATTTAAGATTTCCTTCTGACTCCTTGCGGGACGTCACCATGATAATACAGAAAACTGATAGTTCCTTCAAAAAAGTAGATTTTTTTGGTGTAGTGTAGATGTACCAAATCTTGTTGATTTATCTGTTACCGTTCAGAAAATATTATACCTGTGCAGGACTTTATGTACAACCCTGTATAAAAATATACAAAAAACTAATGATCTATATCTAAAATTGCTAACACATATTTGTTTCCAAAATCTTTATTACAGAATGATACAGCATTTAATATAAGAAACCAAATATTTATTTAAAAACTGTTTAAATAATTGTATAACAGTTTTTTATGTATAAGTATTTATTTCACATTATTTTTAATGGTATAATTACACGATTAAAATAAAATGGATGTCACGTTAAAAAAATTGTAACAAATGTTAATAAAATAATTGATTTTTATATCTACAATTAATTTCTTACATTATGATCCTTTATTTAAATGTTTAAAAGATTTTTATTACCTTACAAAAATATTGTCTGCGTCTATTTCTGACATAAAAGCACTTTTTTAATTCCGTATTTTGTATTAAAACAAACATTTAGTTTATTGAGATGGTTTAAAACTTTAGTTTAAACTCTCTTAAAACCAATTTGAGGCAAACCTTATTTTATAAAATAAATATAATTCTTATGCCGTTCTTCAAAACACATTAAATATTGCAGAGACCTTAAGATGCCAATATTTTTCTACATTTAATATTGTTTAAAGTAGTAGTGTTAATTAGAAAGTATTCAGATTTTACATACTATCACTTGAAATGTAGTTATTACGACCTCAATCATCATTTTGACAGTCGATCAACTGGTATGCTACCGAATGGTATGCCGCGTGGCATTTTATTCAGTTCAAAAATGTTCATTACAAAAATAAATTCTTAGTTTACCAGGTAAAGTTAGGATTAAGAAGTCTCCTCTTACACAACCTGGGGGCCAAAGGCTTAAAGGTGACTTCCAAACCACCACAAATGGCCGGGCAGGCGGGCTTTTTGCAAGGGCAGAATTAATCTTCGATCACTTCATTATTTTTCATGAAAAAAATATTTTTTTAGTGTTTTTTTATAAATTATTTTTTGTGAAAAAACTATACGAACAGTTTTGATTGAAACCCTAAAATTTATATAAAAGTACAATAACATTTTACTAACATAAAATTAAGAATATATTTTATTTTTTAATCTTACCAAAAAGATTATGTAATAAGTATTTTATTGCCAGAAAATCTTATAAATACCTGTGAATTGGTTATTGAACAACAGTCTTTCACCCAAAAGTTTCCAAATGTATAAAAATCAGGGCGGCAATTAGGGGACATCATAACAAAACTTTTTGTTTGCATCTTTTAAGTCTATTTAGTGGCTGAAATATAACAGATGCGTGAAAAATATAAACAATTTACTTTTTATGCTTAGTTTTTGTTGCAAACATGTTATTGGATGTTACATGTTTTGATTTTAGTTGTTGTGCCGGATGTAAAAACGTATTCATCCCTACCACTTCCAACTAACTTGGTTTATCATTTTTATTTGCTCATTTTAACTAAGTGGAGTTATTACTCTCATTAAAGACTGTACACGTATAGATTGCAATTTGTTTGATTTCTGTTTACTTTTAAATTGGCCCAGTTGGAAGAATTTTCGTCCCTTGTTACATTAACCAAAACTAATGCTTTCACTGCGTAAAGGGAGACATTCGTATACAATTTAAAACATTGTTCAATTTGTTCGTTAAACCGTTGTTTTATGAATACAGGGACCAAAATATACACTTTGCTGGCTTTATTAACCAATCAATGTAAAGGGCTTTTCCTATGTTCATCCGATAGTAAATATGAGTTTTATGAATAACTATGACTTTTTCTGTGCTAAATAGAAAAATAAGATTGACATGCGTATGAATTAACAAATACAAAAAGTTTATTAGGACTGCAAGACTTCTATCACAATTTTACTTCGAATTATCTTCGCGTTTGATAAAAGCGTGATGGACCATTTAAATTGCGCTTGATATACATTAAATACTGCCTAGATAAAATGTAAATTAATATTAATGTTCTATGGGATAAAGTGTACGTATACATCAATTTTCAGACAGATGTAGAAAATATCGTGCGTCTAGTTAAAGAGAGACGTTCAGATAAATGTTCAAATTAGAGCGCCTGTCTCCAATATCTTCACGGTGGGTTACCATTCATCTTGGCAAAGCACAAAGGTGGCTGAATGTCGAACAAGACAGATTATCCAGAGAGAGATGTTGAGTGAATTTTGGGAAGTTACGAACTTTTCGCACATCACTCTGTCATTTAATCTGGTCACGCACTTTACTGTAATAAACGTCACAAGAGATTGATAGGTAAAAGTTAATTATTATAGACTATTGAAATGAGAACGATTATTCAACTATCAAAAGTTTGTGAAAACAATTGGACGCTTGTATGTGTACATCGTACTAGACGTAAAACATAAACCACTAATGTTAAATTAGTATCTGCTAGCCCGATACAGGTTTCTAAAGTTGTCACGTTCAGCCCTGTATCAAAGACGTAGCCAGCGAGAGGTCCAAGGGGTTCGGACCCGCCTTCCTAATTTTTAAATATTTAAATTTCCTTTTTAGTGAACGATTATTATTATTTAAATAGCTCTGTATTACTGGCATTTACTTCTGAAAGATGATTCATAACATAGAAATGGGTCAAGAACTTTTTAAGAAATAAATAGGGGCCTTACTCTCTGTCCACGACATGAAAATATCACTTGTCTGGACCCCCCCCAGTTTTTTCATGGCTACGTCCCTGCCCTATATCTAGTTTTCTGAAGGATACATAACTATTATGTAGGGTAATTGTCTGATAGTTGGATCTCAGTGTATACTTCGCCCGGTAAAACAAGATAAAATCCTACTTAACTTTATTATCTATCGAAAGCCTGCTTTCAGAACCAATATAAATTTTAAATGTGTTCTTTCTTTCACAATTTTATTTTAAACGGATCACGAGTTTTGAGACATGAAGTGAACGAAAAATGTTAATTTAGGGAGCAATTTGTAAAACCTAGACATTTAAATGGATTTAGGAGGCCCCTAATAATGATACTAATTTCTTAATTTCAAAAAAAGATATATCGCATAGATTAGATGTAACTGTTTTAACTTATACGATGATAAATAAAACCTCAGTTAATGTATATAGATTTCAAATTACTGTTGGTTTAAGAATCATCCATTTATTATAAGGAAAATGTAAATGAACATAAACAAAGAGTGCATTTAGCAAAACTAGAGTGTTGAGCAAGGTGCGAAGTGTATTGGAAACAGAGGAGTCGCTGGGGAATAAACAATCATCTCAAGCCAACAAGCAAGGCAAACAGCGACGGAGCAATCATCACTTCGATCTGTTATTGGTTCTGCTCATGGAATAACAAGTATTGATGACAAACAATTCTCCCATATCTATCAAAGCATTAGCAACAATAGGTTTATCAATTAACTGCAATATTAGTTTTTAAAAGATATTCCAGGGCTGTAATAGTAATCCTTGTGTTTACATGCATTACGACGGGGTTAAATGCAAGATTTTGGGTGAAATACTGTTCAATAAAACCAACTCACAGGTTTTCATAACATTTTTGGTAATAAAATAATTACTAGATATTTTTGGTAAAATAAAAATTAAACATATTTTTGTGCTAGTAAAATGTTATACCCTTCTATAAATTTTTGGAGTTTCAATCAAAATTGTCGTATGTATTTTTAGAGCTATACCGTGTGAAATACCATAGAATTATGAACAAGGCGATTGAAAAAAATTACGAAAAATAATTTATAATACACTATCAAAAGCTTTTTTATGAAATGACAAGTGCTTAGAGACACACTATAAAACGGCATTAGCTTTTTTATAGGATAAAATCAATGTGTTATGATAAGAATAGTCAAAAGGGATATTAATCAAAGAAATGTATTTATTATAGTATAATATTACAAAAAAATAACAAATGTTTCTTGTATGAAAAAAAAACAACAGTTGTTTGCTAGGGAAACATTTAATTATTAATTTTGATATTATTATAATAGTTAATATAAATTTTACACTCTTTATGGCTTGCTTTTACATCAAAACACACTTACGGCACGAAGCAGGATTAAAGATATTTAAAATGGGCACTAATCGAAACATCGAAAAGTGTTGAATGCAGTTATATGGTTACTCGGGTATTTAAACTACTTATTAAATATCGTCTACCCAGTCGACTTTGGCGATTACGCGTAATTGCTGCGTCTACTATATCGACGCCACAGTACTCGAAAGATACTTCGCCTTGGTTTACCCGAGAAAGGAAACGAAAAAGATTTTATACCAATTTTCGCCTTGTTGTATGGGTTTTTATATAGCATGTCACTTAGCACAGTTAACCATTGGCGGAATAATATGTAGCGATGAATAATGTGAGGGGGGGGGTGGTGGTTGGGTGTGAGGGCGTACGTGACTTGCAATCTCTCGATTCTGTCGCTTTAGATATCTCTTGCTTCCCGCGCCAGAATATAGTCCTATCCAAAATTTTTCCAATATGGTACTGTGCATGCATCAAAATATAATTTATGTTCATTAAAAAAATTGTCGTTACAAAAAATGTAAGTAACGTTTGGTAATTAAATTGTTTGAAATATCCATGCCTAATTAATTGTATGCGAAACTGTGTTAATATAAATAAATAAAGGAGGATACACATACGCCGCGTAACAGGCTTCGTTGAGTTTGCATGCAAAAGCTCGAGCCTATTTAATGAGTTACTATGTCACATGTTAAAATGTCTTGATTGTACTGAGTTAAAAAAAAATATATTCCACTATTTTATCGTTGCTATCATGGTCACCCACAAGAAAAATGTAAGAATGTTCGCTAGCCTCAGTTAATATCCATGGAGTGACATGCAATATAATCGAAGTGATGTTGCTTGTTTAGAAATGAAGATCCTTACAAAATTTCAAGTTCATATATTTGTTCATCCTCAAGACATTTTGCAGCGAGACAAACAAAAAGAAGCGATCTGTAGACTGGAATATTTTATGAAGCTTTTTTCCATACATATATTTCTAAGCGAGTTTGATGGCGGTGAAGGTAATTTCATAAAAATTGCCTAATCGTTTGTGAGCAAGCTTAAATAGCGTAATATATTTATCCATTTATCATATTAAATGGATAAATATATGATAGCAACGAGAAAATAGCTGAATGAATAAATTTTAGAACAATCTGAGAACAGTCAGGACGTTTATAGTAACCCTTATAATACAGACTGGAGATTTTTGCACACAGCGAAGTTTGTTACCGTACGCGACACGTGGTGACGTACTCTTAGCTAATTTTAAAACAGCACGAAGAAGACAATATTTCAATGCTTAATTATGTAAACATCATATTTGCAAAGGAACACGTAAAATTAATTAAAGTTTTATACTTTTATTTAGTAATGTGGTATTGTATAAAAATTAACTTTGGAAGTGTAAGAAATACAAGCAACGGTCGATAAGTAATGCGCCTTTGCTAGGAGATAAGCCTTGGGCAGGAGTTAACTGAACCTAAAATGTTCTCAGTGCTCAAACAAAGACAGTAAAACATTGTTTAAGCATCAAAGTAAATTTTACTCTCAGTGGATATACAACTGTTTTCATGAGTTCATGAAAACTCTCCGCGAACCGATAAATATATTTTAGCGTGTTTTATTGTTATATGTAATTTATTAAGATTGACTAACTTTTTTATTCGAGTTAAATATTTGGGTTTACGTAATGTTTACTCCAACATAGTAAAAATCGATGAAGGTTCACAGCCTATGAAATTTACCAAAGACATTAGACCCTTGAACATTTAAGGAGGTAGAATCAACAAAATTACTAATCAATGAAAATTACTAGGTATATACAGAATGGTAAAAAAGTCCCGGAACGGTTTTAATATATTTTTTACCAATATAGATAAAGTAATGAGACTTGGTATATCAATAATAGCCATAAATTTCTAGGTTTTTAAGGTATTAAAACTTTTTTATCCCTTATGGAGGACGGCCCACGAGGAGTCAGACAAAATTCTTAAATAGCAGCATAGGTCGAGTTTTTATACCAAATTAAAGGTCTTAGTTAGTAGAACACATTGCCGCAACCGGACCTCAAAAGGTTCACTCTAACTGAAGTGGCGGCGTTTTAAAGTTATTCGTCATTTATCTGTGATGCGATGAATTAGTTCTTCTGTGTTGGTAACATTCATTGCAACAATGGGATTTCCGGGATAGTGTATTGGTCTTGAAAACTCATTAGTGTTTACATCCTTTCTATTCAGTGAAATTTGTTTTTGAAATTCCTGTTGAAAGTCCAACTGCAGGGTCATTAACTGTGTATCTTATCATTCTGAGGGTAGAATGCGTTTAGACAGGAAACTTAATTTTCCTCATGAGCTGTTACAAAGTCGATCTTAATTTAAGATTTGTAAAGTGTAGATTGGGTTTTAATTTAATTGTTAACAGTGACTAGTTGTGAATCTTGTGATAGGGATGTCTCTGACTGAGACTGAGAGAATAAACCTGCTTATGATGAAGGGGTATGGTGACCGTGTACGATCATATGACGAAGTTGTGCATTTATTTAATGACACATTTCCGGACCGGCCACCAATATCAAAGTCTACCGTCTGTAGAACAGTCCAACGATTTCTAGATACCGGCAATGTTAAAGACCGTCCAAGAAGTGGTAGACCTTTATCTGCTACTGACGAAAATACATCCATAGAAGTATTACAAAGTTTCATCGAAGAGCCACACACATCAACAAGAACTGCAGCAACTAATCACGGAATAAGCCATGTTTCAGAGTTAAACGTTTTAAAACAAAACCACTATTATCCGTATAAGGTCAGATTGGTCCAGGAGCTTTCGGAAGACGATTTTGACAGAAGAGTGGAATTTTGTGAGAACAATGATGAATAGATATGTACAAGATCGAAATTTCTTAGCAAAAGTTGTATTTTCAGACGAAGCTACCTTTACACTTCATGGCGATGTAAGTAGGCATAACTGTCGTTATTGGAGCGACGACAATCCTCACTGGATGAGGGAAAGCCATACCCAGAAACCTGAAAAAGTTAACGTGTGGGCTGGGATTGTTGGCAATCATACTGTTGGACCTTTCATAATCAATGGAAATTTTGAATGGGGTGACATATGAATTGATGTTGAGAGAAACCATTATACCGGCTTTACGTGCTGTGTTGGGTCGAAGTTATAACACAGTATGGTTTCAACATGATGGTGCACCACCTCATTATGCTTTACAAGTACGAGCGCTGCTTGACAGAGACTTTCGCAATCGTTGGATAGGACGTAGGGGAGCAATAGAGTGGCCACCTAGATCACATGATCTAAATCCTCTTGATTTATTTTTATGGGGTTATTTAAAACAAAGGGTTTTTTAACTAAGCCTGCCAACACAGAAGAACTAATTCACCGCATAACAGAGGAAACTCATCAAATACCTCCTGAGATGATTCAAAAAGTTATTGAAGGCTTCTACCACAGATTGGGCTGTTGCCAAGAGAAACTTGGACCACATTTTGAACACTTTCTAACTGTAAGTACTAAATTTTCAATTCTAATTATTAAATTAATGTTATCTTAATGTAAGAGAATGACTTATTTGGATAAATGACGAATAACTTTAAAACGCCGCCATTTCAGTTAGAGTAAACCTTTTGAGGTCCGGTTTGCGGCAATGTGTTCTACTAACTAAGACCTTTAATTTGATATAAAACTCGACCTATGCTGCTATTTAAGAATTTTGTCTATAAGAATAGACATTTATGGCTATTATTGATATACCAAGTCTCATTACTTTATCTATATTGGTAAAAAAATATATTAAACCGTTCCGGAACTTTTTACCATTCGTTATATTATATTTACAAAGCCCCAGGCAAAAACATTCCAAACCCAGTTTATTTTATTGAGGCTAGAACAAGGCCACTAAACAGATTTTTCTAAAGTTCCAATAGGACATGACTTTTGTAGTACTAGAACTAGCCGTCCAGATCATGCTGCAAACCATTGTTCCATTGAGAATTCTGTGATTGTGTGTCCCATACTAAGCAGTTTTTTTAGTAGTTGGCACTCTATAGTATAACATGACACTCGGAATATGGAACGTAACTTGTGAATTCGGCAACATTCAACATGGACATTCAACGATAATATAACACCGTATCTGTAATAAAAGTTCTGAAGAAACTTGAGACCTTTAATTAAACTGCTCTATCAAACTCTGCTCTACTTTTTACGTGGTGGCACTATCTTTTGTCACTTAGAAAAATTCAATTCGGCGCTCCCCCCCACACACACAAATACAGTGAAAGTATTATTATACACTCAGATTCTTAAAAACCCGAAAACTATGGTTGTTCAGGGAAAAATCCTTTGAACGATCATCGCCAAGATTAAAATGGATTAATTTTAAGACCAAATTTCACAATTTACACAAAAAATAACTAAACAAACTCAGTTGTCACAGAGACATCCAGGAAGGAATATATCATATAAAAATTTCTAGTATCGATGACTTATTACGAGAACCTAACCTCTAAGTAAAACTCGTATACTTATAGAATTACCTAATTATTTTGGCTATCACATTTTGAATAAGCCGCTACAATTATAAGAATTTTGGGACTATTTTCCACAATCCTGAGCTTCCAAACCTCCTAACTAATTTAATAAGTCCAAATATATTTAAAGTATTTTTACTTAGCTGTCTGCACTCATATCTGAATTTTACTATTATGTTTACCTCTCACTTTCTATTTTTATTTATTCGTAGCTTGCTTATATTACGTTGTAGGAAAGTTTTAATTTTCTCGAATCTTCTTAATCTTTAGTTAAAAAAGACCAAACTATTATCAAATTTGTGAAAATGAAAAGATTTGCTTAATTCCCGGGGCTGAAAAATGTTCATTTCTTTCTGTCCGCGTGGATATATCGAAAATGAATTGACCTATAGACTTGAAATGTTGAACGGACCTTCATTTACTCTTTATGTAAGCCACGATAATTTCAATGTTGATGCATGCTACTCGATGGTTTTGGCTAAACGTTAGTACATATTTTACATTAGTTTTAGGCGTAACCGTGACGGTAATAAAAAAATAGGGGAATAAATAAATTTGTGAACAATCATACAAGATTTTAACGAAAAAGGATAATTAAAAAAAAACAAATAAATTATATCTAAAAGTTGTTGACAAGATCTGATTTCAGAGTACGATTGTGTTGTAGTATCCTGTCTACAATACCGGAACTTGTATTAATTAAATACCTCAATGAGCAAACATTTTGAATGTATAATGTGTGCAACATATCTCGATAAACACCATCTGCACACTTTTAACTTTTCCATGAACCTTTATTTCTACATAGACAACAATAAGTTCTATAATGACGCATGTCCAACCATGGGATTTGGCTGAGCATCATTGAAGCGTATCACTCATTAGGGTAACTCAATTTTTTTTGTTTGCCAGGAGGATGTAGAAATGTTCTTTTTGTATGATGTCTGTCAATGCAGGACGTTTCGAGAATGAAATGACCTTTAGATTTGAATTTACATGCAACTTTAGCAACGTGGTTTGGCGTAATCCTACTTTGTTTTACATACTGACTTAAAAAATTACTAGGCTGAAAAGAATCTTCCCTAATATTTGCACATTCCATTCGTAAATATTTTGCACAATTAACTATGGCGGAAAATAAATGCAGAGAGTATCGTATTAATATTAAATTTCATACTAATTCATAGAAATAAACATCACAGGGAAAATACTTCCAAATAATACAGTATAACAACCAATAATTAGCATTTATAATTAGTAATTTACCCGATGGAAGTATCAATATGTGGCACATCATAGTCCAACGTTTACCACATATAATTATGTGGTAATTAGATTTATCATCTCGTATGTACAGAAATGAATGTTCTTTCATTGCCTTTGCGCGTGTAGTTTTAATTGCTTCAATCAAATACACAATTGTATTGGTAAACTACTTATCGAGAGTTTTTCATGCATCGGCTCCAGAAAGATAATCCGTTATTTTAATGAATTAGTAATAGTATTAATAGAAATTTAAAAAATCCCAGCTTTTAGAACCTTTTAGTTTTAAAACTTTGTCCCTAATGTGTATCGTAATACAGGTTCATTGTTGCTGTAGCATTGGTATAATATAGTAACGTTTTCTAATGAACATATAATCTTTAAGTTAGTTTTTGAATCTCTTCAGACGAACATGAATCCTTATTCCATGATACAAGTCTGTGACAGCGCCAGGTTTTCAGATATTGCACTAAGAGGAAGGTGAACTGGAGCCAAAACAACATTTATACGGAAGGGAGATTTGAAAAACTTCTACAGGAAACAGTGTAGTAAGATATGCATACTAATGCAAGGTGAGGATTGTGGGTAATGGTAACCTCAGGCTAGCGGAGTAGAGTGATAGAGATGTGTGATAAAAATACTAGCGCCTGCAAATATTGCTTGCAAAAACCAAGAACTTATCTTGCTGCCAGAGGCGTCGAGGTATTAGTAGCTCAACAGATAAAAAAAAAAATCAAAGCAAAGTCATTTATCGTAGACATTACTTTTATTGTAATTAAAAACTTTTGTAGTAATGATCTTGACTGAGGATATTAGAAAAATTAGGCTTTAATTTCATCTTAAATTAATTTTCACACAATAAAACTACTTTATATAAATATTTCACTAATAAAATATAATAATTTCTATTAAGATGATACGGAATCTACCTAATCAGATATAGCACATAGGAATATACTTAAACTTAGTAATATACCCGCTTATTGTCTCTCCATCATTGTAATCTGTATGATCTGAAATTAGGAAATTTATACTGAGGTGATTTTATTTTAATTATAAAGAAAGAGGTTAAACGCGCTCATAAAATTTCTATATTTCACCTAGTCAGATATTGTAATATTTATCTGGCCCTCAGGCGACGATTTTACAGTGCAATAGATATTTTAACATACCTACATAGATTTCCTGATTCCAATGATTAATCAAGCCGATCTGGATAAAGCAGACACTAATTAATGGCTTAAGATAATCTATTTTATTACAAAATATAATTTAATGTTTTCACAGTTTATAAAGTTATAATGATGGACATACATCTAAATAAAATGGGGTGTAGAATGAATAAGAGATTGCTCAGCTGTCGGAAGGAACGAGGAGCTCAGTATTACGAGACAACCGCGATCCTTTCTCTATTTCTGTGAACATTGTACCGGCATACTGAATGCGCTTTTGTCAATATCGTTTAAAACAATCTATAGATATCATAATGAAAGAATGATAAAGCTCAGTATTACGTGACAACCGAGATCCTTTCTCTGTTTCTGTGAACATTTTAGCCGGCATACTGAATGCGTTTTTGTCAATATCGTTTAAAAAATCTATAGATATCACAATGAAAGAATGATGAAGCTCAGTATTACGTGACAACCGAGATCCTTTCTCTGTTTCTGTAAACATTTTAGCCGGCATACTGAATGCGTTTTTGTCAATATCGTTTAAAAAATCTATAGATATCACAATGAAAGAATGATGAAGCTCAGTATTACGTGACAACCGAGATCCTTTCTCTGTTTCTGTGAACATTTTAGCCGGCATACTGAATGCGTTTTTGTCAATATCGTTTTAAAAAATCTATAGATATCACAATGAAAGAATGATGAAGCTCAGTATTACGTGACAACCGAGATCCTTTCTCTGTTTCTGTAAACATTTTAGCCGGCATACTGAATGCGTTTTTGTCAATATCGTTTAAAAAATCTATAGATATCACAATGAAAGAATGAGGAAGCTCAGTATTACGTGACAACCGAGATCCTTTCTCTGTTTCTGTAAACATTTTAGCCGGCATACTGAATGCGTTTTTGTCAATATCGTTTAAAAAATCTATAGATATCACAATGAAAGAATGAAAAGCTCATTATTACGAGATAATTAGTCAATTACACGGCAATGATTGCTAATAAGACTTTGTCAAGATTCTAGGGAATACCATTTAGTTGTGGCGTAGTCTTCACTGGGGATTTAAATCCTTTAATATCTAGAAGGATGAGCAAATCCACGTTATGAAACATGAAGTCAACAGATAACTACCCATAGCGACAAGAAATGGAATTCGATGGAACAAAAGTATTGCAAAATTATCAATTTTTATTCATGATGAATTAGTAAGATAACTATTAGAAATAATAAAGAAAGAAGATACTTTAAAAAAGGGGTAGCGTCAAATTGTTGAATAACTAACAACCTGTAATCAGGAAGTCATTCAAAAATTTACGAAAATTTGGTTAACTTACAAAATGTGCTTGTAGAGCAAATGTTAATTTTAATTTTAAATCTAAATGTGAAGGGATATACAGGTAAGTTGATTTAGTGAAGAAACCATCAAATCTAATATTTGGAAAAAATGAAATATTAAACTATATTATGACACACTTTTAAGATTTCTTATATACAGATTTTATGATTAGAATGATTAGTGTTTTTGTATAGTTTTTTATTAAGTACATGTTTATAGAGTTAGTGAAGTTGACAAACAACGTGGAGGTTGTGATTCCTGACTTAGGCGTGCCACAACGCTTTGGTAAGATTTTGTTTATTTTAACCTAGTTTGAATTACATGTATTAGGTTAGTTCTTTACCTGAACAAGAGATCAGATTGCAGATCTCGAAACGTAGTGTTACTGATTTCTTGTTTCACTGAACGATGGCAAATGTCCGGAAAAATCCTTCACAGATTTTAGCTAGGGATAATAGGCAGGTGGGGTGTATCTAAAAGTAGTTACTTAGAATGAAAATTAGAATATGACTTATAGGATACCGAAATACCTTAGTCACTAAAATTTCAACACTCAGTTCAAACGTAATATAATAGGTACTTGTATCGTATTCTTATTATGTGAGAAAACGAAACGATGTATTTTGAAATAGCCATTCAAATAAAACCGACAAGTCCATTACTGTATCGCATGGTTTTTCTCATCCAAAATAATGGTTTACTTGCCTTGGTGAAATAAACCAGGATCTGACAGCTAGAGTTCATCTATCATTTTCCCAAAACACCATCAGTCTTTCCAGCCTTATTGTGTGTGAAATATTGAACTAAACCTCCATCGTCGCCCTTTTAAACTGCTGTTTCAATTTGCGCCTGGAAATTCATGGTCTGCATACAGTCAGAAATATTATAAAATATTTAAAAATAAACTAAAACTTTTTGTAGATCTCATTAGTTTTGTTCATAATATTCCTATAAAAAATATAGCTCATGATCAAACGAAATTGGAAGTTGGACCTTCAACTCAGTATAAAGAGGATGTATAAAAATTGGCCTGTTTCATGAAAATATCCTCCATTGGATGACTGGATCTTTCCTTTAAAATCTTACAACAATAGTAGCGTAATGGTTTTCATTAACGAAATAGTGAATGCAACAATGCTTCAACTACCTACTCTTAGTTTAAGTTTTAATCAATTTGTCGGTGCTAATGGCCAAGAATATTGTAAAAAAGTAGATTATACAGTATTTTATAACCTCAGGTCTAATGAGGTTAATCGGGATTTAAATCTTCAAAAAAAGGAAGTTATCTTGAACAACACACCTTGTTAATATAACCTCGATCATGGTGGAATATTATCAGCTGAAATATTTAGAGCCAGATCATTTTTATTTGCTTCACAAAGGCATAGACTTAAGTTTTAGAGAATGCCGGACCAATTCAATGGTATTATTTAGTTTTTTTAATATAGTATCTTGAGTCAGGTAAATTATTAAAACTAACATTCTTTAATGCAAAACGATATGGATTTTGTGTATTGCATGGAGGTTTTATGAAGTATGTACTTATTTAAATTTGGACCGTTTGCTTTTCGTTGAATAGAATAATTGAGAATTTTATAAGGCGAAGAGTTATATAAAACTGATTTTAAATTGAAAGAAATGTTTTGGTATAAAAATGACTGCTATGTACTCTCAGAAAATCGATTACGAGATTTTCTTTATACGATTGCAGTGGAAGCTGTAGCTTCATATATGATTTAGTATTGAATCAATGGATGATATTATGACTAATATTGTTATAGATAATACACAAATGATGATTATAAAATACTTTTCTGTAAAAGAGAATAAATAAACAGATTTGAAATCTTAAACATGCTATTGCGCAGTTAAATATCACGAGAGTTGCTGTAATCAGGCGGGATATACTCGTGTTTGTGTATTTGATTTGTATTGTGAAGTACTTGAGATGTATTGGCTTACACGTTGTGGAGATGAACATTGGCAAACAAAAATCAGTCTCGATGGTTGGTTTATCTGGTTACGATCTTGCCAATACATTTTGTGCTTATAGGATTTGTGTTACACTTCCTCTTGGATTTCTAAGTGGATTCAAAGCTCTTAATTTGTGTGAATGGAACTTAATTTACAATATTACAAAATCATTATAGATGCAAGCATGAAATAGATAAGTTTAAATTACGAGGATGCACAATTTTTACTAATCCAAATTTGTAACAAATAAATATAATATTTTGTATAAAATATAAAAGTAATATATATTCTTATGCCCATCCGTAATGTTTATAGAGCTTGTGATTATTCAGAAGAATATTGCCTACGAATCCGCAGGTAACTCCACTAAATAAATAATCAAAAGATATCCTTAAAAAACTGTCTACCATTACCAAATTCTACATGTTGGCACAATTTAAATTTTGTTTTATATTGATGTAAATGTTTGCGGATTGGCGGTACGAGATATTTTGGAGTATGTAATAAAGATGTAACAACTTGATGTACCTAATACTGTCTTAAAAATTAAATTTATAACACCATACTATTTACATAACGCTCATTTTCAATTTGGTTTAATGTAAGTTATTTTTCTTCATACACATATATAAATAAAATCTGCTAAACTCCTGAAGCATAAACTAAAATTAATTTAACAAACTTAAATCATAAACTCCTGAATTTCATAACAATTCATAGCTGAATATCCACTATATAAACATGAAATGTGTGCTCTTAATTATCTAGAACAATACTGACTTCCTTTTCTTTTCAATCATTAATGTATGAACATGACAATCTTACCGCTCTAGGCCATTGTTCGCCTAGTAAGATACGACACACTAGCGGGTCAAATTGTGCAACTGCTGTCACATAATGTGAACAAGGATAAGCAATTTAAATCACGAGTACTTTGCAACAGCTGCATCGTTGGTTGCTGAGGAGTAAATGCAAAATCTGTTCACACACGAGAGTAATGTCTCGGCGATGTTTATAATTGAAATTTGAATGTCCAACATTGCAGTCCAGTTCTCAAACATCTGTCCGAGACAATTTGTGATCTTTTTTTTTGAAACAACTGTCAGTAATTGATCGTAAACATAGGCTTAGTTTAGACTTGGCAGTTTTACTGTCTAACACTGCATTACAGTTGTCGCTAAAAATCACCGACACCGCTCAAGAGTGATTGCTGATTAGCAATCTTTACTCTCAGATAACACATTTACAATTTCTTGCCAATGTAAACGTAGCTTAAATATTTTAAAATTTATGCTCATATTTGCATCCGATATATTTAGTGTAGACATACGCCCGTACTAATATTATTAGATTTTATAAAAAGAGGATCTATAAAAAATCCTGCTCAGGTGAATTATACAAGTAGAAATTAAATTTAGTATACCATTTTATTTAAATTGTATGGTAAAAGGTGAAATAAGTATTGTAAACATTTTTACATAATATTTTTAAGCGTATTAATTTTTCTTAAAATCCCATAAACGTGTTTATCGAAATGTTTTAACAACATTACTTTGAAGACATAGATATTGTTAAACGTTCTAGATTTTACTAAGCAATATGCCAAGGCAAAAACACAGATTATTATTAAGGTCTCGAAAATTAAAAAAAACCCAGTATTGTAGTGTTTTGATAAATATATTGGTGCTAATGCTTTGTTAAATCTAAAAGAGTATTGCTTTAGTAATAATTGCATTTCCATGAGCAGAACCAATAACAGAACGAAGTGATGATTGCTTCGACGCTGTTTGTTGGCTTGAGATGATTGTTTATTCCCCAACGACTTCTTTGTTTTCCAATACACTTAGTTAGAGCCTTGCTCAAAGCTCAAGTATTGTCAAAAGAACTATTATACATTGCAATAATTGCTTAATTTTATATGTCTTTTCTTCTTATGTTCGGGTAATTCTTTAACCGTTATTAAATTGAAATCTGCAATACATTTTCCCTTATTTATAATTTTCAAAGTAGTCTATGTGATATATTTTTATAGTTTTAGGCAACTGCGATGGAACTATTACGATTAATTAAGCCTTCTGAATCTATTTGAACCTGACTGTAGAGCTTTTAAATGAACGCATAAAAAAAAGGATTTTTTATAAAATAAAAGTAGTGTGTATACAGTATTAAATACAAATTATTTTGTTTTCTATGTAAAAAACTATAAATTTATACAAGTTTTTATGAGCCCCATACCATATTATTAATAGTATTACTGTGATTTAAATTTATAAAATTTTTATGTAATGGTTGGACATTTTTTTTAAGGATATCTTTTGATTATTTATTTAGTGGAGTTACCTGCGGATTCGTAGGCAATATTCTTCTGAATAATCACAAGCTTTATAAAACATACGATGGGCATAGTCGCCTACTAGGCTCCTTCGTAAAGTCTCTCTACTGTCAGTGAGATTACCTAGTTTTAAAAGATCATATTTTAATGCTCATTATGAAACATTATGTTTTTCAAAGTACCAAAATTCATTGGTAATTTAATGTATTTAGGGTACAAAGTTGAGTTTGCTTTGTTGCCCCGATCAAGAAAATATGTATATTTAGGCTGGAAACCCCTATTTTTGCCAAGGAACGCCTACTTACGCTTGTAATCTACTTCCGGTATAAGGAATAGATTTAAAAAACCTACCTTCTAGCTGTGCCTTGCTTATCAATCTTCAAAACTGGTGCTAAATCTCTCCTCTGCTATTCAAGGAGTTCTTTAAATAATTTGCGGTCACATATACAAAAAAAATTTGGACTGTTTCGATTTACTAATAATATTTACGATTAGTTTAACTACTCGTACTAGTACTAGTAAAATGACTTAGTGGGCCACTCGGTTCGTTGTATTCATTTGTACCCGGTATTCTTCGAAGGTATGATTGAGAATACCTCATTTGTAAAATTGTAAAGGTCTGAGAGCTGAGAACCTATTTGCTCTGGATAATTCTAGAACTTTATTTTTTTAACTTAAAGAGACAATTTTTCCATGTAAGAAACGAAAGCCAGCCACGCTAATTTTGGTGGAGATCGAAATGGGAGGAATTCAAAAAGTTAACAACCAAAACGATATTTTCTCAGATTATATTTTCATACCATTATAAACTTAAAACGTATTAATTTAAGAGAAGTTGAATAATCCTAGTTTTTTCAGCAGTTGCTAATAATTATTTTCACCTATAAATATTTTGTGGCGTTTATTACAGTAAAGAGCGTTGCCAGTTTAGATAGTCAGTAGTCAATTATTTATTGCGGAGACAAATTTCATTTTTATAGCAACCGTCAAAAAATGCTAAAATTTGAACATAAATACCACGTCGAGCTCTCATTCAGACATACATTTGACTACCCATTCCATATTCATTCATCACCAATGCTTCCCACTTCGTTCGGAATAGATGTCAATAGATGCCAGACTGATGTGGGAAAAGGAAAAGATAAAAATTACCAAAATTCACTCAACATCTCTCTCTGAATAATCTGTCTTGTTCGACGTTCAGCCACCTTTGTGCTTTGCCAAGATGAATGGTAACCCACCGTGAAGATATTGGAGACAGGCGCTCTAATTTGAACATTTATCTGAACGTCTCTCCCTAACTAGACGCACGATATTTCTACATCAGACTGAATATAGAATGTAGAATAAATTTATAAAAAAAATGTAACATTTTTATAATGAATTTGTATGGTTCATTTACTCCTAATTTATATTTTGCGAAACCGTGTTAATATCAATTAACAAGGAAGAGTTAACTCCAGTCGTTTAAACAGGCTTCGCTTAGTTTGCATGCAAAAGTCTATAACTCATTTCGTTAGGCCACATATGTTAATATGTCACATGTTAAAATGTCATATGATTATACTCAATTTGTTACCAAGATTTACTTATTCTATTATTTTTTCGTTGCCATCATGGTTACCCATAAGAGTAATGTAACTATGTTATCTTAAGCTCAGTACAAGCTAATAGAGTGGACATACACTATCATCAAACTGATGTTACTAGTATAGATATTAAGCTTGTTACAAAAATATCAAGTCTACAGGTTAGTTCTCAAGATATTGTGCTGCGAGGCAGATATAGATACAGACAAAACGAACCGACATATAGACTTGAGTTTTACATAAAGCTTAATTTGTATACAAACAACGATCATATAGTTAAATAATGGTGGATTTCATTCTGTAAGAATTGGCTAATCATTAGAACAAATAAAATGTAAAACAAACTGAGCATTTCAGGACATGTATAATAACAAATGTAATTATAAACTTAAAAAAATTTTGCATAAACCCTCAGAAGAGCCTGTTACGTGACACTTGGTGTGGGGTATTCCTCCCTAGTTTTAAAACATTCGAAAAAGATCATATTTTAATTCTCATTATGAAACATTATGTTTTTCAAAGTAACGCATAAAATCACATTATAATTCTTGAAGAAAATAAAAAAAAAACAAACTTAAATATGTCTAATTTTAATCAGTAATACGGGATTATCTAAAAGTTTACATGAACGCAATATTTCAAGACTTCGGTAGTGTAAGAAAACAAGCAACAGTCGATGAGTTATTCGCATTTTCCGGAGATTAGCCTTGGGCAGGAATTAACTTAACATGAAATGTTCTCAGTGCTCGAACAAAGGCAGTAAAACATTCTGTTAGCATCAAAGTAAATTTTACTCTCACTGAATATAATTCTGTCTTCTCAAGTTCATGAACACTCTATAATGTCTTTTAGTGAATTTTGTGTATAATAATTTATTAAAGTCGGCCTAACGTTTTAGTTCAAGAATTGTGTAACTATTTTACTTTACACAATTTTGACTTCAACATAATAACATCGGTAAAAACTCCAAGTCTATGAAATCTACCAAAACCTTGTTATCCTTAAACATTTAAGGATTTAGGACCAAAAATTGTACTAGACAATGAATATTACTAGGAATATATGACATACTCACAAAGCTCCAGACCAATGGCAGTCCAAACCCAGACATGTCATTGAGGCTAGTAATGTCCACTAAATAGAAGTCTATTTTCAACTAAAAATAGCATTTATGATGTAAATTTGAATTCAGTCATAATCAAGTATGTAAATTTATACTTTATAACTATTTTATTTTCAAAATTCACGGCACTCACATATAATAATTCTATTTGTTCAAAGCGCTAAATATTTGAATCACCGTCACACAGCAACTACAAAAGCGCCGTTAGTTTTAATTATTTCTTATGCCTTCTACCTGTGCCCAGTACTTACAGTAAGTGAGTACATAATGTACTTGTCCTGAGTTAGTTATCGTTGAGTGAATATATACTGTTACTGCTAAACGATTCAGAGTAAATTGCATCAGGTAACCTGTACCGGGTACTTTCGGTGTATGGTATCTAATATTCTCGGGACAGACGAGTTCCCGGTACAAAATGTTTTAGTCCCCGACGTGATCAGTTGTCACAGTAGTGAGTGAGTGAGTTGCTGAGCTCTGAGCAGTTTCTGTACTGTGTTAGTTTGTTGTCATTCGTTATCACTACGAGGCAACATCGTCCTGGACAGTCTGGCGATTTGTGCGTTAAAAACGAGCAGTGTTGCCAGTTGCAGTAAATTAACAACACCTACTCAATTAATACTACGTTTATAACTAAACGTTATAACAGCGATTTACAAAATTGCTCGCTCAATGTAATTACTAAGAACTCCGTAATGTGACCAAAGCCGATGTTTGTCGCCCATCCAATCCCGGTCAAGAATAAAAGTTAAGATGATGATTCATTATTAATCATTTATTATAATGCTATTTTCATACTATTCACATATTCATTTATAGTGCAAATCTTGTATAAACATTTCATCTTATTCGGATCACAAGCTTATGAATTATGAAATTTTAAAGTTTGAAATAATAAATATTTATTATATAACAATGCATTTTTAATTTTAATTTTTTTTGGTCGAAAAGCACCAAAACCGGTATTTTATTGCTATGGATATAAAAAACTGGAAGTTATTATCAGTAGTTTAATATTTAGATACGCAGAAGTAAACAATATAAATTTTAATGTAAGTTCCGTTATTTTATCTCTATTAACTAATATATTTGAAAGCATTGCAGTCAACATTCAAATTTGGATATTTATGCATTTTGATCCATACATTGAGATTTAGCTTAGGTATTGATTTGTGATTTACACTTAACTGCTTTGTTCAATATTCTGTTAATGTAATTATAACATTTTGTTTTAATTAAATACATTTTATATAAACTGTATCTTGTGCAGAAGATTTAAATTACTATTGTATAAGCTTCCCGATGATTGGTAGAGTGGTTTTACTGTAAATTTTAAACTCTCTCAACTGATCCTTCCCCTAATTTTATTACTTCAAAACAGATCTAAAATAACAATTTTAGGACCTCATATATCAAACATTTCTCAGAGAGTGCTCCAGACCATCCTACTGATCTGGGGGGGGGTTCTATTCTCCTGACTCCCCGGTGTTCTGGATACCCCCAGAGAAGATTTCTAGGTACGCCACTGGTATCATATGGAAAGATATCTCGATAAAGACCATACGTAAACTTTAAATCTTGCATTAAGCTTTATTTCTACTTAGACATGAATAAGGTCTGTGAGTGTGACTCTATGGCCCAACCTTGGAATTTGGCTAAGCATCATTGAAAAGCCCATAAATCAGTATGTCGACTCAATGTTCTTTTGTCTGCCAGAAGGTCGTAAACATGTGTTTTCTATGCGATGTCTCTCTGTCTATTGGACTTTAGGACATCTCGAGAATGAAAAGAGCTGTAGTCTTAAACTTTTGCACACAACCTTAGCAAAGGCTATAACACGTTACAAATACATATACAATACATATTTTCCTTAACCAATGTTTTGGCTGAAACGAAAATTCCGTAAAGATTTTAATATAATTTATAAATATTTTGAATATTATATAAGTTGCTTTCAGGGGAAAAATAATCGAAGGAAGGATCATATTAATATTGTACATAATAAAATCCATAGAAATAAAATATCAAAGGGAAATTGCTTCCGCAAAATACCACAAATAATTAGCATTTGTAATTAGTAATTAACAAGGACGTTCTAATATGTGCGACATCAACTTTAATTATAATCCGACGTTTCAGTAAATTATGTGGTAATTGGATTGATCACATTATATGTATAGAAATGAATATTCTGTCATTGCGTTGTGAATGTAATTTTATTTGCTTCACTAAAATCATAATTGCATTGGTAAACTATGTATCGATAGCTTTTGCAGCATCAGCTCCAGAAAGATATCCGTTACTCTAATGCAAATAGAATTATTATAAATTAGAAGATAGAAGTTTTGACAACCATTATTTATACAACTTTGTCACCACTGTTTATCATAATAAAGTTTTATTTGTAGCTGAGTTATACGTAAATAACAAATGTTGTTCATGACCACATAATTTTGAAGTACTATCTGTGAAATATTATTCCAGAATTAGAAAAAACATGGAAGAGACATAACTGTGGTGGAAAGGGTTGAATCAATATAAATATTGAGTTCAGCTTGAGTTTTACATGTTCACCCGATGAGAAACGAGAATACCTCTTCATCTAGATTATACCTTATTTTTGTCGTTTGGATTTTCTGATGTCGAAACGCTGAAAAAAGTTTATTTGAGCTTCTTCGCCGACTATTTTTGGATAATTCTTTGGTGGCAGACAAACATGACTCCATATTCGAAGAGTGAAGTCTGCGATAGAGGCAGATTCCAGAAGTTTGTACTAAGCGGAAGGTGAACTGGAGCTAAACTAAACATTAACATGGAAGGGTTCATTTACATCACCACCTACAGGAACTTAGTGCAAGGTATACACAGCCCTGCGGGGCGAGTATTGTGAGAAATGGTAACTGCAGGATAGCGGAGTAGAGTGATAGAGATGTGAGACTGCGATAGTAGCGCCAGTAAATATCGCTTGCACAAACCACGAAGAACTTATCTTGTTGCCAGAGGCTTGGAGGTGTTAGTCGCTCAACATATTTGATAAAAACATCACTTTAATGTCGGTGATTATGTAAATTACTATTATTGTATTTTCAAAGACTTAATAGTAATAAGAAAAGAATTAGGGATCACGATTAAGTTATTTGAAAAACTAGGTTAAAATTCCATATTAAATTAATGTTTACATTTACTACATTTAATTTAATAGTAATATTTAACTAATAAAATTTAATAACTATTGATAAGATGGTATGGAATCTACCGATTCAGGTAGAGCATATAGTAATCTTCTTTAGACTCAGTAATGCACTCGCTTATTATCTATCATTTATAGGCATCTGTACAATCTGAAATTAAGAACTTTTTATTGAGTTTCACTTTTTATTATTATGCAAAAATACTAAAAAAGATAGTCCAATATTTAATTAATCTTATAGTAATTATTATATTTGTGACTAAATGTTATTAAATCGATATAGCGTAGTATTAAAGGATCCGACGGAACACAACTACGGTTTTCATCGAACTGGCTGTGACTTTTTTTCCCGGATTAGTGGAAATTATTTGTAGATAGTTTAAAATCCGTCCTGTTGTGGTTTTTAATTGCGGTAAATTTCAGATTGTAACCATGAAAGAGAACAAAACGTACAAAGATAAGTGACTGAGGATGTGTTAAACTAACTTATCACTAAGATTAACTGCAACTTTAAATTCTCAAGCTTTTTATGACATCCTACAGATCCAACGCAATAATTTCTTCACAGTATTTATTGAAAAATGTGACATGATTAGGCTTCGAAATATGCTCTGTTTACTAATTTGTTTTTTCTTCATGTTTCTCGTAGGTGTTCGTTGGTCGATTAGGTCATTTACCTATAAGATACAAAATAGATTGTGATTTGTATATAGGCTACGATATACGATCATTGAGTTA
Organism: Homalodisca vitripennis; assembly: GCF_021130785.1. Classification (NCBI taxonomy): domain Eukaryota; kingdom Metazoa; phylum Arthropoda; class Insecta; order Hemiptera; family Cicadellidae; genus Homalodisca; species Homalodisca vitripennis. The sequence continues at coordinate 159,821,060 of NC_060211.1, forward strand.
CAACTTTGTTGTTCATTGACCTCAAAGTTAATAGAATATTATTTATAGACCAAGATGAATCTAGGCACCAAGTTTTCAAGTATTTAGGAATTCTTTTATGATCTTCGCATAGTAAGATAGACAACGATTTGATTTCAAGAAGGCCCTGTTTTGGTCCTTAATTTCCAAAAATTGCCGAAATCAAAGTGAAAATGATAGAAAAGTTTTACATAGTTATGACATGTTTGTAAAACATATTTGCACCGTTGTATCAAACTACTGGATGAACAGGATAATCGTTATCCTATACTCTAAGGCCATCTCAATCTCAGGCGACTAATTTTCTGTACAAAAATGTACATCATAAACATCATCAACAACCTGGGGCTCAAAGGTTAAAAGACCTATATTTCAGCTTGTCATATATTGTTATATTCGTCTAGACCTCAGGAAATGATTATTTTTTATCATCAACAACCTGGGGCTCAGAAGGTATAAGTTTTATATCCAGGTAACCAAATATTGTAATATCCCTCTGGCCCTTTGGCGTCGATTTTACAGTACAATATGTTTTAACATACCCACATAGATGCTTCTGGCTGAAAGGTTTAATCAAGAAGATCTGGATCAAGCAATAACGTGTTAGAGGAGTGTGTTCTAATTTTGTATATATATAAAAAAAAAAAAAAAACACTGATTCGAAAATGTTGTTTAGCTCCAATATTTGGTTTTTATCGTTAATATTGCCCGTGTCTGAATGTTTAGACTGTGGAGTCAATAAAGCTGAAGTTTTTCATTGCGTTACCTTTCATGCTGTAGCCCAAAGATAAGTTGGATTTCAAAAATTCTGTCTTCGAGTTTTAATTTTAGAATTACAATAGTCTTTACATAAAAAACTGTTATGTGTATGACATTAATCTATTTCGCACTGGCAGGGACTTGTTTATGAAACTTATTTACTTTGTTATATGCAATTGCAATTAAGTCTCAAGTTAACTAATCATATAATTTAATATCTTTAATCAAAATGGTAAAATCCAAATAAAGCCACAGACTTTGTCCAATCTTCATACTACCAACTGAAGGAATTCAAAATGTATGAAGCTAAATTTTTGGCTAAAAGTAATTTAACGACGGTTTTTAATCTCAGTTATATTGTTACGAGGAGGAAATGGCCTTACGGATTCCTATGCAAGTTTTACTTATTTAATGCACAGAACTTAAAGTATTGTATATAGTTTTGACCATTTAATCATCGCAGTGTCCTGGCGGCCATCTTGAGTACAGCCCCATAACAACCATCCCAGTGTTAAAACCGCGTACAACCTTTTCGACCTTAATTTTAGTCGTATAATAATGGCAGATGTTAAAATTTTAAAGATATAATTACTACCCACTTAAATAATATTTAAGGTTGTTTCGATATGGTTAAAGTTTTATTTAGAAAAACTATACTGAGCTTTAGCTATTACTGAACTATCGAAGCGTTAAAATGTGTTTTTTCTAAATAGTAAAAGACATTCCTGTATTATTATTTTTCATAAAATTCTGTTTACAAATCATACTAATTTGAAGCCCCGGTATACTCCTTTTATTTTGGTTTAAACAGTATGCAGATGGAGAATTTATAAAACAATAGAACCATTTTAGTTCTAGACATTACGATCACTTTAGAAACTCAATCATGGAATAATATTTGAAGTATAAATATATAAATATATATATAAATATAAATAAATAAATAAATAAATATATATATATATATATATATATATATATATATAATTCAAATCATGTCGTCGTCCGACTGTACGATAAGAGTATAGAAAGGTTTTAGAGACTCAAAACTAGATAAGTTCCAAGGAAAACCTCTTTAGTTTTTGGAGTTAAAGATTAAAGGGCAGTTCGTCTGTTTGCACGATAACTTTCAATAGAAAGGTCCTAAAGACTCGTAATGTTGGTTTCTCTCATTGAAACAAAAATATTTTGGTTGTCCGGTTAAAAGGTAAAAGGTTGATTCATGTTTCAAAAATTGTATTTCTTTACAAAGCAATTCACGCTACGAGATTTGCGTCTTTAACAAGAGATAAATGTTACAATAACATCAACAACAGTTAAAAACTCAGGCAGGAAAACTGCAATTTCTGTGTAAAAAATATTTGTTAAATAAAGACAGCTTTTTGTTGGACTTATGTACTTTGGAGAAGAGGGAAATTCATTGTACTTGTTGGGAGCAAAGTACGAAAACATCTTCGCCCCAGTTCAAGGTCAACTTGCAGCATGACATCCTGCCCATTCTCATGGTTCCACATGTCAGAACAATTATTAAGTTTTCATTTCAGATAACCCTACAATGATTTGCCTGAAAAACGTTTGTGTGTAAGAATAGCAGTTTGAAGTAGTAACAGAGCTTTGCTTGATTGGTAGAAAATCAGCTACCATTCGAAATGGATTTATGTGGTTTATGTGGCAAGTTTTGAGATTAAAGATCAGCCAATCCTTTGAAGTACAGAAAGGTTTGCATGTAATACTAATGATGATGTTATAACTTGTAGTTTTGCTGATTGAAGCAGCAACACTGTACGTAAAAGCACACATTATGTCCGACAAGGGAGAATGTAATAACTTCGCGTTATACCGCACAGTTTTATTTCAGTACAGAACGTGGCGGCCAGGTCATTCAATGACGTCACGATTCCCATCCACATAAACAGCTGTCTGATGGCCCAAGTCTATAAACCTTGGCTAGTGTCTTCCAAACTAATCCGTACTCACATATGGGTCAACAGATCAACAGTTTTATATAAACTGTTCTGTCTCAAAATTAATACTGCAAGTTGTCCGGAAAAAGACATTTAATTGATGCTAATATTTAACCATCATAAACATTATTAAAAACTCATTTTTTATAAATTTGAAATTTTAACTATACTTTTACTAAAGTATTCTTTTGTACTTACGTAAATATACTTGGAAACCCACCAATGCTTACATTGTCTTAATATCTTTATAGCTCCACTTTGAAGTATCCCAAAAGTTAAATTTTAACCATATCCAATTCAGAAGAATTACAAGGTAATAATATGCCGTATTTATATAATTCGAATTCTATCGACAAGAATGCAAAAATAAACTAACTAATAATAAATATATTTTATCGCTTCTCTTATATTGTTATCATATTGATAACAAACGATGAATATTTTTATCACCTTATTATCAGCAGTATAGGCCTATTAATTATTTTGTAAAGAAATTGTCCTTTTTGGAACCTTTAATGCATCGTAAGAAAACTTTAGGAGAGCTATTCCTAAAAACGTTCAATAAAGATTAAATTAATATGATTGAATGTGATTGTTAGGATTTTTATAAAGGACATTAGCTGCGTGACAGAATTGCAATCTACAACCCAAAGCAGCTTGCATTACACAGTGAAGAAATCTTTAATTTCGTTCAAGCTCCAAAAATAAGGTACTTTTATATTTGTTATAAAAAATTAATTTATAAAAATATTGACAAATTTAGTCCTTTTGCATTTATTCCTGAACAAATACTTAAAAAAACCGCAATTTCGGCTTTGAATTTCATCTAACGTATTGATAAGGGTTTTTTTTATTGTTACAAAGCTATTGAAAAGTTTAAAAGTAAACCTTTAATGGTTTCTGAAAAGAAATAATATACGAAACACCCTAATAGTGACTGAGTAAACTGGAGAAAATTTAATAATTTCAGTCTCATATTTTTTTTTTTATATGCCTTAAAATATTGATAAATAGGTCTGAAACATTTCGTATAAAAAAGCAAAAACCTATTTTTTATTCATTTTAAGAGATACGGGAGCCTTCTAAATGTAACTTAAAGAGTTTAAAACTATCGGCCCTAAACACAAAAAAAAACCACTTATCACACAAATCAATGTACCAAAATAAACACATTCTACTTCTGGTTATAAAATACTTTAAAAGTATTGTTTATTAATGTTTTATTGCCTTTGAAAAGAGATTTTACAAATAGACTATTTTTCATGGTTATCACTTATATATCACCACATCTGAGTTTCAAAACCATACCAGTTTGTGGTGGTCCAATTGAATGAAAAATAAATAAACATGTGTTGGCCAAAGGTCTATGTTATCTGAAAATCCAGTGTTTAGGAGTAGGTGATGGGTGTGTTGCGAGGGTGGTGAGGAGGAAGGGGAGCAATACAAAGGGTGAGAAATAGATAGCTGGGCTTCCACCTCCTAATCTTGTCACTGGACAAATTGATCGTGGATATTGTAAAGAACAGTTATCGTCGTGGATTGTATTTAACAGTTTATCGAAGGACCAACTGTAGAGCCTTCGGGGAGAAAAATAACAACTAATTATAATTAGAATTACTGTTAACTAAGAATAAGTAGCAGTTAACGTGGACTGTTAGGCTTCACTGCCTTTATGATAGTCTGAACTGATGCCTAGATCAATGCATCACTATTAAATTTAAATACGTCTTCCAAATATGCTTTAATTTAAATCGATAATATATTACCAGATTATTTTCAAATTTCAACTAATTGATTAATATCTGTGCCCCTTCCTCTAAAAATATACAAAATAAATTTTGAATAGAAGAACTATTAATTAATCTGCTAGCTGATTATTATTGCTAGCTTAGGTTAAGCGTAATAGATTATTTTTACTTACTGGAATCGCTGATGATCCGCAGTCCCATCTCCACAGGGGTTCCTCAGCTCCGTAGGACTCGCAGAAACGTGGAAACAATTCAATCACGGACTTTTGAACCGCACCTTCACACCTGACACCACTTGTAACGGACGAGACGGGACTTGGGAATTAAATAATCAGGAAAACTAGTTGGCCGCAAAAATCTGATTTTAATTTAATCTTTCACATTAATAATTATTACGATACTATTCACATTCCCTAAACTGTACTTTTAAAATATATTAATAATTCATCAGCGAAACAGTAGGTTTAAAAAAATTTAGATTTTAGAGGGAAGGGGCAAACACGGAGCGACGCGTTACGTTCGAGTACCGGCGATCAACTCACTCCACGCACATACTTTTTCGCTACAAATTTTTTATTAAAATGGCGGACTAGACTCCGTACGGTGCTGCTCCCAAACGATTTACTTGGGCGTAACAGAGTCTAGAAACGACACAACTTGGCCAGACACAGGCTGGAGTCAGCAGAATCAGCAAATTTTTCAGCCAGCTGCAGCTAAAGCTGCCACGGGTATCGGGCTACTTCTGCTTAACAACAACTCAGTTGAGATCAACTAGAATATTCCGAGCAACTATTACTTGGACTTATATCTTACTAAATAAATATATAATAATCACTGTTCCTTATTTCCTTTTAATAATTTAGGTGACGGTAGATATTTTTGTAAGTAATAATACTTACATTTTACTGTTAGGGAACAATGAAGAATCGTTGGTTGGTAGTACTACAATATAAATACTGTAGTACTTCACTGGTCAATAATAATATTAACCTCACAGTGTCAAATGGTCAGGGGCTTTCTTAATGGGCCGTCCACACACCCCTCACCCTTAGACCATGCTGTCCTCAGCATGAGGTAACATAAAACGGTAAGTCCAATGTTCAATAGGTTTCCCTTGTTTTTTTTTTTTTTTTTTTTTTTAATTGATTCAGGAATTTGTTTCAGCTAAATCTCAAACTGATATTTAGGTATTGAAAATAGAAAAAAAGAAAAAAATGTTGGATGTCCTTATCTGGACTCTCTTTCGAAGTTAAAATTCGTACTAATATATCTCGCTAAAAAATCGATGGAAACTTGCAAACATACGTCGCTCGGGTGTGCCTCTCCCTTTCACAGAAAGTCAATAAAAACAAAAGCTTCATTAATTCAAAAATAAACTTTCAAAAATTCAAGGTTGACTAACATACTCAGGCAATAACAAATTTCGTTTCAGGAAACGAAATAAAATTTAACATAAAATAATTAAAGTAACATGGTTGTTGAATAGTGACATCTATAATTAATACGCTCACAACAAGAAAGACACTCTAACACTAGGCAACCAAACATGTTTTTAAAAACAAACAACCCTTAGTGACACAACAACTATTTGTGGGATTATGGAGAAGGAGGAGATCGTTAATTTTAAGTTTCCTACTCCTTTTTTTGGTCGAGCAAGCACACCACAGTGGATTGCTAAGATCCAATTATTACAAAAAAAAGGTATTTAAGTGTGTCGATTAGGAAATTTTAACCGCTACTTGCCCAGTATAGGTGAGGCCGCATGGGCTTTCACTCGGGGCCGCCGTAGGTCAGTCACCCCTTTAAAAATTGGAACAGTTGTTAAGTTCACAAGGTCTTACTACTTAAAACGAGGAATACACATTTTAAGTTAAAAAAAAAATACCAATATACAAATTGACATATATACTGCCATTAATAGCCAAAAACGATGTGGCAACTTAGAATCCTTATAACAGAACCTAAAGTCGTTTTGGCATTGCCATACACCTAGCAGTGCCAAACAGTGTTCACTTGATATTTTCTTAAATCTAGCATTTTTGAAAACTAAATTTAGAGGCATGCATACGATTACATAGCAACACATTAAAACAGCAAGTACTATTTGGCTCACTTGAACAGCAAAAATTCACGAATTACAACATATAGTTTCACTTAAAACAAATCATCTATTATACTATTGGCGTTTGAGTATTATTCGTGAGCTAGTTTTAAAATAATATAAAAGTGCTTGCGTAACATTTTGGTAAGGGCTGGCAACGGTACAGCAGTTGTCTTGCTGATGGGGCCCGGGAGATCCCACAGCAAGGCATTTAACCACAGTCTTAATTGCTGTGTGCTCATCATGTATTAATAATTTAATAATTTATTTATTTTCTTTAGGCATTCCACAGTCCAGTATTGGGAAGCGATGGGAATGGGTTATAAGGGGAAGGGGGTGGCCGGCTTTACCTTTCTGTGGACACCAGATATCACTCATTGGATATTGATCATAATATTAATTTATGAAAAATTCTCCCTTACCAGCCTCCAACGAAACCCTACGACTACTCGTTACACATTAATAATACAACGTTAAATTTTTACAATGTTACAAAATTTATACTATGAACGAAACATGGCAAAATCTTGTTACTTACTAACTAAACCCCCTGTAAATGGTCCCAATATTAGAAAATTCGATTTTCCTGTTCAAGGCCTATGATAAGTGCACCATGCAGGGTCGACCCTTGTAAGTTCACACGGAGACACATCAATCTCGAAAACACTGTCGAAAGTTCCTCATTCAGGTTGATTGAGCTCAACACAATATTAGAATTCACTTACGTTCGTAGGATCCTCATACGTCTGACACATTACGTAACGGCTAGTACACACCAAGCTTGGATTTCGGTTATGCGATAATACCAGATCCTCCTGGCACGCACTCTCGTTCTGGTTGGTTACTCACTCTCTAACGGTCTGCTCATCTGGGACAATCGACTTCCCAAGGTCCTCTGAGTTCTGCATCGGTCCGGGTAGCTTCGGGGGTGCCGTCGGCTACCTCTCAGGCTGGCACGGAGCAGATTGGCAAACTCGTACTCGATATCTCAAACAGATAAAAACAACAATTAATAACACATAAACGTAGCCCCCCACCCCCCCCCCCCCCCACCCCCCCCCCCCCCCACCCCCCCCCCCCCCCACCCCCCCCCCCCCCCACCCCCCCCCCCCCCCACCCCCCCCCCCCCCCAAGTAAACATTTATGAATGGAATAAATATAGAGGACAACAAGATGAAGCTTATCCTAAGCTGTAGTCAGGATCGAATTTTGTGAATTAACACATTAATTTAGAATGATGAATAAATGTATACTTTCACTGTTATCTAATAACCAACATATAGGAGCCCTACTTGTTGCGGTAAAAATTTCTTAAATGGCCTAAGATTAAAATAATATTTTATATATGTCAAAGATTAAATCGGGATTTATTTAGGGTTTCTTAAGTCCTAACTATGTCGAAATCAATTTTCAAGCTATTTACCAAGCCTTATAAAATTCTACACATTATTGTCTAAACGCCTGTGGGTGGTAATTTATTTGTAAAATACGTTAATACCATTAAAAATCTAAATTTCCTTTCAATATAAAAAAAGATTCTGGGCCCTTCTTACTAATTCAATTAACTCTGTATCTCCTACTACTAAGAAAATGGTGTTTAATAAATAAAATGCACTCGTGAATGTCAGTATAAACAAATGTTATAATTTTTTTGTTTTTTTGGATTCTGACTTAACTTCTTCTTTAATTTTCACATTCCCTAAACTGCAATTTTTTCCAATTAACGTAGCTGGTTAAACCCTTTGAAAAAAGTGAAATCAATAAAATATTTGGGTCTTTTTTGGCTTTGAATGAAAAAACTTGCCTTTGAACCGCATCATTTTAGGACTTGCCAATCAAAATTAAGATTCACAAATAAGAACCCATTTTATTTTTTACAGAAAATTTTTGTAATTCTAATCTTTTCAGAACCCTTTATTTTTTTGTGCATCAATCACAATTCTAAAACCTACAGTCATGCTCTACCTTGCTGGGGGGTTAACCAAAACTTTAATAGATAGAGATCAAGAACAACTCAAAATTTTTTTCTTCGAATAATTCATTTAAAAAATCTTAACGAGAGCAAGTCTCTATTTTCCCAATCCTACCTTCTTCAACATTCTCTTTTTTATATATTTAAGGTCCTGAGGGAACTGATTTTTTGTTATGGAGGCGGAAAATAGAGAAAGTTATTTATAACCAACATGGAACCAATTACTTTACAAGTAGGAGAAGCTTCGTATAAATAAAATAAGTTTTAAACTACCAAAAGTCAACATGATCTATTTTTCCGTCTATTCCATTCAATATTCTAGGCCCTAAACTTTTTCAACCAACTTCCGGCCTTCAAGTCAAAGAAGAACTCAATCAATATTATAGTATTTTTGTAAAAAGGACAGGTTTACGCTTGGCTTTATGGTCAGAAGGATTGTAGGGGTGTTTCACCAACGTGCTAGAGTAGTGGTTTTTTAAGCACGTATTTTAAAATGAATATACCTCTTCCCCACAGATGCTACAGACCGGGCATACAACCTTGTAATAAAACCATAATGCTAGACTCCTAAATTAGTTTATTTTAGATTAATTTAGTTTTAGAAATGTAATTAACTAATCAGTTAAATTAACATCATAGGACTGGTTAATCCCGCCCCCCCCCCCCCCCCCCCCCCCCCCCCCCCCCCCCCACCCCCCCCCCCCCCCCCCCCCCCCCCCCCGTGTGTGACCCCCCCCCCCCCCCCCCCTTTTGTGTTTATATAAAATATTGTTGTTAACCCCCCCCCCCCCGGGCCCCCCCCCCTCCGGCCGGATGTTGATTAAGGAATTGTTAATTTATATATTACAGAGCGTTTGTAATTGGCCAAAACTACTTGTAAAAATTTGGGCCAGTTTTTTTTCTCTCCAATAGGTTCAAAATGATTGTATTGTGGAATTTCTATCATGAGAAATTAAATTCATTAAATTCATATAATATCATCTTTAATCCCAAATTTTATCAAGATGAGATATAATGGGGGCGTCATAATTTTTATTTTTCAATTAGATGGAATGTATGTATGTAAATTTTAAACACTCGGAATCGGTTCTAGAGAAAAAAGTTTTAGTGCTTTGGTAATCATTTGAAGGGATTAAAATAAATATTTAGTAATTTAATCAAGGAGTGATTTTAAAAGAAAAGCTTTAATCGGTTTTTCAGTTAACAAACAGTGGGAACCTATATGACTTATTTTATACTATTTTTTACACAACCCCCGTGATAAACGGTGATGAACGTGTCGATGTCCCGTCCCATTCGTTTTGCTTACGGCCCGATACTTATATTCTACAAAGAAGTATGGAAGGACACTCTTTTTTTCTGAAGCATTTTTTCTTTGGGCTATCAGTTAACCGGATTTATATGACAATTATAACCACGTTCTATTTTCATAGGAATGATATGTAATGCTGTTATGTAATGATATCAATATACTGAGTGCCGAACCGTTTAGTTATTGATATTATGAGGTATAAGGCTACAAAAGGGTATGTTTGAAAAAAAAAACAAAAACTAAAGCATAGCCTATATGCTATATGTAAACAATGGTGGGTTTTCCGTAACAATTAAAAAAAATTCCACTCCTTTGAAGGCGAGGGTTGGGTTAAAATGGGTGAATGGCAAGGTATAATTTATAGGGGATTTTATATAGTGAATATCCTTTCATCAAAATACAGCAATGGAGAAAATAGGGAATAGTCTTAAAATATTTTGAAATACAAGCATCTGTGTTTAATGTCCAAACTTTGAAAAAAATTAACTCCATAAACACTACTAAACTACAACGTAATAAAAAACCTGTTAGAAAAGGTTTTAGGTCACCTCCACTAGAAACTGCAGGCAGTATTTTATAAAAATATAGGCAATTTCGTAATAATACCAAAATAAAAAAAAGCTATAACAATTAAACTGTAATAACTTTACAGTATGTATACGATTGAAGCTCCAGAGAGTAAATTATTTATTAAATTTATATATGTAAGGAGGATAGCATTTAGTAACTTGTATCTTTCATGTAATAGTCTACTAATAAACCGTCCTATTTAATTTTTATTTTTAAGTTTTTCTTTTAGGCCTTGGAGTATCCATTTTTTCTGTCTCTAAAAATTTTACCCAAAACTTGGTGGTCACATATTTCTTTAACACTTTCTAAATATATGTATTCCAACCAGCAGTCCTATTTCGCCACCGTTATTAGGCGACTAAGTATTGTAATTTTTTTACATTTTCTGTTTACAGAATTTCGAAATCTAAAGATAACCCCTAAACGGCTCGTAAAACCAATTCTTACCTGCTGTTTGAATTTCAAAAGCTTTGTAAAGGTTTATATTTATAAAAGTGTGTACATATAGCTTCCAAATTAATATAAATATACAAGAAATTGATATTTTGAAATATTTATTGTCATCAGATGGCAATAAAATCACTGGTAAAAGTAAGTCAACAAATTGGGATACCGATTATATAATTAATAAACCACTGTGAATTAGCAACTTGATTTGATTAGATCTATATCTCCAGGTAAATTAAAATGTATAAATAAAAGTCCTAAATATACTTACGGATAATACAATTAATAACCTAACATTGCATCACTGTGGGTCGTTGAAGATGTGAAGATCAAATTAGCATGAAAACGGACACCGTGTGAACAGTTCAGACAGACATTCGGTATTCGTAATCACAAAGGGATGTTTACGTGTGTGTTTGTTTATTATTTTGGATAAAGTTTACAAACTACACACAATTCACGCAACATTTAATAATATTAATAAATTTTTTTTTAGTTTTACACTTTCAGAATTAATCGGGTAACAGGTATAATTCTGGAGTTTGTTTGACTGGGAGGAGATGGGGTACAATACACAATACTTGTATATATTTATTTTGTGTTTTGAGCTACAAAAATATTTCTCGCAATGGGTAAACCGCCTAACAATATTAAATTTCAGTTATAAACTTAAACCAATTATGCACTATTTTAAAAGTGTATATAAAGTTGAAACCAACCTTAAAAAGACAAATTCTATTTAAGGTATAATTAATCCTGAGTTATGAATACGCGCCTGCAGGTTAAACGACGCAAAGTTACCTTGCAGACGTCTGCACGCAGGCAAATGGATGCCCTAAAAGGCTGCTGGTTGTAAACTTTGTACTCCTGGACCCTATGCCACTTGGAGGTTAACTGAGGAACTGCTAGTATTTTAATAATATTTCAGAACCTGGACCTCAGTCGATACCTGGGACTTTATGTGAAACTGTGTTAATATTTTTATAAATTAATATTAGAGACCTGTGGACCTTTGCGAAAACTGGGACTTTAATGAAACAAGCCACTTTATTTAATGTAGTTTTTTGCTGGAAATTCAGACCCTGGAGTTAATATGAAAAACTGGACCTCCAATGCAACCCTCCCTGATATTGCAGTTGTAATGTCTAAATACATTGTTTATTTCCCTGAAATATTCTTTTGATATATATATATATATATATATATATATACAATATATAATACTACTTTAATTCCAATCTCGACGTTATTTGATTTAGTACAAAATCTGTCATCTCAAAGAACCAGCCAAATGTGCTTCTAAACCCATACTGACAAAGCCTTCTGGCAGGTTTCTGATTATGTTGAGGTCTATCTCATGCTGACAGCTGATGTACACAAACCAATCAATTGCGATCTGTTTAGACTCCTAGCTGCCGATTTGATATGCCATGCGACATTCCCAGGCCCTAGAGCGATTCCTAGATGTCAACATTTAAGTGCAAGGCAGATGACCGAGTTCCAGTGTAATACAGTAGACTCATTGATCTCGGTGGTGTATGTTACAATGCCTGCGCTAAGCAAGTGTAAGAGGAGGAAAGCTGTAGTGTGTGATGTATTTTTGAGTTTATCACCAAAGATTTTTAAAGATTTTTTTAAATTTCGTCTGCGACAAAAGACAAGTAATGTATTTACTGATCGTGAGAAAGGAATGTTTTTTAAGCGTTAATAATAAAACCCTTGTCACTAGCGGAAACTTCCATCAACTTCCGGTTGCCAATTCGGGTCATCAAACCGTGTTCTCATGTAAGTTTTGTGCTCTGATGTTGCAGGAATAATTGGCATTTTTGGAGCAATGTTGTATAGATAACATATCTCTTTTCAACACATTCTTAATATCCTGGGTATGTTGCATTGAACAAAATTTCATTTCCTGCTATTAGTTTCAATTATTTGCTCGCCCTTGGAAGTTTAAAAAACTGTTTACATATCAGTTAAGGTAAATATAATAATACTCACTACTTAAAAACACAAATCGTCACCAAATATAAATAACACTTAGATAAAAAACAATAAACACCAAACAAAGTACTGTACTGGAATTGGTCAACCCGCTTATGTCGATGCGGGGTGCGGGACTGACTGCTCTCGGAGGAGTATAGTCTGTCTCGCATCCCAATGCGACGTACAGTCCCTGCCGTAATCGGCAGAGAGCCTGTACCCACAGTTTGAGTTAGTATTAAAAATCGCTGCGCAAATTCACAGGCAAGCTACGAAATTCTTTGCCTTTTGGGCTAATTATCCTGAGATATCCTAGAGACATGACTTTTTATATTTACTTGTTTATCTTACCGTATGTATTAAAATTTTTAAACAGGAGGTCCATGCTATAAAAATTGGGCATAAAGAAAGAGCTTTTATAAGCTCTAAACAGTTGTTACATGACAATGAGCCATGTTTTTCTCAGTCGATAACTGGCAGCTAAGGAAAAAACTTTCAAGATCGTAAAGAATACTTATTCGATATAAAACGGGATAACCTTAAGGTCACAGATATACTTATACGTGTTTATCTACCTATTAAATTAAGACTTATGGTTAACTACATGGTAAAATTTTATTTTCTTGAAACTATTTATATCATATTGAAGTCATTCGTTTAGATTTCTAGTCAGTTTAATGCAAAATGTAAAGCACTAAGCGTACGTATGAAATCTTTCTCGAGATATCTTACAACACGATAAAAGCTGATCTCTTAGGTTCACACTCATGGTCGTTTAACATAAAGAACGAACCATTCAATAATAATGAATACTCTACTGAAGAAATATTACGAAGAGCCATAAACTGAAAATTTATATTTTATACATATTTATAGTTTGCCAACAGTTACCTTATCTTGCCGAGTAGCTACGTATATTCATCCGACCGCTATAGTGACTTTTATTAACCAGCTCTACTGGTCGCCGTCTTGAATGTTGTGTCATAAGGAAACTTGTGGCTTATAGCGATCAAAATGATGTAATTCAGTATTTAAAATATTTAAAGTAACAAAATACAGTAAAATTTAAGTACGAATAACATGCTCAATCATGTAAACTAATGTACGTAACTTAATAACATGTAGTTAAAACTAACAGAAAAACATACTTTTAACTGATAATATATTGGTACGTTAATACCTTTGTTCTGAGGAACACAGTATTGCTAATGAAACTCCCTGTGTAAATAGCGACTGTTATTGCCGTGTTAATCCCTGGCTAAATTTGGGGTCATTAATGTTAATGAAACAAGGCTTGTCTCCTTTATTCAAGTTTTTCTTCTTTTGTTGTAGCCATAACACTATTATTCTTTGTAACAATATTTAAAACTTCCATGAATAGAGAGCGATATAGATGACATAATATTCATGTATTTTTATCATGATCCAATGAACGAACTTTAATCTCAGCGTAAGTGTGATAGCTGCATATGGAAGCAGATGCCTCAAGAGAACATGTAAATTGACTCGAAGGAGCTCTAAGTTTGTATAACAAGAAACAGATTAACTGACTAGGGTAGATAGAGAGGCTTAGTTGAGCAGAATGGTTCAATATAGCACTTAGTTTATGTTACAAGAGCAGAGAGGGGCACTAGAGCAGACAGATTGGCTAAGTAGAACAGGATAACTAAATAAAACACTTACATGACATTATATGAATATCCTGGTGCACTAGAGATGTAATGACACAATATTGGACAATAATATCTCCATCTTTTAACTTGTCCTAGCATTGTTTAGACGTTGTGTTTAAATGTAAAATTGGATAATAACCGTGAAATCTGTCGTATACATTTGTTATTTGTATAACATTATATTCAGCCTACATTCAATATTAGTAATTATTTAAATACCCAATAAACATATAAAAATTCCCTGAAGTCTCATATATCTTGATTTCTTCCCGGCAATTTGTTACATAATCATCAAAAGCTTAGTTTGGCCAATGTTGGTTAGATAGTTCAATCGTGTATGTATGTAAATTATATTTGCCAATGTGTAAGTTTTGAATATAAACACAATTTATTGATACTGTTATGCTAGAATTGTTATGTGCACTCCCCTTGCATTATGCAACAAGATATAAAATATTTACGACCTAAAATGTGGATTTTGTAGTGCAAAGTGTGAATTTTTATTATTGATTAATTTATTGATTCCTGTGTTGGTGTTTTTTTTGTTAGATACAACATTAGCAGACACGTGGAGTAAAACATAATATACAAATTACTCGCTTTAACATTCAACCATAATATTGAGAAAAGGGATAAATATGATAGCGGAGAGTAGGATAGAATAGGATAGGATTATTACGTAAGTATCAATGTAAGGAACACAACTATATCTTACTTTCTACTAAGAGTTTGGTTGTACAGGCCTATATAAAAATGTAACAGTATTTGTCAATATAAAATGGGTAATAATATGCATTCACCTTATTGCATATAATAACAATTATACAGTATCCTCAATACTATTTCCGAATTTGGTCTCTTTAGCTGGCAGTGATAGAGTAACATAATTATGATACGTGTAAAGGTATGATAAGAATTTCTAAGAGGCACAATGTCACTCTCCTCTTATCAGCGCAACCCTCCGCCTCTCCCTCCTAAAATTAAAAATACATTAGAAGATTTCTAGCGTTTAATATTTGTAAACTCTTTATGAAATCAAGAATTCGGCTCAACTCAAGATAAAAACCAACATGGATGTACTGTTATTGTAATGATTAGATCTATACGTGATATAAGAATAATAAAATTAAGACTGAAAAATAATAATATGACTATTAGACGGCAATTTTCTTAAGTTTGTACTTTTATGACTGATCGATTTTGAAATAAACCTTAAGTGTGTCCCTAAAGTCGTCCATTGTATGAGCTACAACCATCAAATTAATGTGAATTATTAAGTGAGCAGTTTAGCTCCAGTTCATCTTATTCTTAATGCAGCGTTTGGAATCTAACGCTGTCACAAACTTCACTCCTGGAATCTGGAGTCATGGTTCGCCTGAAATTAATCTAAAAATATATCAGCGACGAAGAAGCTTCAAAAACGAAAACTTATGGCGTATTTTCAACATTAGAGACACGTAGACTAAAAAATATAGTGTCATCTAGGTGAAGAGGTGTTCTCATTGTCTCATTAGGTCCACAATTGAGTGCACTACGATGGTTATAGAGACGACCCAAAACATGGTGCAACAAGTGAGTTTTCTACAAGTAACGTAGCCATTGTGGGAAGGGTGAATCTTTGAGTTTAGCTCCAGTTCAGCCGAGAAACTCGGTTGGGTCCACCGTGCTTTAGGATCATTGACCTTGGAAATGGTTGATTGCATAGAATTTACAATGGTGTATCTAATTAAAGGATTTGAACGATCAATTAAGAGCTGGAAATTCGTTCGCGTACAATTGGTTACATTATTCCGTAGGCTGTTATTTGTTGTTATTGGCTTATCGTAGCACTGTCTATGTAATTATTCCTTCCTTTACATCATATCCTACAATTAGCATGTGAATTAGATTTGTCATGACTCTTACAGCTTTATTACGTTTCATTAAATAAGCTGGCACTGTGTTAAACTTTTCAAATAAAATTTCGGAATTGCTTAACTTTCTTTTTAAGCCGCTGAGCTTTCACTTTCTTTCTTTTAATGTTTTACAAATACATTAGGCAGTAAAACATTACCACTTTGAGTTGGTTAAATGTAAAATAGGTCCTGACCCATGAGGACTGAAAAAATAGTGTTAGTAACTGAAAACCTCACTTAGTATAAGAAAAGGAATAAGATAGGCCAGAAGACTTGTCCTTGTCGGTTGCTAGTAACAGCCCTCACACATTTCTTGCAACTGTCCTTCTCAAAGCTCACAATTAAACCATCCGTCTGTGCTGTTTTAGTCACAAGTGACAGTAGGTTTTGTACTTTTGATGTATATTCGTCATCAACTTCATAGTTCTAAACATTCGTTTGAGAAGAAAACATCTTTCAAACTTAATAGCTTACAGACACACGTTTAGGTAGTTCGTCTGAAAATGTTTATCTTTGTGTAGTAAATAATATTTAAATCATTTACAAAGAACACTATGAATTTATATAGACATTATATATACAATTATATATACTTGACCGGGAAACAAGACAAAATCAACTATGGAAAAAAAATTGTAACACCGGAGTAATTTAAAATAGTCATACATCTACACTTTTTGCTAGATGCAACAAGGCAAACTCAATATGGCCTACAATATTGCGTGAGCATCAGGAGGTAACTGATAGTTTTACACAAAGGCATTTATGAAGGTTTAAATTAACATTTATCATTGTAATATCTTTAAAATCATTCAGTAACATAGAAAAAGCAAAAAATTCCCTGTGTCATTAGTGTACTTGGTTTCTTACTTTGGATGGAAAACACTAATTACAATGAACGTAAATTACTTTTTATTCCTCTAAACGTGGGTTTTAAAACGCAGTAGATATATATTTATTTAGTAAATATATTTATTAAACACATAAAAGAAACCAGCTTAGATAAACAAATTTGAGACGAATATAATTTATTAAGCATTAATTGCATCATTCATGATTTCTAATAATGAATTTAATTTAAAACAAATAGGACCATCAATATTGATTTTTGAATGAGTAAAATGTTTCAGCCATTGAATATTCACTGAAAAAGTGTAATCACTCTTTGAGTTCTCTCCAAAGAACTTTTTAAGTCAATGTCAAAGTCAAGATGAGGACTGCAATGTCGATTGCGGCGGCTTTCAATGTGGTTTCACCTTTGCCACGTTGTGAAAGAAAACTCTTCTTTTCTTCTACACTCCTATCTTCTCAAACACTTTCATCTGTAATTATTTACAGCTTTCATAAAATGTTTATTAATGATTGAGGGCAGATTTGAATGTACCCAGGTAATTATAATATAGGCTTTCTTTTTATATTTTTATTAAAAATGTAAACACTAATTGATAGAAACGTAAGGTTTTATTCATTACAGAGTGGTATGATATTTTATTTTATAACAAGATTATTCAATAAATAATTTTTAAATTAGAGAAATATTAGTGCCAATATTGTAGCCCTATAAACATAGCCCCTGTGAACCTGGTGAACTTCATGTGGCTTGGCGTTGTCTCAAATACGGCAATTATGCTTGTTAACCTATGTTAACCATTCATTCAGAAATGTGCTTCGTCGCTGAAGATAATATTTCGGCCGAAATTAGGGTCCTCTTCCAAACACACCAAAGACCACTCGGTTGTCTATGGTCATAAACTTTGAGCTCCTAGGTCAGTTGTATTTTGTACAGGTGCAGGCATAAATCCAGATGCAAAATTCTCCAAGTTGAAATTTTGCGAAAGGCCGAGTTCTTGTGCACGGCGAGGAATTGACTGCCTCGGGTTCCTCTGCACACTTTCACGGACAGCGGGGACGTTCTCGATAGTGCTGTTCCTTTGACGTCTGGGTGTACGGTTGTTTACCGAACCGGTCTTATCGAATTGAGCTACCAGACGTTGAAGAGTTGACATTGAAGGGCCTCCGCGTCTGCCGTAAAATGGTCGCAACGCAGGTAACGTTTTAAGTAATGAACACTCATTTTGATAATAAAGTTTAATCATCTGAACGTGCTGCTCAATCGTTTAATTTGTCATGATGAAATAACTTGCCATGAAATGGCAGCATTCACTGAACAACAAGACACTAATGAAACAGTTGACACCAAAACAGCATGGCCGCCACAGGCTGCCAACATGTACCCGCCCAAAATGAAAAACCTTTTAGTTACAAGATGTTTAAGATGATTTCCTACTAAAGGAAAATAATTAGTAAAAAAGTAAGTATGAGCTGATTACCTTCAAGTGACCTCTCGCGTACAGGATGAAGGTACTTGATGATACTTCTTAAACGTTAAATACATGCGTTAGAGCTAAAAAGTTATTTTCCGGTAGTTTAAAGATGGTATGATCGTGCCCACAAACGTATATTTTAACCCCCTACCTCCTGTATTCACAAATAAAAATTTTACGGGTTATTATTCTTCAGTGAATTTTAATTTGAAAAACGAAATGTTGTTTTGGAAAACAATTTCAATCAACAAAATGATTGCCATAGAAAAAGAGGAAAAATAAAACCCTAACTTTAAAGGTAGATGTAAAATACACTAATTGTCAAGTAACAGACTTTGCTGACGTTTGATACACAATTTTAAGTGTATAGCTTATTTCATTATTGAGACAGATGGTTATACACCAAAGAATATTATATCTACAGACAGAAAAAAGAGAAATTGTCCCAATTTATTGAGTTATAGACCTTAATAATGTTGAGCCAAATCTCGAAATATCGAGTGGACAGATAATGTTGTTTATTTAGCTATTTTTCACTATAAGACCTTACAATTTCCATAGTCAAAGTATTCAGGGTTCACCAAATCTTCTATAATCTTTGAGCTCCAAAATATTTCAAATTCTGATGAAATAAACTACAAGTAACAATTCACTCAGGGGAGAGTGCCAGGATTTCCTCTCAGTAGTTTTATGGTTGCCCGTAACCTAGAAAGCCTGACCTTAGCGAAGTTTTACACGTACCTGTACTCTGTGTTATTTATTGTTTAAAGTTCACTCGAGTTCTGATACATTCTTTTCTTGACAGACCGTAGCATTAACTGCTACAGAAACGGATGTGTCAAATGTAAGAACTCATTTACAGAACTCACTTCGGTAAAATGTTCACTAAAACCATTGGTTTCTTCTTGATAAATGCCTACAATTGATATTATAGTTAAAGAAAGTCAGCATTTAAATATAAATACACACACAATTTTGTTGTATGATTTGAATAGAAAGGTAGAGTGTTGCATTATGTGCTATAATTAAACATTAACTTACTCGTTATCTTTTGTATCTAAATCTTCCAAAATTCGTTATCAATGATTTCATATTACTAAATGTATCAGTTTTACACATAGATAACGGTTGTTTGTAGCTGTTACGTACATTTCATAATATAACCGCTAAACAAATTTCTTTACTTTGAAAAACTATATTGTTTTTTCCTGTACTATATGTGATGAGAATACAGTAAAACGTCATAATCCGGATTAATTGGGACCGGACCACATCCGGATTATAAAATTATCCGGATTATCGAAATTACCTTAAAAAGGACAGTATATACTATTTAAGTACACAAAACTTTTAAAATTTTATATTTTCTCTTACGCAGTAAAGGGTTTGAAGGTGAAATTAATCAAAAACATCTCTTATGTTCAAAACACTGCATTGTAATTTGTTAGTAGCAACATGTTTACAGCAAAACATCAAACACTATTTGAGCTATAAAAAATGCCTAAAAGGTTTTTGAACAGCAGTAGTGGTTTGGCTCCTTCCTCGGCCACTCCCCGACTCCTTGCTACGCGCCTTTTCGCCATCTTCCGCTTAACGCTAAGGAACATAGTGCAAGGGCAAATGGTACGATGTTTTAATTTTTGCTACATACAAATCCGGATTATTGACGGTCCGGAGTTTTGACGTCCGAATTATCGACGTTTCTACTGTAGGTCAGCTCGCATTAGTATTGAAAGATCCAATAGAACCTAACGAAAGACTTGCCAACCAATCCACAAAATATTAAATGTTACATTGTCATTAGTAAGCTCAAGCTTATTACAAATTTGTTTATTCTTTGGTAATTAGGTTGCACAGCAGTTTCTACTCACTAAGTCGTCAAAAGACTATGTACTGGTATGTTTTGGGGTAGTTGTCATGTATTAATATGTAACGTATTAAAATGTCGTATAATTGAACTGATTTATACAAACTTTTTATTTTGTCGTCGCCATCATGGTTACTTTTTTAGAAAAATGTAAAAATTTTTACAGACGTTCAGCCAAATCTAATTGAATGACCTGTACCATAATGACCCTTGTATAGAAATGAGGCTTCAAGCAAAGGTTTTCACTTATGATATCGCGTGGACAGACAATACAATAAAAAATAAATTTTTCCAGCCCCTCGAATATTAGGCTCTGCTAACGATCACCCAATAAATGACGATTATAGGAAATAAGTTTATCTACTTGCCAAATGAAAAAAAAATATTTTAAAAAAATGATAATTTTTACAAAGAGTTTTCTTTTATGAAAAGAATACAAAGTATTCATATAAATGCTATGACATAAAACTTTAACCAAGTGGGCATAGGCCTTAGCCTTGAAAATATAATAAAAAACAGACTAATGTAAAAAACTTCAGTTCAGTTGACAGTTTTCAAAAAGTTTTAAGGAGCTGTTTACGACCACGACCGTCTGGCTAAATGATTCGTGACCTCAAGGGGATATTAGGGCTGCAAAGTTTCTTCCCCAATTTCATTTGGTGAGTAATTCCGTTTTTAACTTAAACTCTGATCGAGTTTGAAATCGTGGATGAATAATTAGTCAGTCAGTCAATCAATCAATCATTCAGGTCGCGAAACCTTCTTTTATATATGTATGTAATAGATATTATAAGAATATGCGTGTTAGATTGAAACATAATTTAAAACTTCAGACCAGTGGGTTTAAAACGATATCTCCATCTGATAAAAGCGGGTCACAGCCCATTAAGTTTTAAACTGTCTTTTCTTGTCAATAAAGAAAAGTCACTGATGGAAAGTGGAGAGTTTATTGTTATATGACGAGATGTTTCATGTCAGAGTCCTTTATACCTAATATATTGATTATGTTTACTCAGTATTAGTTTATAACTTATATCCCTTTACGATGCAAAAGAAGGAATGCATATTACATAATGAATTTATCGGTGGTTTACAACAAAATTTTATGAATTGCTTACACGATAAAAAATAATTTATACAAAAAAATAAAAAATACATGTCTAGTCTTTATTTTCGATAAAAAGGTTTATAATTGAATCTGTTCGACAGGAACAAGTTATTTTCTACAAATTTGCATAGATATTCGTAATTATAACGTGTAATCTATACTTAAGGTTTGCTTATCAATCCAAATTATTTTAGCCGTAACTCTTAAGGAGACATTTGGAATGGTAGGTTAACATTAGATTATAATTTTAAAGGTTCAACCTACATAAATTAATTTTAAATGTTTTCCCCAAATATATTAAATAAAATTGAATTGATAACAAATAAATAGTATTATTCAAATATGATGAAATGCACAAAGTGTGGTATGAAATCAAAGTTGTCTGCTTTTTTAAATCTATATAAATATAGTATTAAATTAGTATGTAGATTTTTATAGTTAAAAATTATAGTTTGAAAAATGTTTATAACTATGTAGACCTTAAGATAACCGCGAAAGTTATCATATTTCAAAATATGCTTGTAGGCCTATATTAGGTTTTTGGGTGAGGTGTTAAATCCTATAACCAATGAGTTTAATATTTAAATGCAAATCACCAAACATACATGGTGTATTAAAGGCAGAACAGAATTGCAACTAGTCTAGACCAAATACTATGCCACATGAAATTTTTTGCTATGTTTCTGTTAATTTACAACCATATGAGGTTTCACGTGAATGAGATAGTTCATAGTTTAGTTTTAGTAAGCATAATGCTTGTGCTGTTTGTAACATTATGATTTACAAAATTTATAATTTTAAACAAATAGAAAGAAATATTTCGTATAACGTATCTACACATAATGGTAAGGACTAATTATAAAATGTAGTATTACCTTAAATGTGCAGCTTTACTTAAGAGAGAATTGAAGTAATATAAGGTAAGCACATATGATTGGTTTGAGATGACAAAAAATGTTATATTGGCTTAGGTATATATATATATATATATATATTATATATACCTCATATATATATATAGTATATAATATATATACCTCATATATATATATATATATATATATATATATATGAATATATATATATATATATATATAATATATATATATAATATACGAGGTTTCACGTGAATGAGATAGTTTTCATAGTTTAGTTTTAGTAAGCATAATGCTTGTGCTGTTGGTAACATTATGATTTACAAAATTTATAATTTTAAACAAATAGAAAGAAATATTTCGTATAACGTATCTACACATAATGATAAGGACTAATTATAAAATGTAGTATTACCTTAAATGTGCAGGCTTTACTTAAGAGAGCATTGAAGTAATATAAGGTAAGCACATATGATTGGTTTGAGATGACAAAAAAATGTTATATTGGCTTAGGTATATATATATATATATATATATATATATTCACTTCGGTTGTATAATGCAGAATTGCTCTATTATAAAAAATTAGACTTCTTAGTTTAAATTTCTTTTAATATTTCGGCTTTGCCGTTTTCAAAAAAGGTATAATAAAAGGTATAATTAAAAAGTATAAAACAAAAATAATAATAAGTGAACTAAACAATAGTTTAAGTATATTGTATACATCCAATGAGAATGTAAACTAATCCAGACTTAAAAAATTCACAGATGATCTAGAACTTTAATCTGTATCTCTCATTTCCTAGACATGAATAAAATTACTATTACATCAGAAAATTCTATAATTAATTGTTAAGTTACAATTAACCATTAAAAATTACCGCAAAATGTCACCCTAGCGTGTGCTGTTTATTCAGTAACGAGACCCATTTCATGAGATTAATTCATAATATCGTTGGAATAATTTAATATTACTATAGAACGCTCATTGTTTACGTAAGAAGCTGAGTGAAGACATTGCAATCAAGAGAGCATTATTGTACATGTACAAAATACATACCGTAGGTTTATCATATGTAATTAACTGATTATGCAATTCGTAATATCTATTAGAATCCTCATGCCCACATATTATCATTCCTCACAGTCTCAGAAGAAAATTTCTTTCGGCTTACAAATCAAAATAATGAAAGAAAATAAATAATAATGCTTTATTTGCAAGGGTTTCACAGTCATTTACTGTTTTTCAGAACAACTCAAACCATCGGTGGCCTTAAAATAATACTAAACACTAAATAACAAATTAAAATATGATTATACATTCTTAACTAAAATATAGGCTAAATTAATAAATTAAAATCTAGTTGCTCATTTTAAATTCGAATAACAAAGTCCGTATGCTATCTTATAAACTAACAGCTTAACTATGTTACCAGGAATTACAAATTCTTTAAAAAAGCATTATGCTATGCATTATTAAGTATTAAGGCTAGTGGGAGGCCGACAATTTACAATTTAGGGCCAACGTTTGAAGAGATTCCTACTCCCGACTGTAAGCCTGAATTAAAATAAATTAAAAATATAGCTATGGCAAGTGCTATGCTCTGAGACCTACTCCCGGAACAACAACAGCACGTTAGGTGCTGTGGTTTCTTGTGTCGTAAGACCTTGGGAACCATGCAGGACGTAAGTAGCCTGCAAACGTATTCCATTGGCAGCAAATTGATCGTTCTCGAAAGGGGGATAAGTGATCGAATTGCCTCAAATTAACAATGAAAGTTATAGCATAGTTTTGAAGTTTCTGAATACAATTCATGTCAGCCCACGAGATGCTATTACCGTAAGCAGAAAAGAGTAGAAATGGAAAAAACCGAAAAAGATAATCGAAGACATGAGCTTAAGATTAGAGAATTCCGGCAAACAGGTTTCTAGATTTGTTCAGGCCTCTCATTCTACCAAGAGCACACTGAATAGCATAAGTGACTGAATAGCTATGATCAGAGAATTTAGGTTTGCTATTTTAGCAAACTTCTATAATTTTGATCATTTCGATCTCACACTGCCAAAAACCTCTCCCTGCTCATCAATGCCTGACTTTGTGGGATGACGCAAGGAGATTTTTATACACAGATCATTTACTGATATTTTAAAGGTCACAGAATTAAAATGGGTGATGACCTCACAAAACTAACTACGATCATAGGAGTATTGCAACTGGCAATTTTCAGCATACATATGGGCCCCGCAATGTTTAATAAACGTAAGAAGTCAGAAGTGTACAAAATGAATAATGCAGGACCAAGACAAAATTCTTAAATGTACACCTACCTAACTACAGAAGTAGATAAAATTTCACTATGTCCAATAGAGCGATTTCACCAAAACCACTGAAGTAAATGTTAGCCAATAACATCTTGTTAAACTCTATGGCCGAAAACCTGCGAATAATATAACACATGATAACTAAACTATTATTTTCAGCTGTTCCTAATATCAATTAGATCACAAAATATATTTTTTAGAACACGACACGTACTGTTGTTTTTATCTAAAGGCAGATAGTGGTATTTTGAGGAATGTTTTTATCATTCATGTATTTCATCATAAGAAGAGTGAATATTTTCCGGAAGTTTTGAAAACTGTAGTCAGAATTGAAATGGGTCTAAATTGGCTAACACTATGAAAAGTGGGCAGGTTAGGTAGGCACACTATACTTTCCTTCCACCTCTGAGGAAAAGCTTTAGTCAGAGAGTCGATTACGAAATGTGTAATGGCACATAAAGCATAGGGGGCTCATGCCTTTAATCATGTGTATTGATATTTCATCGAATCCTGCTTGTTCTTGATTTTATTTTGTTAATTGATGGTCAAACATCAGCAATAGTGACTGCATGGAATGTATAACAGATTCGGTATAATTGAAGATCATCATTCATGTTCAAATATAAAATATTTTTATTACTAGCATCATTTGCACTGTCCATCTGTGTAAAAATGTATTTATCTCATTTAAATCTATATAATAAGTTACATTCTTTCTGGTAGACTGTCCCTCAACATATCACTGTTTAAGGCAAGTCCAGAAATCTTTGTGGTTACTAGAAAATATAATTTCTTTGCATTCCATACTAATTGTCCCAATATTTATCAGCCCTGGTTTTCTAGTATTTTTTATGTCATTCCTTTAATTTTGTCCTTAAAATAATGTCCCTATTTCTCCTGGGTGGCTTATTCTTTGTCACTAATTTGAAAACTAAAGAAACTTACTCATAAAATAAATTTTTAATATTCTTTGTGGTAAAGTGCAAAATATTGTCGACTTCCTCCATCCCATTCCCAGTCAGTTTCAATGAAAACAGCTACAAAACGTTATTTATTTATTCAACTTCGAAAGATGTCTGTAAGTAATCGTAATAAACATATGTTTCCTTTCTTACCAAATTTAACTGAACAATAAATCAACTTGTGGTTCGTTATCTCTACTCCCATATGGTCCAAAATACTTGCTTCATTGATGACACCAGCTGTTTTCTATTCTCAGCCGAAAAAGGTCATGGTCCTAGAAGGTGGCTGAGATTGTAGTCCACACTCTCGTTAACTCCATTGTACTCTGATAACTTGTATTGTATTTGATTCCTTTAAGATTTAGCATAAAACCTTAGTTAAAGTTGCAAGACTTCGGCACTAAATGAATATTACAATCACTTAAACATAATACAATGTTTACATCCATTGCTAGGCCAACAAAGGAGAATGTAAGAAAAATACGTTATCGAAGTGAACCTCATGTGTGGCGGTCTGTTAACCACAGATACATAAAATAACTACCCTCAGCTTTGACCACCACACAAGGAGTTTCTCTACCAAGGTTCTGCATCATCAGTTTTGGTATATCTTTTCTCAACACTCTTCCTTGACTTCTTGCTCCTGGATATGATCCATATGGCATAACACAGGGATATCACATAGAAACTAACGTCAACGAGGCAAACCATATTTCTTAGGACAAGATACCTCTTTTCCAACTCAAAAACTACAGAAAGTATTGCTCCTTCAGGGTGTCGTATTTCAGAATATGTTCATGATATAAAACTTTGAAGTTATGAAATGCTCATGAACTTTATCAATGATTATAGAAGCACATGCATGCGTGGACTCGAAATAAATTCCAGTCGCGTTCCTCATTTCTCTAGCTATTACAAAGCTCATGCCACTCCACAACAGATATAAAACATGACCTTCATCGGAGAATCTATGTAGAACTCTATCAGAAACAGAAACACATCTTTAGACTTTCACATAAGTAATGATTAGAAAGAATTACTACATCACCAACAACCGGAATCATAACCAAATCAGAAAACTCAATCACAACTCAATCCGTACAAGCTATTTGGTCTCATTATACGACATTGTTTCCCAAAAATTTCTCCATCAAACTGATTTCTGTTATTATATCTCCTAATTATCTCTGCAAGTATTGAACCATATCCCTCTACTCTTGGGAAGTATTTTTCTCATAAATTTACTGTATTTTTATAAAATTCATAATATATATATATATATATATATATTATATATATACATAGTTATAAAATGATGGCCTGTGTGCTGATGATATTTTAATGTTATAATATATTTGTATATTATGCAGACATTGGCATTTCAGACGACAACGCCTTCCCAAAAGTTTTTCCACTTGAAAGATATGATAGCATGTCAAGACCAACGGTTGAATAGTAACCTTACATGGAATAAGGGTCCTTCATTTGTCACTCCAGTGGGTTGTCAGGAAGGGGGAAATAACAAGCAGTGTCGTGTGCATTTGTCTCTGACGCCTAGTAACAAGCGAGATTCGCCCCATTGTTGCCAACTGAGCCAACCACTCGTGCCAGTGTTACCATCACCATCATTTAGTTGGTTTCAGCTGCAAACAAGCTCTTAGTTGATTACTTCCGGTCTTGGGCTGCTTCATGGCTGAGATCTAGTTGGACAACGCCACAAGAAGATATGGCCCTGGATTGGAGTACTTCTAGATCCAACTTTAAAAACATTTTCACTCTTTACTGAGATAAAAATTCAGACACAAATAATTAACAAGTTAGAACATGTATAATTTACTCATAAAAATACCATCATAAATGACTAACTTTACGGCATATTAAATGTTTTCCTAGAAACATACGTTACTGCCTGAGCGTCAGCGAAGCCATCACTGAAGGTCCTGGAAAAGTTTCATTTCTGTCTGTATATCTATCTGCACGATATCTTGAAAACGATCTAAACCTAAAGAATAACATTTTGTAAGTCTCTCTCTCTCTCTCTCTCTATATATATATATATATATATATATATATATATATATATATATTGTATTCCTGAAAAAATAAAGAATTCCTAGAATCACCATGATAGGCATTATGCTATTAAACCGAAATGCTATTCATTCATGATTGATTTTCACAACCAGTCTGAAGTTCTTAGTGCTTGCAAATAATTCCACTGTGCAGTAATGTTTATGTCACATCCAATATTATTTAGACATTTTTAGACCCATATATGAACAAAAAACTTATCAATAAATATAATTGAATCACAATAACATTTATGTATGTAGTGTGTACAGTATTATACTATAATAAATTATTTTAGCGCAAACATAATAATGTTTGGTTTTTTAAAGCTATCCATACTTATTTTTTTGTACATATTATTTTAAGCTGAATGAATGAATGAATAATATTTGAAATGAATTAATGAATGAGTTAATAATATTTATTTCCCAAATACAAATTAATAACACGTACAATGTATCTATATCACCATAAATCTTACATCCATTATTAACATAATAGATAATCATCTAGATATGGTAAAAACGGTTTCAAAATAATTTAAGAATACTATTCCATCAGGGAAAAATAGGGTCTACATGGGCAAGTAGCCTGTGCGTAGACCCGAGCCATTTCGGCAACGATATAGGAACGGATTTTTAGAAAAAAAAAATTGTTATATGTGATAGAATATTTTGTAATTAAGAAAAAATTAAATAGTAAAACAATAAAAGAAATACAAATAACATTAATGTTTATAGTTTTGGAGCAATCAGTTAACGATATCAAACAAACCCACCTCTTTAAGCTAAAAAAAAATAAAAAAAAATAAAAAATAAAAATATATCAAACCATAACAATCTAATATCTGTCGATACAACTATTTCCTTCCAGGGGCAGCCGGATGTGTTGCAATGACGCAATGACTGAGGGGTAGGTGAGGGGGGGTCAAGGTCAGGTCCTCCTGTTGTACCCGGTCACAATGAGGGCCTCGGACTTCCTCGTCACTGAGACTGATCAGCAGTTCCGACACTTTCCTTTTAAAAGTCGATAATGCAGTTGTTTTGAAAAAGTTCTACGCCTTCATATTTTAAGCACAAATTTCGGTAGAGTAGTTGAGAAATGTAATAACAATTAGTAGTTGAAAAGATTTAATAAGATTTGGAGGTAGTAATTCCTATGTTTCTAGAGTATCTAGTACTGTAATTATGAGTAATTGGAATAAATATTTCGGTAAAATTATTGAACGTGTGTATTAATACAGTTTTAAAGAAAATTTGTCTGACTGTTAAAAAACTCTAGTCTCTTGGAATAGGGTACTGGTCGGGCAACGCTTACTCTTCCTAAAAGCAGCTTTTAATATTGATTTTTGAATTATACTAAGGTTATGGATTAAAGTTTTATTTTGCTCCACACCACGCAAATAATACCAAAAGACAGAATCGACTGTACAAATGCAAAATAAGCTACTCTAATTTCGTTTACGTTCAGAATATTTGTTAACTCTTTAAAAGCAAAAATATATTTCCTTAATCCTGTTTTTCAAATACTCAACATGTTCCGTCCATTTCATACGATTATCAAATATAATTCCCAGAATATTTGTAACTGCTAACACGCTGTATATTTCAACAGTTACAATTAGTGTTTATGTAATTTCCACAAGAGTGAATGGTCAAGTCAGAGAGTACATAATCTGATTGTGTAGACAACGAAATTGCCATAAATTTAGTTTTTGAAATGTTTAGTGTTAAAATATTTTGATCGAGCCATGTTTTCACTATTGCCAAATCACTTAGAGCAATTTAATCGTACTTCATTCCAGGTCTTTCCCCCGCGTTTAAAATAAGAGTGTCCATCGGCAAAAAAGAACTAATTTACTTGTTATATTCAACTTAGATATATTATTGATATACGAGTATATTAGAAATAAAATGGGCCCAAGTGTGCTTTCCTTGGATCACTCCGTAATTAATGGGCATTTTGATCGCTGTTGACACCACAGATCGTTGTTATCTGTCGCCTATCTGAGAGGTAGGACTGGAACCAACGGAAAGAGCGCCGCCCCGAACACCCACAGCCTTGAGCTAATCTAAGAGCTTATTCCTGTTTACAGAATCAAATGCCTTTTTTAGATCTAAAAAAAATTAACATTAGACGCTCTTGACTTGCTATTGCTTGATTTATTTCTCTGCAGACATCGAATAGAGCATTTGAAATGTTTTTGTCTGACCGGAATCCATACTGTTTCTTCGACATAATATCATGAGTAAAAGAGATATTCGACCAACTGTTCTTTTATTATTATTTTTTCCAATATTTTAGACAAAACACTTAACAGAGATATCGGTCGGAAATTACTTTTATCGGTATGTTCGTCGGCTTTATGAATCGGTATAACTTTAGCTATTTTAAACATATTTGGGAAATTACCAGAACTAATGCTCAAATTAATAAGTGTAGTAAAGGTTTTGCAAAGAATATTTACATTAAATTTAAGAACTTCAACTGAAATGCCATCGCAACCGGGGGCAAGACCCCCTCCCGCCGCAAACCGGATAAATGACGTAAGATGTGTTCCTCTGTGACAGTATGGCAGTGTGAAACAACTGTTCATGTCGGTAGTCCTGCGTCAGTCACAACTGGGTCGCCGCTAGAGTTAATGTTGTTTGCTAATATTTCGCCTACATTCACAAAGAAGTTATTAAATTCATCTGCTACATTTTTAAACAAATCGTTGTTTACATTAATATGTGGACAATATTTTGGATTTTAAAAACGTCTTTTTGTACATCCCTCCCTACCAATTCTCCAGAGAATGTTTGGATCTTTTCCGGATTGATCAATCTTTTGATTTATAATAATTCTTTTTGTTTGTTTGATCAAGTTACTGACCATTTGCGCGATGTGCTCGAAAGATTCCTCTGAAAATTGGAATTTTTTTTGGAACTTACTATGGAATTTTTGATATTTTCGCATAAGATATTAGCACAACTATCGACTTCCAGACAGTTTCAGCACTGCTTCCCAGTCGGACTTGGTGAGGTTGTCAGTGAGTAGGGCATGGTCTACGTAAGTGCGAGGGGGGAGTTGAGTGTCGGTGTCCGTAGCAGTTTCTGTTATCGTAAGGGCAGTACTGCAATGGTCCGTGAAAGCCGTCTGGAAAATGGCGGCTTTCACCTTCCTAAAGTTTTGGTATTTGACAATTTATCTACGTCTCTGCATTTCCTTCCGTCGCAATCCGCATCGAAAGAAGCTGAAAATATCATTTCGCCATCTTCTGAAATCCTATTCACCATTGTTTTTCGTTTTAGTAGCTGTGGAAGAACTGTACAAAGTAATGTAAGAGTTCTTGGTAAACTAAGTGTATAATTAATAATGCCTCAGAACTGATAATCAATAAAATTAGGCTTATGAGTGGTAGTAGTATAATTATAATTAATTGTTAATTCAAAATGGAGCGAAAAGTATCAGTGTAATTAATTTATACTATGCGTATTAATTAATACACACTGGAATATGAAAAGAGAGTGATTATTTAAAATACCATTATTTTGGATCTGACCTCCCAAATCAAACAACCCAGGAATTATGATTTATGAAATAATAGATTGAAAATTTTTACTTGAGATTAATTTAACTGTGATCCTGCTCCTACGTCACTCACCTCTTAAGTTTACATTATGTTAACACTAGTTATTTGCAGATCTCGGTGATAGTAAATGACTTTGATGATTTTTCACGAACTTTTCTAAAATACAAAAGCAATTTTTACTAAAATCAAGGGTTAATTTAACGTGTATTATAATATTATCTGATAAATGCTTTGCGTTTAGTTAGAAAAAACATATAAGATTGTTATCGCAGCATGTATGCTGTAAAAAACAAGTAAAACTGTTATAATTGTTACAATAACTCACTACCATTAACAGAATATGTTAAATATAACAAACAATTCACTGCATATGGAGCACACAATGTTGTCGTCATTACATATGACAGGGACCTCATATAGTACACTTGTAGATCAGTATTACATTAGTAGCGCCCAGGGCACCTTTTTGTTCAATGTGTAAATAAAACAGCTACTACCGGATTTGGGGATGACTTTGGATAATTACATGAAATTAATATGGAAATCCTGAATGAAAAACTAAGTATCCGACAAAGGTAAACATTGTAAACCTTATTACCTTTCTCGAAAGCGTTCCATGTGCACATTGTTTCCTACAAGTCTAAAACTGATATTAATTTATTACAGAATTATGACTAAATTGTGACAATTTTTATTTTTTGTAGGTTTTTTTTTGTTCTCTTAGGACAAATAAGCTTATAAATTGCACTTAGTTCTGTAAGAAACCTTTGCGCTGGTCTTCAGGAGTGATTTAGGATATTCAGGAATGGGTTAAGGTTGACGGGAGTAGGGGGCCGGCCTCCTATAGAGATCCATGAGGAAGGAATTAGGGGTCACTACATCTCAAAGTCCATTCCACAGAAGAAGGGGAGGGCCAGCTCCTGAACTCAACCTCTCCAGTACAAAGTAGGCAGGGGGTGGCCACACCCTTTATTTGGAGGTTAACAAGAGCCTGCGTGAGATAAGGGGAACAAACCCCACCAACTGCCAACAGTCATCTTCCACAGTGCGAACTAGACTCTATCGAATTGCCCATGAACACCAAGAGTCTCAAAATTTGCGGTTAATGATTGTGCCGCTACTGCGTACAACCAAATTAAGGTGTTGCCCAGATTGAAGTGGGCAACATCGGTTCCCCCCCACCCCCCCCCCCCCCCACCCCCCCCCCCCCCCACCCCCCCCCCCCCCCACCCCCCCCCCCCCCCACCCCCCCCCCCCCCCACCCCCCCCCCCACCAATGACATTTTTTAAATGTACCCCTCACTGTAAGGCTCGTTTATCATGAAATATTAAAGCTCTTTTTCAAAATAATTACAAAATAAAATATGCTTATATTTTATTAATTATAAAGTATGTCCAGCAGAAAGTACATGTGAGCTGGAAGCAATAGTCTAGAGGAATAGAACTAGAGTATTTGGCATTCTAACAGCTTGCAAGAGAACGTGTTCTTCGCTGTTACCGCATTTTATGAATATTCAAATTTGGCCTGATTGAGTATTATAATTCAATGTTGTTACATGATAATTCACGAAAACAAACTATTTAATCTTGAAAAACGAGTAAAAAGACAAATCTGCTTTCATTGAATTACCAGTAAAAATTGAAAAAAGTTAAAACTGAATGCTGGTTAAATAAACTATTGCCCAACCACAATTCATGGAATTTTGATGTTTCAATTAAGGATAATATTCCAATTTATAAAAATAAATCTTGAATAATAAATTTGATGGTATTAGATATCAAATAATGTCCATTGATAAACGTTAAATGTTTATTTTGTGAAATTGTTCAGGTAAAATACTATACTAACAGGCAATACCTAATTAAAGCTTACTAACTAGATCCTCAGCCTCATTTTTTACGTTCTCATCAACACAAGTTCACGTATGTTTTGCCATCAAGAGGCCAAAGGTTAGAGAAAGAACATACAGATGAGGCAACAACCTGCGCTACAGAACTAGCATACAGCAACTACAAACCTTCAGGAACCTCATGAATTTCCATCACAGGGAGGTTTTTAGTTTTCAAATATTTTGCTTGTAGAAGCTCCCGGATTCTAGGATATGCCAAAATTGTAGAAAATATAGATCCGAAATCTCTGGAGAATCACTGGTTCTATGAGATTTTTCTATCTCTCTCCATTTTAAAACAATTGACCTCTTGCAAATTCTCCAAAACATTTGACTGATATATAGAAACTCTTGCCACTGCATATTCAATTCCGTGAGTAGGACCTTACCGGTCTCTGAGTGCCCTTGTTTGTGTAGGCCGCGGTCTCTGGGAGCACATGTCTTTTAGTGTATCAGCCCTGTTGAAGATTTCGAGATTAGGGTAACTCCAACTTTTGAGATCTCAGTGACACTGGCATTGCTGGATTACATTTCTATTTGAACGTTTTGCGAAATCAATGAACATTTTATAGCCTATTCGTGGCTTATTGAATAGTATCCAATTGTATCATAAGATTTACATTAGAATGTACTGGGTTCCATTTTACTACAAATTCATATATCATTCAGTTTTTCCAAGTTCAGAGATTTTCCAAGTGATACGTGTTGTTTACCCTAGACCTTCACGTTCTTGACTCCAAAAGATCCCAACATTTATTTTTCAGCTACATCCTCTTTGATCCAAAAGAGCTACACTTGATAAATATTTTCCATATAACGCATACGACAATCCTGGTCTAAATCTATAAAATAAGTGTCTTATAAGTTTTACGGAAAACAATAATGACCCTTGAGCTCCTTCTCTTTAGACACGAGAATTGCCATGCCAATTTCGTACAGTTGCATGGGTCATTTGGATCTTTAGATTGTAGTAAAGAATGTGGATGACCTATTGCT
The DNA here is from genome assembly GCF_021130785.1 of Homalodisca vitripennis. Taxonomy (NCBI): domain Eukaryota; kingdom Metazoa; phylum Arthropoda; class Insecta; order Hemiptera; family Cicadellidae; genus Homalodisca; species Homalodisca vitripennis. Next base: position 159,855,486 of record NC_060211.1, read on the forward strand.
CAAAGGGCTTCAGAAACAACTTAAAAATTGATTTTTTTTGTTGAACGCTCATATACGTAATTGGTTCAAATAAAGGCATTTAAAAAAGCATTTAAAAGCGTTTAGAAGCATTTAAAGGCGTTCGTCTAGCCACTTTCCATTTCATACGACTTGTCATACAGAAAAATTGTTTCTACATTTTTATCATCGAGCTCCAATATCTTTGCCACAAGGACATTCATATATAATGTCCTCTCATAAAATTCGTTATACAGAACGTCAATCATTCTTCCTACCACAAGGCGTTACAGTATTCGGTACGTTTAACCCAAGCAAATTGTAAGCTTATAAATAACTTGAAGCACGAGTATGATTCTGGTAACAGATAGATGGTGATTGTCTAAAGAAATTGGAATTAAAAGGTTTCATAACTATCTAAAAATGAACTCAATGGGATAACTATAAAACCTAAATACACTTGGATGGTTTTTTAAATAAAAGCCAAAAATTAAACATCGGAAGTTGTAATTATGTAAAATAATAATAAAACATTCTGGAATAGAATGGATATTTTGTGTTTGTAAAAATGCTCTTAGGCCATTGAGAATGTCAACATTTATAATTATTCTATTCTAAAAGTGAGAATAAATTAGTGTAAGAGTTATTCAACAATAAATTAGTCAATAGCACAAACCAATAATAAGTCTTAATGACTCTATTAATAAACATGAATAATTGGACGCTATACTGATGCATATGCAATGCAAGTTCAATATAATGGTAATGTATGTATAGTTATAGTGTATGCTGCACAGACCTGTTCGGACATGATCAGGCATAATAATGTTTGCACCTTACGGTAACAGAAACATAAACTTATGTAACTCATAAAAAAATTAATTATTATCGCTAGAGGCTGTTACAGGAAACAATGTTATTTGACAGTCTTGTTGCCATATTACACGCTACTATTTATTACCACGTTACTAAATTCAGGTTCAATAGCTTTGAATTATCTTAAAGTTCCATAAAAAGCAATAGAATAAGAGATTAAAAGACAGCATTAAGTTATAACATTTGTAATAACACAGTTTATTAGTAGAGTTCAAAATTTTTCTTAAAGTAAAACATTCACCTACTCACATGATATCTAAAATTCAAAGAACTATTATGATTTCTACTCCTGTAGACTTTTACATGGAATTCCATTGAGAAGAAACCACAACGTTTCTGGACATTGGAACCGTTTAGTGGTAAAAATAATCACTAACACACACTGAACGATGGAATATATTCGGAAAATCCTGTTTCCATCACCAAAAACAAACTTAAAGCAGAGTATTGTATCGGTATTCCCTGTCCGTGTTAATTAATCAGATTTCAAGTCTACTTCCTAAATCGATACACGATAGAAGGACGTAACGGAATGTAATGTGACAGTCGGAGTGACCTTTTACAATATTGTCCGCAAAATCAATAGGGTTCTTCCTTATACAAAGAGAAACCGTACAAGGTTTGTAAGAGGTTTGTACGAGGTTTGTACAAGGTCTGTACGAAGTTTGTACGAGGTTTGTACGAGGTTTGTACGAAGTTTCAAATCTCAAGGACCAGTCTCTTTCAAGAGTTGTTGCACAGAAGGACAGACTAACGATCAACGATATGATTTTAAGAAAGCCCTATAAGGGTACATTTGGGAAATTAACATTTAATTTTCCTGTCCAAACTCCGTCGAAGCATTGTTCACACAGTTTTTCTAAAATATTTCAATATCCTTATAAAAAGCCATACTTAACCAATAATCTCTGTTAAACCGAAACTGCTAAAAATAAAAATTCGTCCATGCATGTGAGTTGTTAGAGGCGGAGTTCTAACGAATGATTGGTTGAAGCTTAACCACCGACGTTCAAATATCCTCGATATTGAGTCACATCACAGGCTGCTTTCCGACAATTTAACGCTATCAGAAGAGCGGAAGAGCGGAAACAATTGTGGAAGTTATTTTTTCTATTGTTGACTGAGCATTAGTGAAGCCTATCACTCGTGAGGCTGTCTGTTTCTTCGTATGTCTATCTATTTGTCTCTCCGCACGATATCTTGAAAACTGACGGACTTATAGACTTTGAAGTTGTGTATGAACCTTCATTTCTGTATGAAGAACACTGATATCAATAAGTCACTCTATGGAATTTGGCTATGCATTCTCGCATATCTATACATCAGTATTATGGATGCCATTATGGTAGCGAAAAAATACCAAAATGAATAAACTTGCAAACACGTTTATTTAATTGTTATACCACTTTAAATATTTATTGTGTCTTGTTAATACCACAGTTATAGTATAGTTAGATACTGTTAAATATGTAATACGTATATAATTTATCATTTCATTGTTTTTTAGTTTACTTTTTCAACTATATTTATTATAAATATAACGAAATAAAAATCTCGTATCGTAACTATGTATATTTTGTACCTGCTGTTGGAAATAAAGAGGCAAAGGATTAAAGAAATAGTATTTAAATAATGTCAACTTCTTTTACAAGGAACTACAGTTATTCTTAGTTTTGTCCTTGGAAATTTATTGTTAATACAATAATATTGGAAATAAAGAGCTTTAAATAACTCTTCTGATATTCTTTATAAGCTTTGCAGTTTAGTTTTTTTAATTATGATATTAAACTATATTTTGTAGGATGATTAGATTTGATTGATGATAAAGTTACAGACGAATGTTTTTAATACAGCCTATTCAACTATTGCAGGTTCAGTTAAATATTAATTGAATTTTATAAAACACGATTGGTCTCCTGTAGCACATAGCTATATAATAGAAAAAAGTAGTTTTGGTATATTACAATGACAAACAATACAATAGCATAATGTTTAGTTTAAGCACTAGCACAAAAAAGGTCTTAAAAGCATAAAAAATATCCTAACCAAAATGTGCTCTGGTCAAACACGGGATGAAGCAGTTAATCGTCAACCTTTCATGTCGAAACCTTGTGTCAATATCGCACAGCAGCCTGGAAGTGTTAAACTAATTCAATAAAGACACTTTTTACCGATAAAGCCTAGCTTAGCCTTTTGATGTTTTCTCAAGCAGAGAAAACAGCGATAAAAGAAAATACGATAAATCTTTCAGCAAAATTATAAAAGCAGAAGTGTATTTCGAAGTGATAAAGAACTTTATGGCATTTTGAAATAAACCTTCAGTAGATATAAATGGAGCAGTTGAATCCCAAACTACTAAGATTTTAAAAGCAATTATTTTTTAACGTTATAAAATACGTGATCATATATACATACCTACATAATATATATATGCATACTTTTATTAAATTTGGATGAATGGCAATAGCCTTATTTAATTTCAATAAACATTGAATCACAAAAAGTAATTGTTCCGCCAGGACTCGAGCCGAGATCTCTCACAACACCACAGAGCACTTACTTTTTAAAACAATGTTTATTTAAATTAAATTTGCCTATTTCCATTTATACAAATTAAATTAATGTTAATCAAAGCTATTTTATATGTATTTAGTATTCGGATCATATGTTACATAGGTTATTTAAACACATATGTGAAGGAAACGGCCAAATACAAAATAATTGAGTCGTAAAAAGTAAGGGCCCTGTGCTGTAGTAGTAGCGCACTCACCCCCTCTCCAAAAAAACCCTTTCATCCTAAATTCCTCTTCTAAGTAGTGTAAAATTGAATGAAAACGAGGCGTTTTAGACCAAAATTATTACAGTTGCATTGCTTCTTTTAACACAATACAACTTCTTGAAGTACTCGCGTTAACGTATGAAAAACATATTTGTTACGCAAAATTTTACTTTGGTTCAAATTGATAATCAAAATACCAATGAAATACATTTAATAAATTTAATCTGATGCATTTTCCCGAATTTATACATAAAAATGTTTTAAAGAAAGAACGTTAAAAAGCTCGATTACAATATAGAAAATTAGAAATTTGTAATGGGTTATTTTTAACCCTAGCACCCTCACAGTGAATAATAAATTGGCCCGTTGAAGAATTCCAACATTGTGATTCAATTTCATAAATAATTACCTTCCCTAAGGCTTTGAATAAACAACAAAATGTTTTTAATTGAGACGAAATCGATAATTCCGACAGCTCCAAATACTTATCATTTGTCTTTATTTCCCATTAACATAATTTACAGACATTAATGAAATCTGAACAATTAGTCAAAATGCATTACAGAATGTCTTATTCATAGTATTGCAATACCCAGCTCTGTCTTATTGTAATGGCATTATTAAAACAGGAAAAAATCGTATCTACTTGATAAATTTGCTAACTAATTGTTATAGAAAGTTGTTGTATTTTTTATATAACTAAACCCCATAAGTTTTATATATTCTCAACACGTATAAAATACTGCTAGTCTTTCGATTTCAAACCAAATGCACGTAAAATTATATTTTTTCAGATCTGGATTATTCATCCAAATATTGTATTAAGTTTGAAACATGGTATCATCACTTATGATGTTATTGATATGTAAGTTCTTGTAAGTTACCTTCTTTGTTCCAGTCACTGAATTAGAACATTCACAAAGTTTCCTATAAAGCGAATAAACTCAATTAATTAATTCAAAACTATTTACAAAAACTCGTATAAATATTACACCAGAAACACGGCCTACAGTAAGTGGTAATCGATTACATTATAATAAATACATTTACACAACAGTACTTCTAACAAATTAGTCAACAGAATATTCGCAACAGTAAAGTAACAAAAGAAGACAGAAAGCAACCAAACAGTTAAGTAGTGCCGGCTTGGCGCCTGCAGTGACTTCTAGACTGTATACGATCTTAGCTGTGAAAACCTACAGTATTCTACTTTATAGCAGGCGTTTTGTGTCACAGTTGCACAGTTTCTTATAGCAACAATCCACTTCAGTGGTTTGTATAGTCAGATGAGTTAGAGGTTTACAGTTACTTCTACTACATGGTAACATTAGAGTACAAAAGTTGGAATCCTTCCCTCTTAAAGGATATGAGTGAATTGATTTATATATGTAAGATATAAGGGTTTCAACAGAGTACACATTGAGCGTTCTCGAGGGAAAATGTGGTTTCTATGTTTCCCGCCTGAGGTCGTGATGTTCAATAATTCCATCGCATATTCCACTTGAACTTTTCACTTCTCTGAAAAGTTCTTTATGTAAGGCCCTCTTCATTTAACATTTTACAAGCTGTACCTTGTCAGTATTATCATTGGAAATATATATTATATGACTGACTACTTATTATTTTCGTCATGTATTATCGAATGTAATGTTATAACTATGAGAAATATATTTTTTACAGGCTGGTATAGTTTGCATTTTAATAAAACCCTATATGAGGAAAATGTGAAACAGTAATCTTATAAAATACAAGTATCTTTTAAAAATAATTAATGGCAGTTTACGAAGTGACTAGACATACAAATATAAATATGTTCAATAACATAGCCTATTTATATAATGTTGCAGCTTATGTTCAGGGTCCAAAATATGGAGCGCCACTTTAGTTGTATGAACAGGTGTAATATACCGGTACCTGAGAAAAATGTATTATTATAAGTCCTTAAGTGCAAGATTATAAAAATGTAATCATAGAGTCAATATTATATATATATATATATATATATAAAAATATATATATAATGATAATGTTATATATATATATATATATATATATATATAAAACATTATCATTTACTGAAATTTTATAAATATATAAATATTTATTTATTAAATTCCAGTCAATGATAATTTTAATAATGTCCCTTAATTTGTTAGCGATAATGGTCCAGAATATAGACTTTATCGCATAAAATTGTCATAAATACAATTTATGATACTACTTAATAATTTAATATACTACTATTTTTTCTTCAATTCTGCGATAATTTAAATATATTTATTCTCAATCAAAATGTCAAACTATTTTAAATTTATAATATAGAATTTAAGTAAAGTTCATCTTTATAAGCCAAAAGTTGTAACAGGATATTAACAATTTGAATGACTGCATTACTTTGTACTAGAGGTTTAAAAAAATAAACACTTAAAAGCAATTTTTATTGCATATGTAACTTTGGCCTAGAAATAGGTGGTATATTCTACATAATATATGGAAATGAAAAACGTAACAGATCATTGATTATTAAGGACTAAAGAGTTCCTTCATAAAATCCTGTCGTTGTCTGTTGGCTGTCCGTCTGTGTGATACATTTTATAGAAAGGCTTTAGATACTTGAAACTTGGTGCGTAAGTTCTTTTTGATGTAAGTAAACCCTAACTGAGATTTAGGTCAAAATACCAAAAGGTAGCAAATTTATAATGAGTTTAGTCAGAAGTCAGGTTAGTCAAAACATACAACCACTACTATCAGTCAACCTCATAATGTTCTGTATTATGATCAGCCTAAAAACACGTTTTACAATAGTTAAGCTTGTGCAACAGTTTTATTTAAGTCTAAATTGTTTGTATTATTAGTTTACTTTTATTTAAGTTATGTAGGTCTGACAATGTGTTCATTGAGCACGAAGGCCTCACAAAAATAAAAAATTTCTCATTTACTAGGGTGTTTATAAATTAAGCATTTGGTTTCCAATGAGAAGAAGCTGGTAAAATGTATAATTAAGTTTGATAAAGGATTAAATTTGAGTTATAAATCATCAATTTTCACAAATCCAGGAAAGCGTTATAGTCATTCCGGTAAGGATTGTAAACACGTTTTGTCAGTTCCTTCGATACTCAGCTTTATCGTTTTATTTAAATTAACAAATTGATCTTATAAAAATTTTTCTACTTTGTGTTAGAGATACTTCATCAAACCGTATAGCATGTCCGTCTTTGTTACACTCTTCATAGACAAATCTATAGTCTTAACCTAATTGGAGAGAATCTATTTTTCCCCTTTAATTTGTATATATTGCTTTTGAACCACATTGCTTTACATGCAACTCTTAAAAAGCCAAAAATTACGCGAAGTCTAAAATTTTTACTGTTTTATTATTGATATTATTCAACAAGACAATCTATCAATGATAGACCCTTAATTAATTTATTAAGTTAAGGAAAACTCAGTTTTACAATCTGTACATGCAAGAAGTTCTATACAAGAGAAGTACACAATTACAAGGGTAAGGAAAAACTGCTATTACTATAATCAGCTACTGATGTATATGTGCTATGTAATACTGAATCATCTATAAATTTAACCACTATTACCCTCTAAAACAATAGTCAGGACTATAACAGACGAGATAGTTACTGAAACCGAACCTGTACAATCGATAAACCTTATTAAAATGTCTTGAGCTAACAAACATGCTACGGGGTCCGATTGATGTACTAATATATTCTGAATATCCACGTACAAGGACTGAACCCTTGTGCTGATCCCTTTGACGGACGATGTCCACAACTTACCTCAAGAAGGCTAATTCACCGAATTACGTACAACCAAATCATTATTATGTCATGTCCTACAGTTTATTTTGTATAACGTTGGATTGGTGGGAATAAATGGATATTTTTTTACTTATAACAACAAAATGTTTGTTCGCATTGGCATATATAAATTTATGCATGAAGTAAAATAAATGTTTATGATGTTACAGTTCATGCAGTTCAGTCACTAGTCTGTTTCCTTTTTGAAATCCAAAGTCTATTGTAATTAATATAAATAACGAAATTTTATTCAGCATTATTACAATTTGTATTTCGTATTTTAATGTAATATGAGTTTGTGTTCAGTAACTCTTTTACTAGCCAAATACATCTAAATTAACAATTGAACTGAATATTTTACGACAAAATTTTAAAACCTGGATTTTAAAATCATACTATTTAAAAAAATTAATATTGTTGCCACACATTTTAATATTTTGTTTCTAAATATCCAGTAATATAATTTAAATAATAAATTAGTATTTTTTTGGCTTATTTACTTTACTTTACTGATATATTTACGTAAAGATACCAACTATTAATCGAATTAAAAATACATCAAATTTTAGAGGAGTTATTAATTATTGAACATCTAATATTTTAATAATATATTATGATATTATATTAAAAACCTTCACTTGGTCATAACCTCTGAGCTCTTGAACGACGATAATTAATTTCCCGCTTAACGGCTGCTTTCATCGCCACCCAGTTATAAACATTGACGTGTCCATCAAGTTTAAACAAGTCTGCCTAGCCTAAACTCACATTCACTTAAGGTAATTTCAGTTAACTTAATAACTTCAATTACCTATTATTCAATAAATCACTTATTATTTAATATTTAATGACGAGCAAAAGCGTTTAAACCTCAAATTAAGGAATTACATTAGTTATTTTAAATTTTTGACAGAATTACCCATGATAAATTATTTTCAGTGATCCTGCATCAACATCTTACTGATCTAGTAGTCTTTCTACAAAGGACACAAACTGTTTGTGAATTACTTAAAAGTTTGTAAATGTAGTAACTGTGTTTGTTTTAAAATAATCAACTCTCATTCACCAATCGTATTAGTTAGTTAATTAATTTAATTTGGTTGTTTTATCAAAGCATTCTTTTATATCATGAAGCAGAAGTCTTATAAACGTGCTATAAATAGGGAAATGTTGTTTTCCCTTACAATATGCATTAAATATAAATAATTAACCATTAGCATTAACGTATAGTCGTATATTTAACAGTTATTAGTACTGAGACACTGAGAGCAAAGTATTTTTTGATTTGGTACGAGTTACTTTATAACCCAGTTTTAAAAGCTTTAGCTCCATGTTATAAGACTAACGTAGCGGCCAGCTGCCGTACCCTCTTAAGCAATGATTGAATTGCAAAAAACACTTTTCGGTTTAATTTTATCAAGGGTTTATTCGGATTATACTATATGAAGTCCACGTTTTCCGAAATAAATGTATATGGGTATATCAGTTTTTGTCTAGTGGGGTTTCAAGATTATTGTCATTTCAAATGTTTGGAAATTTTGGGATTATATTAACAGGCCAACATTGTGGGTTATTGACCCATGAGTAATGTGCGAATGAGACATCTAAACTAATAATACACCTTCAGTTTGGTATTTCATGATGGGTACATCATGTGAATTGTACCTTCCTTCAGATTGATCCAGAAGGGATATTTTTAAAGTATAAATGTGCTTTATGAGTTATGCTTTAAACCTTCCTCCTTGCATTTTTAAAATCATTTAGAAGTTTCCTATTTGTAAATCATTTTCAACTTTAATTCTATCTTCAATTCATAAAAACAATTCTAGATATCCAACACATCAAAAGGTAATAATTATACCATTGCAGTATTAAATAGACTAACGATAATATGAATGCCTCAAATATCGTCAACTTGGAAAAGTCTTGTAAATTCTCTGGCCAGCTTTTTATAACATATATTAATTAAGGACATTTTATTCAAGTAGTTAAAAACCATAAAATAGGTGTTCCATGTTTACACGACTTGTTATTAATGTCAATGTGGAATGTACCCGTTCTTAACGTACAAGAGAAGTTAAGTGTCTCACATAAATATTGTGTATGCATATAATGAATATTGACACCAATTATCTAGTTTGCATGAAATTGAATATTCATAAAATGAATATGCTAAACGGTGTTATACTAGGATGTTGATTAAATTGACGATCCACAGATGGCAACATGAGTATTTTAAAGTATGTTCTACATTAAACACCTAAACTATACTTTTTGGGCCTTAGCTTTTCATTTTAATATCTCCATTCTTTGAAGGAGTTTAGATAAACTTTTTTGTACTTCGAAGTTCTATAATCGGTTTTTATAAAATTTTTTGAGGGTTAAATTTCCAGAACCTTTTATCAAATACTACAGACTCTAGTGCTCTTCTATGAGCTAACTTAGCAAATGTAGCTTAAGTACGGGACTTAACTATATTGTATAGCAAGTTAGACATTACTTCATTTTGTGTTTTGTACTATCTTATGATATTTTTCAAATAATTGAAATAAGGACGAATCTCGAGTTGATACTGATTAGCGTTACAAACGGTTTGAAGACAGCATTACAAGATTAAGATTATCAGATTGAATTATATTTCACAATGAGATTTTTTACCCATAATACACAGTTTTTGTAATGTTCATATATATTTTGACCTAATTATTTTTAATATATCGCTTACAATTAGGTTCAAAAAGGGGTATTGTTACTTTAGAATATCGAGTTGGGGCCTTGAGGTGTAACTAGACAAAACTTTACACAAATTATAGCATTCTGTAATCGTTCGTATATTAACACAAGGAAATATTGTACTACCTTATGAAACGAACAAGATAACCAAGACTTCTATCGTAATTACGGGCCTGAATACTGTGTAACAAACAAAAATCCTCCCCCACGCATAAAGTCTGTTTTTGTTTGAAAAATGTATCTTTCTGTAGGTTTCTTTCTGTTCAAAATACTGTTATATTTAATGTATGACGTCATAAAGTGAATTTTTATAAGACTTTACTATTTGAGTTTCAAGAAATAAACATGAATACTTAATTTTTTTAAACGATAGGTAAAACTTAACAAAATTATCTTTTATTGTATTCCTCTTATTAGGATCGGATTTGGGAGTGAAATGATCACCGAGAAAATTAAATTTAGCTAATTTACATAGAATGTATATTTTAATCTTGGGCTCTCCTTGTCACCTAAATGTATGACCATTACAGCCAGCCCATAAGTTTAAGTAACAGATAACAAGAAATAAAGGAAAATTTTGATACAGGATAATTTAGACGAGGAATCGCTGTTATGAAAATAAAGTCGTATTGAAATTATTCATATTTGTATAATAGTTACAACTATTTGTATGATGATTATGAGATCGGGAAAACTTGACGTTGAAACGTCCTAATCCACTTCCGGCCTCAACTTGTCACTGTCCTAGCGTTTTAAACGACGTAGTTCCAGTCCGGCAGCGGCGCTTAAATATTTCCTTTTTAAGAGTCTGGAGAAATCAGTATGTGAAATTAGGTTTAGTGTTTCGTTTGATTTCCCTTCTGGTTCAACATTCTATTAGCGCTGTACCTAAAAGATAAAATTTTTGTTTATATGATGTCTCTTTATTACCAACATATATATATATATATGTATGTATATATATATATATATTTATATATATATATATATATTTTAATAAATATATTTAAAATAAAACTTTTTCCCTTTAATGCTGGATTCCACAGGGTTTTTTCTAAGGTATTTTAATGATAAAATACACACAAAATAATGAGCAGAAACCTTCTTTTTTACATTTTCACTCATATCCGTATTGTTATTAATTTAATTTTGATAATATTTAATATTTCGTTGTTACAGAAAACAGAAAAAATGTCTGTTTATATGATATCTCTTTATATATATATAACACATACATAACACTTTATGTTTTTAGTATCTAAATTAAAAATACACTACGAAATAATACCTTGTTTGGTTAAGTGGTAGAGAGGACTTTTAATTCATAACTTCGCCTCAGTAAATAAAGACATTTTTCATTTCATTTCTGAAACTGTTTTTTATTTAATTAAATAATTTATTATTTATTTTAGTAATATGTTTTATTTTGTAATTTTTGTCAAACCTACTAAGTATTTACTTGTATAAATAAGTACTAGTTACATATATAACTTGAAATAAAAACACAAGACAAGAATGTCATTATTTGTTTTTATTTTTTTATGTGCAGCCCATTAAATAGTTTTGCATTATTTATTTTAATAATTGTCCTTGTATTATTTCATCCTTACAAATATTATAATCAACGCTATTATAAATATAGATATAATATAGATATATATATATATATATACAGCATTTATATATGCTTGTATTTATATATATATAAATAAATATGTATATATATATATTAGAATAAATATGTATATATATATATTAGAATAATAAATTGTAAACTAAAACCCTTTTAAAATTCTTTTATTTCAGACACGTGTTTCGGTATAAACCATCTTCAGTGTCAAGAATTTTAAAAGGGTTTTAGTTTTCAATTTATTATTCAAACATAAAGATAGCCCTATAATGTGGATTTCATAACATAATGTATATATATATATTTGCTGTTCACTTTAAACAGAAATAAATGTTGAATTAATGTGACAGTAAATCCTCTTGATTTTCCCATACGATATCAGACCAAGGAAACAATTACAAAAAACCTCAAAAAATTGAAAGAAATGAAACTAGAGGAGATGAAAAAATTAAATTCCCAGCGTACCAAGAATCTTCAAGTAGGTTTTGCCACATCTTGTGGTTATAGTTTTACGAAAGGTTTTGCTAAGCATGATTTAAACTGCTCCACATAAAGTTGCTGAAACAGTAGCACTATATGCTTGTAATACACGTAATCAACTTTTAAAAATTAAATTATTTCCCTAATATATTTTATTTCATATTGTACTTTTAGAGGATATTTTTTTTCTGAATTCATAAATTTTACTCGAAACAATTTTCGACAAAAAAAATTACAGAGGGTACAATTATTTTGCTAATTATGTAAATCTTGCTTAGGTTATTCATTAGGGTCTTAAACCAGGTTTTTTAATATTGTTATTGCTAAAAAGTTTATCCAACAAGGTAATTTTTATAATCAGTTCATAGTTATCAACGCTGGATGACGAGTCTTTATTTATGATAGGTATGCTTTGTTTGATAAAATTGTTAGTTATTAACAATATTTACAAATCTGGCATTACAGCTTTTTAAATAACTAGATCAAACACATAATAATAAGTATACTTCAAAAATGAGATTATACTTTCAAAATTACAATATACCTATATAAAACTTATATGGCAAGATCAGTTTTATATTTATGTATTGAATAAGGTAAAACGTTTGTCGTACTAGTGGTCGCTGGAGCCACTCATATTAATTGACTACTTCAAAAATAAAGTAAATATATGTAACATAGTACAAAGAAACATATTATGACAAAACTAGTTCTTACATACATAATTTGTGCCGTATAGTATTTTATGGGAGGTCTTAAATAACACTAAACTTAATACTTTCTGTAAACTAAAGCCCTTGAGTACATTTTATTAGAGATTAACATTTTAAAATATGTTATTAAGAAATCTATGAGACTAATACATTAGTTTGAGGTTAAAGAAAAATAATCATATTATCACTGAAATACGATTGAAGCGTATCTGCAAATATTGAGGTCACTGAGAAATAGTTTATCGAAAACACTTTATCAAAGCCTTCTATTATAACATGAAGCAGAAGTCTTATAATGTGCTATAAACAGGTAAATGTTCTTTTCCCTTACAATATACATTAAATATAAATAATTAACCATTAGTATTAACATATAGTCGTATATTTAACAGTTAATTAGTACTGAGACACTGAGAGCAAAACATTTTTTGATTTGGTTCGAGTGATTTTATAACACAGTTTTAAAAGCTTTAGCCTAACATAGCAGCTAACTGCCGTACCCTCTTAAGCTATGATTGAAATGCAAAAACACTTTTCGGTTTAATTTTATCAAGGGTTTATTCGAATTATTATATAAGTCCACGTTTTCCTAAATAAATTATATGGGTATATCAGTTTTTGTCTAGTGGGGTTTCAAGATTATTGACATTTCAAATGTTTGGAAATGTTGGGAGTATATTAACAGGCCATCATTGTGGGTTATTGCCCCATGAGTAATGTGCGAATGAGACTTCTAAACTAATAATACACCTTCAGTTTGGTATTTCATGATGGGTACATCATGTGAATTGTACCTTCCGTCCGATTGATCCAGAAGGGATATTTTTAAAGTACAAATGTGCTTTATGAGTAATGCTTTAAACCTTTCTCCTTGCATTTTTAAAATCATTTAGAAGTTTCTATTTGTAAATCATTTTCAACTTTATTTCTATCCTCGATTCATAAAAACAATTCTAGATATCCAACACATCAATGGGTAATAATTATACCATTGCAGTATTAAATAGACTAACGATAATATGAATATTATTAAGGACATTTTATTCAAGTAGTTAAAGCCCTAAAATAGGTGTTCCATGTTTACACGAGTTGTTATTAATGTCAATGTGGAATGTACCCGTTCCTAACGTACAAAAAAAGTGAAGTGTCTCACATAAATATTGTGTCTGCAGATCATGAATATTGAAACCAATTATCTAGTTTGAATGAAATTGAATATTCATAAAATGAATATGCTAAACGGTGTTATGCTAGGATGTTGATTAAATTGACGATCAACAGATGGCATTACCAACACACACACACACACACACACACACACACACACACACACACACACACACACACACACACACACACACACACACACACACACACACACACACACACACACACACACACACACACACACACACACACACACACACACACACACACACACACACACACACACACACATACACACACGCACGCACACACATTTTATATATATATATTGATTTCTAATTAATTAAATAATTTATTATTTCTTTTAGTAATATGTTTATTTTGTTATTTTGTCAAACCTGTAGTTGCATGTATAACCTGGAATAAAACACAAGAATGTCATTATTGGTTTTATTTCCTTATGTGGAGCCCATTAAGAAGTTTTACATTATTAATTTTAACAATTGTCTTTGTATTATTTCATTATTAAAAATACTATAATCAATACTATTATAATATATACTATACAGATATAATATAGACATAAATATATATTTACATATATAAAATAAATATTTATTTGCTGTTTACTTTAAACAGAAATAAATGTTGAATTAATTATTTTAAACATTTGCTACTTAAATTAATGTAATATTAAATCCTCTTGATTTTCCCATACGGTATGAGTCCAAGGAAGCAATCACAAAAAACCTCCAAAAACCTCCAAAAATTAAACTGGAGGAGATGAAAAAATTGAATTCCCAGCGAGCGTACCAAGAATCTTCAAGTAGGTTTTGCCACATCTTGTGATTATAGTTATACGAAAGGTTTTGCTAAGCAAGATTTAAACTGTTCCAATTAAAGTTGCTCAAACAGTGGCACTATATGCTTGTAACGTTTTAGCTTGTAAGATACGTAATCAAGTTTTAAAATTTGCTTCTTTCCTCAATATATTTTATTTCATTTTGTACTTTTAGAGGATATGTTTTTGCTGAATTCATAAATTTTACTCGTAACAATATTTTACAAAAAACATTACAGGGACTACAATTAATTATTTTTCTAATTATGTAAATGTTGCTTAAGTTATTCATTAGGGTCTTAAACCAGGTTTTTCAATATTCTTATTGCCAAAAAGTTTATCCAACAAGGTAATTTGTATAATCAGTTCATAGTTATTCAACACTAGATGACGTGTCTTTATTTATGATATGTATGCTTTGTTTGATAAAATTGTTAGTTATTAACTATATTTACAAATCTGGCATTACAGCTTTTTAAATAACTTTATCAAACTCATAATAATGAGAGTACTTCAAAAATGAGATTATACTTTCAAAATTACAATATACCTATATAAAACTTATAGAGCAAGATTAGTTTTATATTTATTTATTGAATAAGGTAAAAACGTTTGTCATGCTAGTGGTCACTGGAGCCACTCATATTAATTGACTGCTTCGAAAATAATAAAATTAACTATATGTAACATAGTATTAAGAAACACATTATGACAAAACTAGTTCTTACATACATAATTTGCATCGTATAGTATTTTTGGGAGGTCTTAAATAACACTAAACTTAATAACTTCTGTAAACTAAAGCCATTGAGTACATTTTAGGGATTAACATTTTATATTTTACATATTACATATAATAACATATTTTGATATTAAGAAATCTATGAGACTATACATTAGTTTGAGGTTTAAAGGAAAATAATCATATCATCACTTAAATACGATTGAAGCCTATCTGCAAATGTCGAGATTACTGACAAATAGTTCAACTATTCTTAAAATATTTCGCCTTCACTGCACAGCAGATACATTCAACAGATATAAACTGAAACTGTTAAAACATAATAATACCGGGACCCTGGTGAAGCTAATATATATTTAACTGAAACTTGAGGTTATGTACAGTGAATATATATTGTTTCAAATTGTGTTGAAATGCGTTTATAGGCGAAGGAAGTGTGTTCCCATTACCGCTTGATTACAAGATATTCTTGTCTGCTAATCCGGTAATGGTGACGAGATATGTTTGCCAGTGAAGGATTATATATTTAAAACATTGACGTCGTAATGTTGAGATAGTTTTGCTAGAGAAGGCAAAATTATACCTTAGTAATGGTGAAGTATATTGCGGGAAACCTCAGGTATTTCCAAAATCATTCTGAAGCTTATAGCACAGTTTCTGGTAAAATAAATTGCATTCTCAAACTCGCTGCGAAATTAATGAGAAATCTTTGCAGGTCAACCCTTTATTACTTAAATACTCTCACGATAATACAGAAACAGTATTATTTCTGAGACACTAATACACTTATACAGGGTGTCCAGCAACTATTCGAGCAAACTTTGCCACATTTTTCAGCAGGCCAAAACTAACAAATAATGCAATATAACAGGTACCCTATTTCGCTTCGTTTAGCGTCTGTCTGTCTGTATGTGTTTTTTGGGAAAAAAATTACTACTCAAAAACCACTTAAGATACAGAATTCAAACTTAACATTTATGTTAACCTAGTGTTGGTCCTTTTCAGTGAAATAAATAAAACAAATATCCCATTGCATTTCAAAATGGCGGCCGTTCAAAATTTTCAAATTGTATTAGCTTTGAAACGGCTACTTTGACAACAAATTTACTAGGATTACTTTTTTTAGCCTATTTTATTACCAATTCAACAATTTTTGTTTCAAAAAGATTGGATGACAAATAACTGAGTTACAGCACCAAACGTAAAAAACAGGTTAAATCCATGCATTGCAAGTACATACAACAATGTAGTGGATTTTTACGAATAAACTTTTTAAGGTTCTTTATTAAAATAGTTAATAATATTATAATTTGAAATTTAATATTTATTTTTTTAATTTGTTTTAAGGTAAATTTAAAAAAAGTTCTTGTGAATCCTGGTTTTTAAATCTTAAAACAATGTTAATAGGGCTACGTTATGGTTGGGTATAGGGTTTTCTTACATGGCAATTGTATGAAACAGCGTAATTAATTCAATGTGTTTTAAAAATTGTATTGAACATGATATTTTTATTAAGAAATCAATGATTACATTACTGTAAAACTTTCATAATCGTTGATTCTGATTCTTCAGATTCTGAAGCGTCGTAAGCACGATTCTCTCACCCCTTCAAAAGGATTACTGTCTTGAATAACTGCAGCAGCCTCAACAACTCTAGGTACTAGATCCATTTCATTCTGTATGGGAGTGGTATACACTAATTGCTTCATGTGTCCCCACAAGTAAAAATCAATGGGTGTGAGGTCAGGTGACCGTGGAGGCCAAGGGACGGGACCTTCACGTAAATCCAACGATCTCCATACACTTCATTCAAATGTTGCCTAGCAATCAGGGAAAAGTGGGCCGGTGCTCCATCGTGTTGGAACCACATCCTTTGTCTAGTTTCAATAGGAACATGTTCCAACAGCTCAGGTAAGATTTCCCTCAAAAAAACTTAAAAAGTTTATTCGTAAAAATCCACTACATTGTTGTATGTACTTGCAATGCATGGATTTAACCTGTTTTTACGTTTGGTGCTGTAACTCAGTTATTTGTTATTCAATCTTTTTGAAACAAAAATTGTTGAATTGGTAATAAAACACGCTAAAAAAAGTAATCCTAGTGAATTTGTTGTCAAAGTAGCCGTTTCAAAGCTAATACAATTTGAAAATTTTGAACGGCCGCCATTTTGAAATTCAATGAGATATTTGTTTTATTTTTTTCACTGAAAAGGACCAACACTAGATTAACATAAATGTTAAGTTTGAATTCTGTATCTTAAGTGGTTTTTGAGTAGTAATTTTTTCCCAAAAAACACATACAGACAGACAGACGGTAAACGAAGTGAAATAGGGCACCTGTTATATTGCATTATTTGTTAGTTTTGGCCTGCTGAACAATGTGGAAAAGTTTGTTCGAATGGTTGCTGGACACCCTGTATAATAATAATAATGGTATAGTACTTTTAGTACGTGCCTTTTTTCATATTATAAGCATTGTTGGATACCAGCTAGGAGAGAGAATCAATTTATAAATATGGAGTTATTTGTCCCCTATTAGGTACAGAAACTAACAAGATGAAACAGAACATTATACAGCACTTACTATATTACGGTCGTTTGTACCATTAATGAACTGCTACCACATTAATGAAAAATAATCAGTCTTTGCTATAATATTTGTATTATTTAATACATTGCAATCAGTTTAATAATTCACTAATCAATTAAATTCTCTAATAAGACATTCTTTAATTTTTTTTAAATTTGTTTTTATCTTAGGTGTAGTGTGAAATGTTCGATTTATGTCAAAGAGATACCAAAGCAGTAAATAGAGAGGATGGTTTGGACATGATATTACTCAGTTATTCGAGAGATGTTATAACAGACATGATGTACCCGTATGTGACATGTGTTTGATTTGTATTGTGAAGTACTTGAGACGTGTTGGCACATGCGTTGTGGAGATGAACATTGGCAAACACAAATCAGTCTCCATGTTTGGTCTCATGTTATCTGGTTACGTTCTGTCAATAAATTTTGAGCTTAAAGGGTTTTAAGTTTACCTTCGTCTTGGGAATTCAATCTCACTTTATCAGAATAATAATATTTAATTTTTTTTTAAACCTATCGTATACAATACATACTGTGAATAAAACAAGAAATAGATTAGATTATTTTATGATTCAAACACCTTCCCATCATTACGAAATCGTATTTGTTTCTTTAAAATTGATATTCGACCATCTATTTAAGTTACATTCTTCGCTACTAGCTTTGGATTTGTATTGGACTTTTTATTCTAAACAACCAATAAAGTGCATATTTATTCAGGAGATTTGGAAAATAAACCTCTACATCTTTATAACAGTTTTTAGTTTATGTAAATTTTAATATTTACTGCTGTTAAAAAACATTTACAAAACTGTGGAGGCCTGTTACGTACTGAGAGACAAGACATGTGCGACCAATCCATTCACCGTGGTACTAAAGCATTCAACGCATATAACATATAACATGCAATATAAACAATTCGTGTTCTCTTAATCTTGCGTTGAAATAAAACATAACGTTTTCTTATCGCCACCTAAATATTCTTATGTATACATTTTTATCAGAATTAAAAAAATAATTCGAATTGATTACAAATACATATCAATACATTTTAATAAAACACAGGTAATAAAAAGAGGATATATTAAATCATGATTTGTACATGATAAGTAATTTGTTGTTTATTTTTTCAATAAAAGATGTGTTTGCAATATACTGTGATTTGAAAGAAGGTGAAGCTATTAAAAGTAATTACTTTCATAAAAATAGTTTTAATATCAAAAAATTATCATTAACGATTAGAATTAATAAAATAAAATGGAAAAAAAGTCCTTCCCGCTCAGTTCTCGTGGGATATATATATTTTATATAAGTGATATTTTTTTTATATTAAAACTATTTTTTATGAAAGTAATTACTTTTAATAGCTTCGCCTTCTTTCAAATCACATATATATGTATATATATATATATATATATATATATATATATATATATATATATATATATATATATATATATATGTAGAAAAAGGCCAACATATTAATATTAATTGACTATATTTCGCATTACGCTTCTTCAGGTCAAAACAACATAACAAAACACATAAAATAATTAAAAACATACATGTAAACAGATAAATAAATTAATAAGTATTCTTGAAATGATAAACATATGTTCAAACTGTGGGTGTAAAGATGTGATGAGTGTTCAGATGATTTAAATTTATCGAAGATTTAATCCATAGGGAAATTTAGATTTTGTGACAATTTGACATGCTTGTTCTAAGTTTCTTAATTTTGATGTATTTGAATTATTTTTTATTGATCGTATTGGTTTTACTGTATATAAATTTTCAAAAGATTCTTTGTGTAATTTACTATGAATGGTTTTGATTCATCATTATGCTTAAAATCATAACGGTGACCTGTCATTCTTATTCTTAAATTATTTGTTGTAGAGCCAATGTAGTCTTTAGGACATTTTTTACACTGAATTTGGTATACTACATTTTTTGTATCACATGTCAAATTTCCAATGATTTTGTATACTTTTTTAGTTGAACTACTTTCGAATTTTGATGACTCTTGTATTTGATTGCACACCATGCATCTTGATTTATTACATGGATGTGCTCCTTTAAATTTATTTTCCACATCAGAATCAGCTGGTAATTTTGGTTTCGATATAATGTCCTTTAAAATAGGAGGTCTTTTAAAAACAATACGAGGAATACTTTTTAAAAATGAATCTGTCAGTGGAGAATTTTGTAAGCTACTTTAAAAATGTTGTTAATTTTGTAAAGACCAGGATGATATTGTGTTATTAATTTAGGCTCATCATAATATTTCTTTTTGACATAATTATTATTAAGTTTACTTTCATTGAGCTGTAGCTTTTCATTCAATAGTTTCTCAGGATATCCTCGTTTTAAAAAAGCATCATATATGTTACTAAAATAATTTTTAAGATCTTCACTCTCACTGCATAATTTAGTTGCTCGTGTAGCCAAGGTTTTGGGAATTGATCTTTTTACATATACAGGGTGACAACTGTTGTAGTGTAGATATTGAAAAGTGTTGGTAGGTTTTACATTAATTTTGTGTTTCAAGTAACCTTTGTTGATGTAAACGTCAATATCCAGAAATGTAACTGAATCTGTTGTAATTTTCCAAGTAAATTTTAAATTGTTATCGAATGAGTTCAATGCGTTTAAGAAATCTAAAAGTTTTTCATTACTCTCTGTCCATAACATAAAAATGTCATCTATGTATCTAGTCCAGAATAATGGTTTAAATGTTTGAGAATGTAGAAAATCTTGTTCAAATTTTGCCATAAAAAGATTTGCGTATGATGGGGCCATTCGGGTACCCATGGCTGTTCCTTTCTTTTGTAAATAAAATTTGTCTTGAAATCGAAAACAATTGGAAGATAATATAAAATTTATGAGAGTAATGATGAAGTTAGTGCTTGGTTTTGAATTTCCAGGTCTTTTATTTAGAAAGTGTTTCACAGCTTCAATACCTTTATTGTGGTCAATATTAGTATATAAGGAAGTTACATCAATCGTAACTAACGTCACATTTGTTGCAATAGGCTGGGGTATTTCTTTTAATCTTTCAATAAAATGATCAGTGTTTTTCAAGTAGGATGGTACATTTTTGACAAACTCCTGTAGGTGTACATCCACAAACCCTGATATTCTTTCTGTGGGAGATGATATTGAGGCGACTATGGGACGGCCAGGTGGTGATATCTTTGTTTTGTGTACTTTCGGTAACAGGTAGAAAACGGGTGTTTGAGGATTTGTGTTTATTAAAATATCAATTAGCTCTTTTGGCAATTCCTCTTTAATAGAATTTTCTTTCAAATATTTCGTTATTTCTTTATTAAATTGGTTTGTCATATCAGATTTTAATAACTGATAAGTGTCTTTATGTTCTAATTGACGGTTGGCTTCTCTAATATAATCTGAAATGTTCATGATTACTGTTACATCACCTTTGTCAGCAGGCAAAATTACAATATTTTTGTTATTTTTCAGTGATGAAATGGCTTTAGATTCTTCCTTAGAGAGATTTGATGACGTTGGCAAATCATCAGAATAATTTGGGTTAGCAATGTTAGATAAAATAACGTTCAAAAATTGTTCGATAGGGTGGTCTGGACTTAATGGTGGTGGTTCCCAACTTGATGTATCTTTAAAGTGTTCAGTGAACGTTTTCATTTCAACAGTCATGCAATGTAAATTGTTAATATTTTTTGTGTTAATTTGAGAGTCATTGTTGTTATCAAAAAAATATTTTAATCTCACATTTCGGGCAAATTGAATAGTATCCATCACTAATTGAATGTGGTCAAAAATTGGAGTTGGAGCAAAGTTAAGTCCCTTAGACAACAGAGAAATTTCATTTAGTTGCAGATTATAATCTGATAAGTTAATTAAATTCATCTCGTCACATTGCATTGAAAATTGTGTAAGGTTATTGTTTTGTCGAGATGGGGAAGTTTGCGATGAGAATGGGACTGGAGATGAAGACGGAGGTGGTGGTGGAGGTAATCTGAAGCTATTCAATAGAGACGAGTCTATGGATATGTTTTTGGTGTTTGAAGTGGGCTGTAATTCACATGTTACTGTGGATTGCAAGGGTAAAGGAGTTTGTTCTAGTTGTTGCGTAGGCAATATATTTTGTGTCACTACTGAGCAATTTTGGAACTGTGGTATAAATTCTCTCGAACATAGAATATTATTCATATAATCAGAGTGTTGTATGTACACATTTTGGGCAATGTTAAAACCATATGTTTGATAATAAAGATTGGTAAACTTTCGCTGATGAATTTTACATTTTGTAGAAATTAAATTCATGGCATGTTGTCTAATTTCATCAATAAATGGTAGCGTGCATGGAAAGCTATAATACAAAAAACTGTTGAAATCTGTATGCTTGATGATAGTGGAATGACAGTTGTCTTCTGTACAGATCAATAAACTGTATTTCTGAGAATTGTGCTAGTGTTAACTGCTAAACTGTTAATATTTTGGTGCATGAAAACTGGTAAACCAGATATAGGAAATCTCACAGTAAGACCTTTTGGTAAAAGCCCAAATTGTATGCAGGCCGAAAGAAATATAACGTGACAATAACATTTTACTGATTTAAACATGTGAAATTCAAAGTAGCTTTTGAGTTCATTCCTGTTATTTCATTAGTGTATTTATGTTGAAATAAGTAAAAAGAAAAGTATATAACAAAAACGGAAAGGGGCAAACGTCAAGAGACTTACTTGGATAATCAATTGAATGTCATTCGACTAATACATGTAGAAAAAGGCCAACATATTAATATTAATTGACTATATTTCGCATTACGCTTCTTCAGGTCAAAACAACATAACAAAACACATAAAATAATTAAAAACGTACATGTAAACAGATAAATAAATTAATAAGCATAATATTCTTGAAATGATAAACATATGTTCAAACTGTGGGTGTAAAGATGTGATGAGTGTTCAGATGATTTAAATTTATCGAAGATTTAATCCATAGGGAAATTTAGATTTTGTGACAATTTGACATGCTTGTTCTAAGTTTCTTAATTTTGATGTATTTGAATTATTTTTTATTGATCGTATTGGTTTTACTGTATATAAATTTTCAAAAGATTCTTTGTGTAATTTACTATGAATGGTTTTGATTCATCATTATGCTTAAAATCATAACGGTGACCTGTCATTCTTATTCTTAAATTATTTGTTGTAGAGCCAATGTAGTCTTTAGGACATTTTTTACACTGAATTTGGTATACTACATTTTTTGTATCACATGTCAAATTTCCAATGATTTTGTATACTTTTTTAGTTGAACTACTTTCGAATTTTGATGACTCTTGTATTTGATTGCACACCATGCATCTTGATTTATTACATGGATGTGCTCCTTTAAATTTATTTTCCACATCAGAATCAGCTGGTAATTTTGGTTTCGATATAATGTCCTTTAAAATAGGAGGTCTTTTAAAAACAATACGAGGAATACTTTTTAAAAATGAGTCTGTCAGTGGAGAATTTTGAAGAATTTTGTAAGCTAAATATATATATATATATATATATTTAGTTATTTGATCCCCTAAATTGTGATCACATAGATGTTGTCAAATTTCTCCTTTTTTGATCCTGCTGCTACTGTAAGTATGCTGTCCCATTATATCAAAGAAAACTAATTTTGATTATGGAAAATAATGGTGTGATTTCCTTGTTAAATTACATCTCATCATTGGAACTCATCAGTTGTTAGAACTCATCATTAATTAAAGTTAGAACTATAATACATTAATAATTAAAGTATAATACATACAAATATATTCTTGATACTACTTATAAAATATTTAATCCCGAATCTTGTATTTTGTTCGTGCAAAAATACAAGATTCTGGATTAAGTATTTTAGAATTAGTATTAAGATAATATTTGTATATATATAATTCGTATATCTAAGCAAAACACATGCCAAATCTTGTCTAAATCTGTCCAATAGATGTTGTGTCATTGAATCTGATACATCGTGGAGTCCAAATATCATTCCTCAAAAACGTTCTCATTTATAATATTAAGACGTTTATCAAAAGTGAAATAAACTGACTGATGATTTTAATGAAATTATACTTGCAGAAATCTATTAAACGCGTTTATGGTTACCACTGATATTGCAAACCTATATCGTTCTGACCTAACGAGTTTTAAACTGAGATTAATTT
Source organism: Homalodisca vitripennis (assembly GCF_021130785.1). Lineage (NCBI taxonomy): Eukaryota > Metazoa > Arthropoda > Insecta > Hemiptera > Cicadellidae > Homalodisca > Homalodisca vitripennis. The sequence continues at coordinate 159,880,049 of NC_060211.1, forward strand.
TTACCCAGCCAAGAAACTTCAAATTAATCCAATCACTAAACTAGTTTACCTTTGAACTCAAAACTATCAGGACGGATATAACTACTGCTTGCATGATTGATTTGGAATTGTCTTTTTCTGTGAATTCTGTATTGAAATAGTTTCGAAACAGAGTGTTATTTCCAATGCTTTGCAGTACTAGTACATCATAGTTCGTATGTAAATAAATAGCGTTGCTTTAGCCGGTTAATCAAGTTACTTCAAAGGCTGTATACTCCAGAAATATTGCTCTGGTGTAATTTTGAAGATTCATATTTTGAACAAGAAACAAAAAACAACTGACATAGCCCTTCTACTCTTCATTATTAATATAAGATATTAAAAATAATGTCTTTCTCATGTTAGTTTACTTTGCTTTCCTTATGACTTTGCTGAGTAGTAAATGCAAATCCTTATTATAATGTGATCTGGAACTCTATTTCCATTGAAGGCTGCCCATATAATGTTACCATACTCTATATGCTTGGATGAAAAAGGATAATTTCTTATGTGTCTCCGTTTTATAACAATATGGTATATTCTGGTTTCAAAATTTCAAAAACTTAGTTTAAACTTCCGTTATTTCAAATATTGTTGAAGTTATTCAGCTTAATGCATTACAAGGAGATGCAGCGCAAATTCTTATTACATTACTTTTCTCATCATTTACTGCACACTTTAACTAATATCTTATTGCATATTTAATACATTTTCAGACCATTAATCTTTGCAAAGGGAATTATACAAACTAAGTCCATTACTTTCTTAATACTTACATAAATTTTAAAACGTCACCAGAAATATTATGCACTGTTTTACAAGCATGAAGGAAAATAAACCTTTTTTCAAGAACTCAATATCATAGTAAAAATCAGAACATTTATAAATCTTAAGCAAGAAAAATAAGGTATCCAAAATTCCAGTACTCATAACTATGGATATTAATTTTAATTTGGAATTCAACACGTAACAGTCCAGGAAATCTTTTCTCTATAACATCACAACATACAAGTAACTTAGCTATGGTGAAAAGGATTGATTCAATTGAATTTTGAGTTTAGCTCCAGTTTACCCTCCTTTTATTGCAGCGTCTGGTATCTAATGTTGTCTCATACTTGACTCCTGGAATATTCGTTTGAGTATATCCAAAGAAAGTCGACAACGAAGCAGCTCAAAACGAAATAGTTACATCGTTTCGACATCAGAGACACCTATAAATAGGTGAAGTTGTAGTCTCATTTTCCTATTAGGTACACAATTGAGTGCACTACGATGTAATAGATACGGCAGAGGTTCTTTGGGTTTATTCAGACGAAAATACGAACAGACTCTGCTATAAAAGGGAGGTGTGAACTGGAGCTTAACTCAAAATTCAATCACAAATTAGTTTTTCAAGCACATATGTAGAGGGATTTCTCCTAAGAATACAACTAATCGTCAACCGCAGTAGTTTTTAAGAGCATTGAAAGGGATGGCTGAGAGGGTTCTATTTAAAGATTTACCCTAACAAACCTTGCTAAACTAATCGATTCCTGTATTAAAGGGAATTCATTAGTCATTTTTATGATGAAATAGGAAGGTTTAACGTACACTTTTAACTAGCACTCGGATAATTACTGTGTGAAGTTCAAACATTCAGATGTATGACCTTGGAAGGCATATGTCACCTTTTCCTCTCAGACTTTTCTCTCCCTATATTGCCTATAGTATTTTCTTTAAGGCATGAGAGTAAAGTTTGTAAGTAGACACAATCAAAGGTCTTTACAATGGATGATTCAGAATGTAGCAAATGTGGGGTTTTTGTCTTCCAGCTCTAGATATGTTCCTGGTTCCATTAGTCCTGAATGAGAAGAGTATTCTGTCCTTAGGAGTCCTCGGGTGGTATCGGCTCCTTAAAAGGAACGAGTCCTTCGACAACTTGGAGGTTCTTCCTTACGGGAAAGACTGAAGCTACAGGACTGTCAGTAATCCTGCACCCCCGCAACCCCTCAAATAGAGTTCCAGTACTTGGATGAATCCTGATGGTAATGGTTATCCATCCTACATACATACGAACGAGGTGGGGAACTTGTTGACGTACTGTTGAGCTTGGGAGTCTTTGACAATCTTCTTCATAATCTTGTAAATCAGTGAAGAAAATTCCTTGTGATGTCATGTGGTAGAGATTTTGATTACTGCCAGGTTCCACGTCAGGGTCGGTCAAAACTGAAGATGACGACGGAAGTCTAAGTGTGATAAAGCTTTCTGTGGGCGAGGATACTAGGCAGAACCAAATATAAAGTACTGTTGAAGGAACTAATCAGGCAATGGTGCTATGCCTAAGAAAAGAAAACTATCAAGAGCCACGCTTTAGTTTTAGTGGATACCGAAAAAGGAGGGCATTAAAATAATTAAAAATATAAAAGAAAAATATGTTTTGCTTGGCCCGTTTAAAGCTAGTCTCTAGCAAAATCTCTATCGATCTTAAGAAAATCCAGTTTATGCGTTTGTACAGGGCATCCAGGCTTCTGGCTCTTACTAGTTATATCTAGTGGTTATTCTTGTACAGTAATTCAGCAAAGAGAATACACTAAAAATATTCAATGCGTGTTTATTTTTTTAACAACCGTAACTTTTTTACTCAATCCCCAGTTCTGTATGAAATAGCTTTTATTGTTCAATAAACATGTTTAATAACAATCTATAAAAGTTCCGTTGTTATAGAAAATGCCTTTTCCTTTTTGTGGTCTATTTGCAGTTTTGCGACCACCATCCATTGGGACTCCGATTACATAATTTGTTTCATAAAAATATTCTGGTCAATGTTTAAAAAACATTAGCAATGTTCAATAACCTGTTATTTGTACAGAGAAATTCAATAAGGCAAATAACTGTGTAGCTAAAGCTATCAATCATAACTGACTGCTGACGCTGAATATTTGTTTGCAGAAATATTTTTGGAAGTTACGCGAAGAATGTTCCAGCTACGAGACAGAAATTACTGTATTTGTGTTGTAGCACTAGTTAGGGACTTTTGTAAAATAAGTGACCAAATATGCTCTAGGTTTAACGTAAATTCACACTTCAATGGTATTGAGTAACAGAAACGAAAGACGATTAGCTAAATCAGAGATAAAAATCGTATTCAAGCCATGTTCCAATTTATATTTAAATTCCAATTGTTAGGCATCAGATATAGTCAACCAAATACACGCGCGCGAGCGATTTTTAGTGTGTGTGTGTGTGTTTTATTTGTAATACTAAATAAAGAAAACTACTAACGAGTATATTAAATCGCGTTCTTAACTTAATAACACGATGAGCGGAGGCCTTTATTGAGGAAAAAGAGGTCAATTTGAATTTTTCTAAGAAAAGATGAATGTACCAGCTGCCTGGAAAATTATCACTGTGTTATTGAATTGAAAAAAAAAAATTAGCTTCGTAAGTATTCGTTTCCAAATTTATTGTGCATAACCTTTTCTTATATCTAAATTATGAACTATAACACTTCTCTAATATGATTTTAACCAATCGCTATTTTATTGTATCAATTAGTTCGTAAAATATTACAAATATCATACAGATTTAATAATAACAAAGCTCATACATTTTTGTTTACTTATAACATAGGTAATAAAAATGCGTCTTTTGAATAAGTTGTATGCTCTACAGTTACCACGAAGAAACTCGCTTTTCAGTTGTTATCTTCTCCCTGGTGGCTCTGCAGTCGGCACTTGGATAGCTGTCCCTTACAGTCCAAGATCAATTTGTCCAGTGTCAAGATTAGGAGGTGGAAGCCCAGCAATCTATTTCTCCTTTGTATTGCTCCCCTCTTCCTTGCCTGCCTTCTACCATCTATCACCTCCTCCTAACACTGGGTTCTCATATAACATAGACCTAAAACATGTTTATTAATTTTTTAGTTCAATTGAGTCACTGTAAACTGGTGTTTTTTTTAAACTTAAATTTGGTAACGCATATTTGGAAACCATGCCAATTTCCATAACCTCCCTTCTTTAAAGGAAACAGATCGAACCATTACTCTCAATATTTATTTAAAGTTTTTAAAGAAAGAATTCGTATAGGATATGTTATATAACATATTAATTTGTTTTAGGTGATTGTTGTGTAGGATAGTTTAAATTTTTTTAAATGACGTTTGAAATCTTTCTACAATTCAAGCGTGGAAAACAAATACTTATCATTATTAATATTTAATTTTTGCATTAATTTATTATGTTGATTATTTTAGAATTATTTACCAATATATTTCTTGGAAAAAGTAAATTAAAAGTACTCATACCCGTGCCATTTGTCTGTTTGAAATATTAGTTTTGTTCAAAAACCATTAGACATTTAATTTTGAAATTCTACAACGGTTTCATAACAATTCAATAAACCGAGAACCAAAAAATAGCACTTCGATTCAATGTTTAAAACTATGCTCGAAATGTTATAAATATATAACATTTTTAATTAATGAATAATTTTTATTACAAATGTACCAACACCTCATTTACGAAGATATTCATAGATAAGCCAGGATTATTTTTATAGGGTTAGGCTGTCAACAGAAATTTACAATTCTGTCAAAGGCATACACCTAATATCTTTTATAATAATGCAGCGATCAGATTTGTATTAATGTAATATTTATTAAATGTTTTAGAAATTATACTTTTTAGTTTCATTTCCAATGCAATTAAAATGACTAAAATTGATATGCGAGATAATAAAGCTATTACTTATGGTAAGTTTTATCACAATAAACTATTTAAATATTCATGTTTGTTATTGTCATGACAATAAATAATAAAGAAAAACAAAAATTATACTGTAGTAGTTAGATGTGTGTGTTGAATTTTTGCCATTAGAGTTTGAATAAAATAAAATTTAAATATATTATTCATTTGCAGTTCTAAATCAATATAGTTAAAAATTTTATATATTGCAGAGGTTTCGATATTATTGGAATTCTTTAATTAATTTAGAAACAAACACTCCAATATTAATATAATTGTAATTTTTGTAAAGCCTTTCTTATTCAATGAATACTTCATCAGACCAACAAATAAAATCAAAGTGTTTTCAATAGTAATAGTAAATGCTTTTGATTAATTATGTTTGATTAAAGTGCACTGTAAATATAATAAAATTGAAATAAAAGCATTCTTGGGTTTAATAGTTACCCGTGTATATTTATGATATCTCATTCTTTTAAAGATAAATTGACAAAAATAAGTGTTTTAAATTTCAATTTTACAAAGAATAAATGGTTTTAATGTTCACAATTGTTAGAAAGTTATATAAATTCAATTGCTTCCCACGCAAATTTCAGTACTGTTTTCAACTAGAACCGTTTTAGAAATGTTTGCTCTGTTGTCCCATATGTAAATACGTGGTAGTTTTGAAGACGATGGAGGTTTATAGAGGTTGGCGCATCAGACTATTTCAGCAGTTTATGTGTTTTGTTGCCGTGATGTCACTGGGAGACCTGAACGCCACATTCTTTACTGAAATAAGACTGTGCAGTAAAACCAGAAGATACTTCATTCTCCCTTGTCAGACAAAATGTGTAATTTTAGGTAGATTTGTGTGAAACTTCAATTTATTATAATCTGGGCAAGATGATGATTAAAAAATTATTTTATATAATGACGTTACATAATTACATTAACACCTCAATTTTGTAACAAGGTTTAAATTTATAATAGAATATAACTGTTTAAGTCGTAAATGTAAAATATTAAATCATAAGTTGTAACAAGTTGTTGTCAATAAAGTACTAATTGAACATTTTCAAATCGTCCACTGGTTTTTGCTCCTATTTTTGACTTAACTGCAACTTTTGGAGGACGCAAGGAAAATTTATGATGTTTTTTAATAAACTTTAACCTCTTGTTAGATTTAAAAGTTCAAACTGTTTATGGGAAACTAATTTAAAAATAAAAATATTAACTTAAAATAGTACATACTTTTTTTAACATCCTGCATATTTGCATTACCGCACTCATAATTCTGACACATGTAATTCACCCACCTTCACAAATATGAGATTCCTCGTCAAATGCCCCTTCAAGCACTAGGTTTTCTTTTATTTCATCTACAAAGTTATTTGGTTAGTGGCCTACTATCGTTAGTAGTTACCAAGCTACCATTTTCAGTCCAAAGTCACTAATAATTCCGGGACACGATCAAATCCCATACTAAATTATCGTGTACGATGAAAAGATAGTGTTATCAACCTCGATATTGTATTTATGAGTCAGTTCCCCCATAAAAGGTATATGGTGTTTACCTCTTTTATATGGCTGTTATTTTCCAGGAAATTCATATGAAGTACATTTAAAACCCCACTTATTAACTATCGTGTATCTTGTCCATTAAACAATGTATAAAAGGCATTACTTTAAAAATTATATTTTCTGCTTCTTGATCCCTTTAATTGGCCATTGTTGTATTAATACCACATAATTTATTTAAATCCTACTCTTTGTTTTTCTATCTCAATAATGGTTTAGAGTACAAAATATAATTACTTCAGTTTCAGAATGGTTTCTTATTAGATCTTAAAAGACCCACACATGAATATTTCCAAACTTTTACAAAAGTAAGCGTGAATACGTTTTAGGTGTGAAACTTAAGCCAATTTATTACATTGATAAGGAAACAATGGGATCCAAAATGTACCAAGTTTGCCTCTATTTACATGATGCACAGTGTGCTGAAATCTTTATTCGTAAGTAACGTTTTAGAACATCTCTATGGTAGGATAAACTGCTTAAAACTTTTTCTTGCTCTCAAAGTGTATATTGAAAAAAATCATTAAGTAGAATGAGTGGGCAGTTTCCAGAAATATTTTGTGCTATTTACGTAAAAACGTAAATACCACATATTTTACAAATAATTTTAAAGTTGGTACTTAATGGTTATGCATGCATTATGCGTAGGCTACATTTACTTTACTACGATGTTAACTCATCGCTGCCACAGCTGCAGAGATTCTCTAACCAGCAGTGCCGCAATCCACAAACGTTAATGTTTGTTGTAAACTGAGCTATTTACCTACTAAATATGATGGTTTACATTGCATTTGTACCCATAATTTACCAACCATAAATTTGTTGCAACTTCTAAATAACATTATGACGAAACCCTCACAATTCATTCATCATTAATCCTGCTAAAAATAATTAATTTGTAAATATTTCTTTATATTATGTATATAAATTAAACACGTGCTGAAATTAATTGCAGTAATAGCATTCATTTTGAACTTTTGTTGGTTCGCTAACCATCCAGTAGGTTACAAAGCATGCTCTCTTCGAAATATCCATCATACCTGTCTGAAACTGTAGGTCCTGTGAAAGGGGCTTTATGTTATCAGAGAGATTGGTTTGGGATAAGGAGCTGCAAAACAATATTAATATTCTACAATGATGATGATTTGGACTGTTTTATATTTGTAGCAAAATAAATGGAAAGATAAGTATGAATAATAGAAAATGAAAGTTTCATTAAAAGTGAAAAAACATTAAACTTTATGTTATTGGGATAACTAGAGTAATACCACAACCCAACCTTCAGCTCTGGTGATATTTTACAGCAGAATTTAAAGTAACTTCACAGAAAAAAATATTCATGGTTCTTCTGAGAGACTGCCGTCAGAACAGATATTTTCATTCAGAACGATATTGGCGTGGTCAAAGAACAAAATCAATTCAAATATTGGAAAAAGAATAGCCCGTACTTTGAAATCAACTCTTCCACTTTATGTATGAATTCTCTACGACTTACACAAAATCACGGCAAGGCTAAACCTGAAAGCAGATCACACATCTTATACCACATTCCAAAAAATCGGTTACACCCCACTTCCACTTTATTATCACTCCGCTCATAGATTTTCGTACTCCTAAACTCCTAACTTTGCCACACTTTTGCGATGGGAAGATGTCCCATTGTTAATCGACTTAGTGAAAACAACCATGCTACGTGAAAGCCAGTTTTTATCATACGCTAAAAAATAAAACACCAGTGAATGTAATGCTGTAATCAAACCGTTTAGAAATACGAATATTTTCTCTCTTTTAAAAAATGTATTTCATACACCGCTTGTAACACATGTTTACAATCGCTGCACTACAAATTCGTTTAGCTGCCTCCATTCTGTTATGAAATAGAATCCAGATGCCTTTTTATGTCTCAGTGTCTTACCGCATGTTTTCTTTACGCAAGGAAACTGTCCTGGCTCCATAGGAACAGTTATGCAAGCATACGAATAATGATATTAGCTCTACTAGCATATGCTTGTTTTGCGTATACATGAGATAACTCACCGAAAGCAATTAAGGGCAGAAAAACTGTAAACTCGAACTGCCCTCTGTAGAGTGAGAAGCTCAGGTAGAAAATATTTCAAAGTTACGAGGCGCAGCTCTTTCTTCGGACCTCAGAACTAACTTAGATTATATCTTGGACCTCAATACATCTTAGTATGAATGATTTATCTTCTGTGTTACTAATTATTTTAAAGGTGGGAACGCATGTGGGAATACCGTCAATCCCACAGGATGTGTTGAGTTCTTTATGGTGGACTGGTGAGTGCCAAGTTGAACATAACAAATTCAAGATTTGTGTTCTTTACAAGTAGGGCACAATATAATCCAGTCAGTTACAACACTGTCATCAATATTGACAGCTTAACTTGTAGAAGACGTTTTTCATAAACTCGTTAACATATTTCGGACATAATATTGTTAGCATTTAAGGAATTCATAATATATCTAAAATTTGATATTACGTGTCAAATTATTTATTTATTTCATTTTTTATATATTTTATTTTTTTGCTTGTTTAATATAAATAGATAGTATATTTGGAAATTCAGTAAAATTATTTTTAATATTGTACATGCAATGGATTCAAAATCAACAGTTGTCTATTGTGCCAGTTATAGTTATGAGGTCTACCTGTTAAGTGTAAAAATATGAAAAAGTAAGTCCACATATATCTGAGATTTAGAAATTTTCTAACAAACATTATATACTTTGACTGATAAGCACTTGTCGTGAATATTGGGAGGTAGTTCCATCAATGCAACTTACTCTGTTTCGATACTCCAAATTTTAAAGCACCAGACCTTAAAATATGCTGTAACTGATGGGAGAGGCTTCGATTTTACATTAACATCCCGTTCCTGTATGGGTATCGGAATAAGTAAGTTTAAAGAATTTACTCACCAACACTTATCGGTGTCCATGTAAGACTATCATTGGGAAAGATTACATGTTGCTGCTAGTTAGAAAAAGCAGGTTGATAAAATCAGACATACTGACGAAAAAAATACTTCACTTAAACCAAGTCTCTAATTAACACGGTCACGTTTACAGTTAATATTAAGGAAACGTGATCCGAACAATTACAACTCCGTTAATTAATTACAAGCCCAGGGCCGGCAGCCGCAGGATGGTTACTGCAGGAGACAGATCCTGCTTCTCTGGTGTGATCTTTGCTGACAGGCCTCATTAATCCTTATCTGAAATATTCAGTTACAATCTGTAGTGCTGTAATATTACAAAAATGATTCATTAGCATCAAAGTAATTTTGTAATAGTCGTGTACTGGTCTATTGTTACAACTATAACAGTTGTTTTTTCTAAATATAATATCTTTTGAATAATTGTTTTATAGATCATTATTTGGCGTTCTTTGCAAAGTATGTGCGTAGCATATTGGTATATTATCCTTTCAGAATTGGTAATTTCTCTCCGGTAGGTTGGTTAGGTAGAATAACTATCTATTCCTCCTCTTCTTCAAAACACAATAACCGATAAGAGCTAGAATTCAAACCTCAACACCAACGTGACTGGTTACCGTAAACACACCCCAGTCAATCCATGAAAGTCAGTCGTCTTGTCAGTCCACCTAATATAAAAATGTGGAAAATCTCCTCTACCACGTAATAGAAATAGAAGGTCGAAATCAGGATTGTAGCGTGCTGGTATTCAGTGATAAATATTGTTGCGTTTATAAAATTCTAAGAAACGGTTTTCTGCTCTTGAATTTCTTTAAAAAAGTAATTGTGTTTCCTAAAATATCTCTTTAGAATTTTTTTAAAGCTTTTATATAGTCATGATATGGACTGTAAATTCTAGTACATTATATTTATAGCCCAACACAAGAAATACATTTATTAATTTATGTTCAATTTTATATTGTTTTACAATTATTAACCAAATATTTTGGTTTTTCCAGGTACAGATACGAGTACTCATAAAAAAGGTATTTCTTACTCGAATACTTGTATTGCGAAAGTTGAAGAGTTGTAGTAATATATAATTTTTCTCATTTATATATTTTACCTCAGAAACATGTACTATGTAAAAACATGTTCTTTACAACTAAAATTTCATATTAAATTATCGGTGCGGTAGTTCCGCCTATTGGCTTAACAGGATATTTCAAAATGTCACTTTAACCTGTAAATTTTCTGCGATGTTGTATTATGATAGCCATTTCAGACTAATCTATAGAATTATGACCCCAGTGTCTTAGCATTTAATGACGCAGAATTTGGCATTAATATGAATGTTATCCGAAAGCATGCTATTGAATCAAACAATCTTTTATTAACCCTCTAAGTAGACAGATAAACCCAGCGTATCAGACACATCATATTGGCTATTGCTTTAGTTGGTTAATAGATCAGATATCTCCTACAATACATAAAATCAGTAGTAAATCGAACTAGGCGAATATTTGACTAAGCTCGGAGAACATGAATCTTTCCATGTTATGACTGGAGCAGGCACACGTCTAACGCTTAATAATACGGTACTTGTCCTCCCACATCATGCGTAGCGGCCATCATCTTACGTGTCATGCTGTTCTCGATATATGCTTAACATATTTTCCAGCAGGTTATAATATTCTGCAGTTACTGTCCCCCCCCCCCCAATCACTTGGTGTAGAGGGAGATTATAAACTTCATGATTTAAAAAGATAATAGAATGTCGGAAATTTGCCATCGTTACGTGTTACAAACTTTATAACACCATAAGGTCTAGGAATAAAACATAGGGCCGGAAGCAGTTGCCTTTACTACTACCCCCTCTTCGCCAGCGACTTCCTGTACTATTGTTTCGGATGACACGCCGCGCTGCAAAAGATAGTGCCAACATTGATTTTCTCGTTAGTGTCCCACTTTACCCAGTGCTGGTGTGACGTGTGCTTGACTTCTCGTGCTCAAGACTTTCATCCTGTGTATTGTAAACAAAAGGACTGGACTTCAAGCAGCTCTGATATGATTTGTTTACTTTGACGTTGTTTGTAGTAATGTGTTAGGTTAGTTCTTTACGCGAGGAAAGGGTCATATTGCAGATCTTGTATCGTAGCATAAAGATGGCAAATGTCCGAAATCCTATTATTTTGTCAAACATTTCCATCGTCAATATCAAATAAAAAAAAACTATTACATGATTAAACTGGAAACTTGGGGGTTGAAATCAGATACAATAAAAAATATATAACAGAGAGTTTTACAATTAACGTATCTACCACCTCAGTAGAGCCATATTCTAATCCTGTTTCACATAATTGTATCAGCAATCTCGTATATTAATGTCTACACAATTGTTAAAAAATTACGGAGGTATTTAACATTTACATTATTTATTATAAGTGAAGTATCTCCTGTGATAAAAGAATCACTACGTACCTGATAAATACAAAATATACTCTACTGTATTTGGCCTCTTTTTGATATACTACTACGTTTAATATCAAAAAAGATATTTTAAACCCGTATAAATTTTATAGTATACGCACCAATACTGTAATATTCAATTACTAAATGTCACGATAATAAATGTGCTTCGATAGTTTAACGTATACAATCTAATTTTTAATCTAACTGAGCCATAGGTAAACAACTAAACAATTAACTGACACTGTATTCTTACATCAAAAGTTCTTAGAAGTTGACTAAGTTCCTGTATCAATCAATTGCTTCTTTTCTATATGACACAATTTACAGAAGTACCTTAGACACCTTACATTTTGAATAGGTTTGTCACTAATTATGACAGAATATTGTTTAATTAAAAGGAGTATTTGCTTTACTGTTGACGTATATGTGCAAAATAACAATTACTTCTTAAGTAAATAGGTATTGTTAAATATTCTATAAAAGTTAGCAAGGCGGAAAAACGGAAACAGTACGCAATATGGTTTGTATGAGGAACAAAGTTTCGAATATCCGGCAGCAGTTTACCAACTGACCCGGGTGCAACTGCAAATTTAATTTACAAACCTCATCCGCCTTCATTCCCTCTATTTTTAATGTTTTAAGAATCTAACTGATTTGTATTACGTTTTTTAGAAAGCTCATTTAAATATTAGAAATAAGAAGAAAAGTTGCATGCTTAAAATTACTTTTACATTTAAATTTTCCATAACAACAAAATAACAACCCTGGTTTTGCTTTTAAATTAATTTAAGTGGTTTGTAATATATTTTATTCATTGAGTGTCCGTACGTCAACGGATATCTACCACACTGAGCTAAAGGGCTGAACGGATTTTTATGGCCGGTGAATTAAAAGTTCTTGTTAAATCGTGCCTGATGAATTTTTTATTTGAGTTTCTGTTAAAATACAATACAACTTTGGTTATAATATTATGGGATTTGCCGTTCCAAAAACGTGAGTTTGCAATATTTACGCCAAGTTTCGCACCTCTGTTCGTAAGATGTATGAAGAGACAAGCTCAAAGCCTCAAAGGATGAGTGACAGTTACGTTTAGGGAGAAGTGAAGAAGAAAAGCTTCAGGTAGTGCACATACAGGTATAGTGGGAGAGCTTTTTTCAAAACTGATGAGCAAAGAGGTCTCACCGTGACTAGCCATAGGCTATATTAGTTTAATATTATGAGCTTCCAGTATAGAGTCTCATGTTGAAATTAAAGTAAAAAAAAGTAAAGAATGTCTTATTTTACCAGGCAAAGTTAGGGCTAAGAAGCCCTCTCTAACACTTAACCTGGGGACCAACGGCTTAAAGGTGACTTCCGAACCACCACCAATGGCCAGGCAGGCGGGCCGCTTGCAAGGACAGGATCGCTCAGCGGTCACCTATCCAAACAGCGGCCACGCTCAACGTCGCTTGATCTGGTTATCTTGCGATAACCGCCGTACCCGCTACACTGCGCCATTGGCACAAAAAATTAGCAGGTTTCCTTAAAACCTGGTGTCAGACGTTACTCACATCACCGTCGTCACATGTAATGATAGTTTCTGCTGCTCATGTTGTAGAAATTAATTTTTCATTTCAAACACGCTATTAAAGTGAAGCAGAATTTAATTTTAAACGAAACTTTAACCTTTCCCAACAGAAAGTTTACAACGAACTCTTAAATATGTCCTTGTGCTACATTGAGTGTTTAGGGATTACATTGCCATCACAGTGTATTTAAGTAAATATTGTCCTATCAGCAAATTCAGTTTTCTAATTTTTGAAGGGATTGACGAAGGACCGTATAATACAAATGTTCGCTACACAACAGCGATATCCCCTGACAGAGCATCTCAGTTACACAAGTGCGACTCACAGGCACTCCACTGATGCCACCTGGGAGACTGAATCGTTTCTGTCACTGTTCTGTATTACAGAGAGAATCATCTGGGACAGATGTTATTGATTATTGGATGTATTATTGGGGTTGATCTCCCTCATTGCTCGTTCTCTAGGGTTGCATGTAATTAATTAGCCTAATTTACTAAATCTTTGGTTAATTAGCGGATTCTCTTGAGCCTTTGTGACTCCTTTGCAACACAGCTAAATGTTTGTATATACATTATGCATCTTATAATTAATAATACATTACTAAAAGTTTTGCTAACCGCTAATATTTGGAACGGCTGGAATAATTTATATAAACTCTTTTAAAAATATTCCTTGATATCCGAAAAAGTTTTTCATGGAGAGGAAAATTGAAACTCTTTCCAGGTATATTTTAGAGTATTGAAAAAATAATTATATTTTACCAAACAGAATCCTAATCTGACTGACTGTACACAACTGATAACATTCTTATCTGAATTTCTAAGAGATGAAAACATTGGTTTATATTGGAAAATAACGTCAACACAGAAAATATTACAAACACAGTGCTTATTTATTAGTTTAATGCAGATTATAAAGACGAAAATACTATCTATGTTTTACTAAAGATTGTTAACATGAATTTAAAAAAAAGTAAGCATAAATATGTAATTCTTTTCATAAACCAAAAACTGAAAAACAAGTCTTCTATTGCTCAAAACTTAATTATTATAAAACAATTTTGAAATTATTAACAAACTTAGTTTCAAGGATTTTCCATTCTTAACCTTAAACCTGATGATGCATTGAATAGATGTAGCCTATTGTTCCTGAAGTAATCTTCAAGCTTACTTGTGCATTTAATTTCTTGATCGGAGTAAAAATTCTAAATCGTTTATAGTACCAATAATAAAGTAGACCGGAACTAGATGCTTTTTAATCTAAGTTTGCATCTGAAATTTATTTTCTTGGATGGGGCAACAACGCAAACTTAATTGTAAAACCGTAAATATTTTTGAATTTAACTCAATTTAAACGGCCGGATTTTAACCGCAGTAAGAATAACGTAAAGTAATTATTTTATTCATGTTTATGACAAGGTAAACTATAGCTATATCACTTGAAATACGCGTATCTTATAACGAAAACTGAATACAAAGGTCGGTAGTAAACATATTCACTGTTAAAATACATGTCAATAATTAGTTTAGAAGATCTATTCGTAGTTGTTAATCGTAGTTAACTTTATTGGCTTTAAGTAAGATTTTTATTTTGCTGTCTCTAGCAAAATAGCATGTCCATTCCAGTGAAAAAATTAAACTACTACGTTTTGTATTGTTCAATATGAAAGTATGTTCAAGATAAATAACTAAAAAGACTATACATTTTTATATACATAACGTAGCTATGGTAGGAATAGTTGATTCAACTGAATTTTGAGTTTAGCTCTAGTTCACCTTCCTTTTTTGGTAGCGTCTGTTATCTGCCACACTTTCAGACTTGACTCCTGGAAACTGCAGTCATGTTCGTCTGAAGAGTTCCAAAGAAATTCGAAGACGGGAAAGCTCAAAACGAAACATCTACATCGTTTCGACATTAGAGATACCTATACGCGTATATAGGTGAAGTGGTAGTCTCATTTTTCATCAGGCACACAATTGAGTGCACTACGACGTGATATACACGATATCTAAGCACGGTGGAGCAACCGAGTGTACTACACATAACGTAGCTATTGTAGGAAGAGTTGATTTAATTGAGTTTTGAGTTTAGCTCCAATTCATCTTCCTTTTTTTGCAGCGTCTGGTATCTGACGCTGTCTTAGACTTGGCTCCTGGAATCTGTATAGTCTATGGTGATGAAATTTTTCGTTTTGGGCTTTTCTTCATCGAATTTCTTTAGTCAATAGTCAATAGTTAATTTTTTATTGCTGAGACAAAATACAATTTGTATAGCAAACGTCAAAGATGTTAAATGTTAAATGTGTTCTGTTCCGAGTAAGCGAAATAGACAGGAGGTCTCGGAAGCGCGCCCCTCCCCAAACTCGGAGCAAAGCATAAAAAAAACCACATGCCACTAGTGGGAAGAGAGACAAAGAGAGACAAGACTTCGAGAACGTGATTTATAATTAAAGAGGTGGCGAACATTTTTATACAAAAAATACAATTACTTCAGCACCACGGTGCACCGCGTAACTTAAAAACTAAATAACAAAAGATAAAATTCCAATATAGACAATAACATAATAAATAGAAATAATAACATAATAAATAAATAATATAATATAGAGATTTGATATATAAATAACAATTTCAGGTACGGTATGTAGGAAAAATTATCTTTAACTGGTAAGTGTTATGAACTGAGAGGAGGGAAAAGGTTGTAGAATTTCTAGGCCCACTATTTTTAAAAAGTAATTTGGTTTCAGGTTTGTAGCCAAAAAGTAAAAAAAAATATTTAAAGCCGATTTTCGAAGGAGGCGGGGGCTTAGTTGCCTGCACGAATCCAAATTAAAGATGAAATCCTCCCCTTCAGTTCATGTAACTAAACTAAATACACACTAGTCTTAACACTGGCCCTCCTCCAGATCTAATATCTGGCAGCGCTCCCTGCACCCCAATCCTCGCAAGTTCAGTATAACAAAAGTAAAAAAACATTTTGGATCCAACCTTGTTCCAGATGAAATGAATATGAGCACATATACTCCGGTTGGATGCCGGTACAGGAGCGCTGGCAGGGCACGGGGCATTCAGTTTTGGTTTCAGTGGTTTCATTGGGCAGACTCGCCGCACCAGTCCCGCTGACGGCACTCACGGGGACCCTATAGAATCCCAACATAACCAGTAGATATTTAGAAAAATGTTATTGCAACCTGAGAAATAATAAAAACTTAATTATGTTTGCCACAATGTATATATAAAATATTTAAATTTAACAACTAAAAATAACCATCTGTAACTAACAGTACCTTTTAAGTATCAAAGACTATTTCCTAAAAATAACTCAAGACACCAAGTATTATAAAATACACTACTTGGTGACAATATTAAATATTATGTACAAAACAAATTTTCAAATATATAAACATTTACTTATAGGTTAGAACAGCCATACTAAATTATTCAGCGTGATTACATTTACTTGTAACAATAATTCACTGGATTTTAATCATTCTATTATAATATTATGATAATTTACATTCTATTATTAAATATTAATTGTAAGGTAGGCCTAATAATAATTATATAATTTACAAATAATAACAGAACATTATTTCCCAAATAACAATAATTAAATTATAATCCGTTCACGCTACTATAAGGCAATTAATTAATTAAACAATAAAATGAAAATCATGAATGTTGCCACCCAATTTTGCACGCAACACAAAACACGAGGTCACGAAATTTGCAAAGTCTGTACCGTCTCGCTTACACTAAATAAAACAAGGTGATTACTAAATAAATAATTTCCGTTCGCCGAACGGAT
This sequence comes from Homalodisca vitripennis, assembly GCF_021130785.1. NCBI lineage: Eukaryota > Metazoa > Arthropoda > Insecta > Hemiptera > Cicadellidae > Homalodisca > Homalodisca vitripennis. The sequence continues at coordinate 159,897,128 of NC_060211.1, forward strand.
CGATTAGAAAGCACGGCGCAAAAATATAATAAACTTAACTGGCATAGTGAAAAAATTAAAAAATGTAGAACGTACGATAGACAGGAAAGAACACTTTGCGACACGAACAACGTACACGAGGAACACAAGTTACAAAATAATATATAAACTACTTATAACTAAACTACGATAATATATGTCTGCGTGGGAGAGAAAAACCGCCAACAAAATAAAGTTAAGAGGGTGAGAGAGACAATTACCTGCCGAAAGTAGAGGAGCTAGCCAGCCATGGGGAAACGGGAAGAGCAGAGAACAGCCAGAAACACAGTAGCTTCTCCGAACGTGTCTGACCGCTCCGAACAGTAGCCGGAGCCGGTGCCGGTGCCGGTGAACAGCTGGTCGGTAAACTAGTCAAGATCAACCAGCTGACCTCAACCAAACAGTCCAACCAGGCAGAAAATCAATACTTGACGGAGTGACTCCCCCACCGACTGATAAGAGTGGCCGAGGTTGGAAAGGTAAGACAAAAACGTTCAAACTGAGCCCCGGCTCAGTTCTTTGGATCTCTTCAGACGAACATGACTCTAGATTACAGGAGTCAAGTCTGAGACAGCGTCAAATACCAGACGCTGGTATTAAGGAATGTGAACTAGAACTAAACTCAAAATTTAATTCTTTTTATCGTTTATGAGTTTCTATGGCAAAATTGTAAATTTAAGTTGTTTTATTATTGAAGCTATAACTTTTTATGTTTGTGTGTGTGTTTTTAGTCACAGTTAGTTCTCTCGTGCATAGTTTGATATAAAGTATATGAGTGAAATTTGTATTGGAAGTAATGAAAGAGAGATACCATACGAACTATTGATAGGTTTGAAACATATGCTTCAGATCATTATAAGTAAGAGAGAGTAACATTTCTTTATTTTATGCTTCTTATTGGTGCAAGATAGATTTGTCTTGATATATATTGGTATTTTTCTATAACACTTTGTCACTTTAAATAAGAATGACTTTTTTAATTCATTAACACTTAGATTATTTAAATTTTCCTTAGTTCAACTGTCAAGTTCTACAATACACATGATAATATATTATGACTCTAATATTAACACTTATCCTAAAGAATATATCTTAAACCTTAAAATCAGAAAGTAGTAATGGATCTTCATTAGCATTGAAAATTTTCGAATTTCAATATTAAGCTTCGCATTATTAGCATAACAGCATCCCGAAAAAGAATCCAACATTTGTTAGAATATTAGTAAGATAACAATATATATGGCGGAGCATTGCAATTAAACGCTTTAAGAGTATAGAATTTGTTTTAGGAGACAATATAGCTGATTTTAAGGGGTTTTTAAGTGATAACTCCAAGATATCATATCATTGGGTTTAACACCTTTGATAAAAATTAATGACTTTACTTTTTGTAATTACACTGCAATTGAAATAATTTTTATGAAAACGTACCGGAATTAAAAAATTAAAAACATTGAATGGTGATATAAATTATAATTAGGATAATTAGCAGAGAGTTTATGAACATTTTAATTTATAGATATACAAAATTGCTATTGCTCATTTAATGTTTATAAACCGTTAAATAAATACAGCTTGGGGTTTCTAAACTTAAAATTCGGTCCTTTTTCTAATCTAGTTTTGTTATTTTTAAGATTTGTTTTATTTTTAGACACGTAAATGGATTTATTCTAAAAACAAATTATATGTATTTTGACGCATACAAAATGTTTCTCCTTACTGAAAATATGAGTCAAGGGAAACAAACAACAAAGGATAAAGTCTGTAGTAATCTCTTATTGGTCACGTAATCTTTGTGGTATCTTTTTTTTAATCACTCAACTGCTTCATTGTAGGAGCTAAAGTAAACAAAGCCTTTCAGTAATAAAACATTTGCTCTGCTCTGCTTCAGTGCTTACACTTTTAAGGCATTTAAATCTTTAACGAATTTATATTCCCTAAGATTTTATAAAACATTCCTAAGTTTTAAATTGAATCGTATTTTAAATATCTTAGGTTTTAGTAGTACAGGCTATTCGCGTCTACCATTATGATAACAGGCATAAATTTTCTATGAACTATTTTTAATTGCAGCAATACAGTGTGGTTGTACATATGTCCATTGAAATATGTGGAGTACATTATGAGGTAGAAAAGAAAGTATATCACAATAAATAATGATCAAAGTATTTTTAACAAACCCAGATACCCCCAAAAATAGTAATAAGTGAGTAAATTAATTCTGTGTGATATACAATAAGCATTCCACACTAAGATTCGTGAGAGATTGTCTAAGATGCGCAAAAATAAGCAAAACATTTCATACAAACTGAATATGTTCTAGATTGATGAGGTTTATATCTGAAATGTCACGTTACAAAAATGATTTGAATAAAATAATACCTGCCATTTAATAAAAAAATCTAAGAGAGGTTTACAATTTGCTATTTTATCAATTTTTGATTCCAAATAGTTTCATATTTATACTAAACAGCTTACATTGCTTTTATACACAGGAATATTCAATTAACGAAATGCAGTTATTTTGTGTTTTTCTTGGACAATGTGGATTTATCCCAATGATTAGATAAGCCTGATTAGATTGTATGTAAATTTAATTGTCAGCGAGATTTTCCAATTTCCAATTGGGAAGAAAGGTAAAGGTTCTAAGGTATTGTATGGAAAGAGATTTAATGCTATTTAGATATTAATAGTCTCCGAAATACTGATTTTAACAACCATCGACTCGCAGGCACTCCACTGCTGCCACCTGGGAGACATTGATTCGTTTTGTGTAACTGCTCTCTATGATAGAGTGAATCATCTGGGACACATGTTATTGATTATTGGACGTATTATTGTGGTAGATCTCCCTCACAGATAATTCTCTAGGGTTGCATGTAATTAATTAGCCTAATTTACTTAATCTTTGGTTAATTAGCGGATGCTCTTGAGGAATATAAGCCTTTCTGACTCCCGTGTAACATAGCTAAATGAGTGAATATACATTACACATCTTACGATATAATTACAAATTAATTACAACAATTTTTGCTAAACTCGAATCTTTGGAATAACCGGACTAATTTGGATAAATATTTTTAAACTATTTGTTAAAATTAAAAAAAGATTTTTATGGAGAGCAAAATTGAAACACTTTCAAGTATATTTTTAATTTGGAAAAATATTAATATTTTACAAAACATAATCTAAATTTAACTCACAGTAAACAGCTGGTAACATTTTTATCTGAATGTCCTATAGGTGGAAATATTTCTTTACATTAGAAAACTACGTTAACATATAAAATATTAGATATACAGCGCTTATCCAGTAGTGTAATGCAGGTTATAAAGCCGAAAATATTATCCAAATTTTACTACAGATTTCTAACACTGAATTCAGAAAAGAAACAGAGCGATAAGCGCAAATTTGCTGTTCTCTCCTAAACCACAAAGTTAAAAATAAGTCTTTCATAACTCAAAACTTAATTATTGGAAACAGTTATTTTAAAAGTATAATAAATTTAGTTTCAAAAACTCACTACTTTTATCTTTAAACGAGTAGTAGATGCCCTATGGAAGAAGTTGTCATTTTAAGCTTACTTGTGCATATAATTTCTTGATCGGATTAAAAGTTCAAAATCGTAGTATATAAATAAAATAGACCGGCTCTAGATGCTTTTTAATCCAAGTTAGTATCTTAAAATTATTTCCTTGCCTGGGGCAACAACGCAAACTCAATTGTGGAACCGTAAATACATTTAACTTGTAGTGAATTTAAGCGGCCGGAATAGACACTCTTTTACCGCAGTAACTAGTACGTAAAGTATGTGTTTTCTTCACGTTTATGACAAGGAAAACTCAGCTTTCTCACTTGAAATACAAGTGTCTTAGAACGAAAACGGAATGCAAGGGTTGGTAGTACACATATCCTCTGTTAAATATATTTCACTAATTGCTGTAGAAGATTTAGTTTGAAAATCCATCAGTCTTTGACAGTTAACTATATTTGTTTTAAGTTGGATTTATTTTCCATGTTCCTTCCATGCAACAACAACAGTACATCACAGCACACCCGCTACTAACTAATACTAATGAAGTAATATGAACTAACTAAGTAGACAGATCACTGTACTCTCGTATCACAGGTCAGTTACAACATAACAAGGGGGAGTAGTTTATGACAACGGTCACGGCAGAGACAAAATATCAACCAATAAGGAACCTCGGAAACCTTTATTTTCAATTGTTCATGATTTGTTATAGCAAAATTTAGTCTCATAATGGTTTTATTCTTGAGGCTATAACATTTATGCATATGTATACATAAAAATATTTAAAGCTATGTAGCTAAGATAAAGGGTAATGTAAGACATATGTAATTATTAGTAAAATAAAATTCATAGAATCGATGTACAGATAGTTGCTGGAAAGGAAGTCTTGTATTACAATTCGATACAAACATCCTCCGGATGTAACTGGATACGCACATCTGCCCAGACGCCGATGGTGAACAAACAGGAAATGCTTGCTTAAGCAGCGGAAATGCTTATTTGTAAAAACCGTGCGACAATGTAAGGGACAGCCATGCTGATATGAAAAATTGTTACTCACCAATTATGATGGAGAGATTAGGCAGAGGCGTGGTCAATGATCTGGCGGGAGAAGAACATCAAAACTGAAGAACAAGGAGGAGAGGTGGAAGTGGAGGCCGGGAATTCGAAAAGTGAAGTTCGGGAGTGTTTGTGTTCGTGTGCGGAAAAATATCTCTAGGCGTAATAAGTGTGATGTGAAATAAAATGTAAGTAAATTTAAGAACTTAGTATATTTTAGGGTTCATTAATCATTTTCAATTCCATATCTATTTAAATGTTCACAATTTCGAAAATGTAAATTCATGTAAATGTTTAGCTATTTTAAAGAAAGTTTCTCATGTTAGTCCATGAACTCATTATTATTGCAACACTACAAAATTACTAGTAAATGTTATAATGAATTAAATTTAAAATAAATTGTAATGAATAATTTAATATCAAGCATGTTTTCAAAAGTATTAAGGTATTAAGGTTTGTGCTTAATATGTCGATTGACGCAATCAATTAATCAATTTAATGAAATGTTGTCACAAATAAATGTGTTGGTTCATTTGAGGGTATTTGTACTGCCAATCTAACCTATTATTAAATCCTCTCACAGCAACCCTTGCTCAAAATATGTCACAACCTTAACCTTAAACTAAACCAAACTACAAAACCTTACAGTAAATAAGTATGTGTTCTGTATACAGTAATTTTCTTATTTGCCTAGAGATTTTCCAGAACGTAATAAGTATGAAGAAGATTGGAACCCATAGTTAAAAGATATAAGCTGACACCAGTAATCAATACTCGAACCTGCCACATTTTGACCTACAATACGTATATAGTAAATATCTAACAAAGTAAACCTGTAGTATTTAAATAAACGATACAAATTACTACTGGTATATTCGTGGGGTCTATTTTAACTGAGCTACACTTGGTATCTCCTAAGTTACCTAATTTGCAAGATGGTTCAAATGCGGTAATTCAGCTACTTTTGTTAAATTTACACATTTTTAAATATGGGTTTAGAAATTATAAAACCATTATTTTATAATGACACTATTTTTATTTTCTGTTATCATTTCAGGTTCCGCAATAAAATATTGTATAATAAATTACCAATATGAATATAAATATTTTATAGTACTACAATAATGACCACCGCTATGTCAGGTCGTAAGAGGATAGCTTTACATTTTTTAACCATTGCATATAACTGGTAAAACTTTATACCTCGATAAACAATTAGAAATTATGTTTTTAATTTATTAAAAAAATAGTGGAGTATGTTTTTTGTTATTTTAGTTGTTTTTCAGACAGCAGTGGTGGCACAGTTCAAAGAAGTGATAGTTTCAGACTTTTAAATGTACTCTTCAAATTTAAAACAACTTTTATATCTTGGTATTTTAAACCTGATTCATTTGTTGGTGAATGTATTGTTGCAAACTTCTCTTCAACTGTAAAATAACAGAGATGATAACGTAACTTGATAAATGACGTTGTTTGCAGTTATGATACCGTCATTTGCTTCTTCCTTCCTTGCTCTTTCCATGGAAAACAACTGGAGTAAACCTTCCTGAAATACTGTGTTTGCAAACGAAGCTATCAAACTGCAACAAAATATTTCCATAGTTGAAATGATCATTTATTTCAAATACTTGTATTGATATTATTGCCTATCACTTTAGGGAATAGAAAAATATAACATGTGTTTCTTCGTCCGGATGATATTTCAAGAGCGTAATGCTCTACAGGATTGAAATTTTGCATGGAGTTTAATTTGTATATGAGGAATATGTAGTTTAATCATAATGTTATTCAAGTCTTTTGGAGCCTAACTATCCTCAGGGTATGTCACAAACTATTTCATCTGTAAACTTTAAATGTTGCATTTTATTACTATATGTACATGGAGGAATTTGACGAAGGTTCACATCTACGCATGGATAAGTCATCACTCAATAGGCTTGGAGATAGTCTCTTTTGTCTGCCCAGGGCTATAAAAATTCTTTTTTATCAGAGTGTTTGTCTGCCGGCAGACTTTTCAAATAACTTTAGCGAAGCCTACTTCATGGCGCAATCCTATATTGTGTACAAAGTGATTAAAAGATCGTTCATAACTCGTAAAAAATGTTTTTCCGGTCCTTCATGGAATTTTCGTGTTCGTTTATCACCTCGGTCAGAACATACTTGTACCCCTCGATACTAGTAATATAATATACTATTCTCTAACATTAGTTTTTGGTTCAGTATTACTAAAATAAAGATAGCTACATTTAGTTCTAGGGACATTGGTTAAGTTAAACGGTTGTCATTGTTCTTTTTACAATAATATTAAAGCGGATTTCTTAGTAATTTTACTGGACAGAAATATTGACCCATAATGGTCAAATAATGACAGCCTAATCATGATTTGACATAGATTTTAGGCTCAGTACTCGATCTTTATATAAAACAAACATGAATGGCTATCATTACAAAGGCGAATGGGAATATTGAATAAACTGGACTTACTTGTACTAGTAGTATTTTTTCAATGTGGTTTCACACTAAATTAGAATTATGCATTTTGTACCACTTAAACAAGAGTTTTTGTTATTATGAAAAATATTATATTATATCCAAATACCAACAGAAAAGTAAAAAAATACATATAAACAAATTGTCTAAGATATTAAGAATAGACTATTTAAACAAATTTCATTCATGTAGTCATAGTTTGAATGTAAATCATTATTAAAGTTCAACTCACAATACAATTAAATATTGAATCCTGTATTCATGTGTTGAGAAACAATGCATTCTTTAATTCAAAACTAATATTTTACATTGTGAAAACTTAAACTTGCTTCCAATTTATATCAATTAACAATACCCATTTAGCAATACACTAAGAGGCATAAAGAATCTGGAAAAAATGACGTTGGAAATACTGCAAACAATAAACATGTATAATGGGAATCGACTGTTGCATTGTTATCATTTCTAGCTTGCCTTAAGCAACAGTTTATGTTATCATGAATACTATTGATGGTATTTAAAATACATTTAAAATACAACTGTAACTACTGTATTATATAAGGAATAATTGAATTAGATTTTTTACGTTATTTAGACTGACACGTGAATCAAAAATGTATTTTAATAGAGTATATAAACGTAACAAAATTAAAATCATTTAGTAACCAATTCCTAGCTTAGACAACAGTAAACAAAAACAGAAGGAAATTCTTTACCTGATGAAGAGATCACCGATTGCAGATCTCGACACGTAGTGTTACTGATTGTATTGTATCACTAAACAATGGAAAATATCCGGAAAAATTATTGTTTCCTTCACAATCCTTCCATCGTCAAAAACAAACTTTAAACAAACGAGGTTTTAGTTACGATAAACTACAGCTTAGAGACATGTCCCTTACAATAAATTAAGTATTTCAGTACTTAAAATACAAATCGTAGATATTTTGAATTATTCAGCAGAGATGTTCTAGTTTTATTATGTATATTGTAGTACCAGACATTCAGTCATATTTTTAAGCCTTTTCCCTTTTTTCTGTTGTAGAACGTGGGTTTCAACATATTTATTGGTCCAAGCATTGTTCAAGAATATATTTTAGCAATCCAAAGACAACAAATATAAAACATATTATTATGAGTTCAAAAGCAGAGTTAAGTGCTACGATGAAACTGTACATAAATTGATTATTTAAACAGGATTATAAGATTAAATACATTACAGTATCAAGTTACAGAAACAGGATCACGTACAATAAAATAATATATTTTTTATGATTGTTATCTAGTGGAGACAGGCATGTGTCTCACAAATAGAGAGTAAAGTGATATGTCTCAGTACATTACTATATCCATGACAACAACAGTAGCAGCAGGTAAAATGGAACAAAAGTTTTCCTGACACTGTTACATCTGGAGGATTTTCCTCACGAGAGGAGAGTAAGGTACAACGGAGTAATACATCTCCTGAGATTATTACCTGCTAGACCATGGAATGTTCTTCTTCACGATTGGAAAGGGGATATGACACAGTATATTACAAAGTCTATTGACAACAACAATAGGAATAGGTACAATAAAAAAATATATTTTCTGATATCGTTACCTGTTGGACTCAGGAATGTGCTTATTCTGAATGGAGTGTAATGAGTTACGACACAGTACATTGAAAATTTCAGTGATAAAAAAAGAATAGGAACAGGTATAGGTAGGAATGTCCCTCACATAAGGAGAGTAAGGTGTAACGACTCATTATATTACTATAATATCTATGACAACAATAGTAGCATCAGGTACAATGAGATGTTATATATTCTTAGATTATTACCTGCTATAGGTAGGAATGTCCCTCACATAAGGAGAGTATGGTGTAACGACTCAGTATATTACTATATCTATGACAACAATAGTAGCATCAGGTACAATGAGATGTTATATATTCTTAGATTATTACCTGCTATAGGTAGGAATGTCCCTCACATAAGGAGAGTAAGGTGTAACGACTCATTATATTACTATAATATCTATGACAACAATAGTAGCATCAGGTACAATGAGATGTTATATATTCTTAGATTATTACCTGCTATAGGTAGGAATGTCCCTCACATAAGGAGAGTAAGGTGTAACGACTCAGTATATTACTATATCTATGACAACAATAGTAGCATTAGATACAATGAGATGTTATATATTCTTAGATTATTACCTGCTATAGGTAGGAATGTCCCTCACATAAGGAGAGTAAGGTGTAACGACTCAGTATATTACTATATCTATGACAACAATAGTAGCATCAGGTACAATGAGATGTTACATCTTCTTAGATTATTACCTGCTATAGGTAAAAATGTCCCTCACATAAGGAGAGTAAGGTGTAACGACTCAGTATATTACTATATCTATAACAACAATAGTAGCATTAGGTACAATGAGATGTTATATATTCTTAGATTATTACCTGCTATAGGTAGGAATGTCCCTCACATAAGGAGAGTAAGGTGTAACGACTCAGTATATTACTATATCTATAACAACAATAGTAGCATTAGATACAATGAGATGGTATATATTCTTAGATTATTACCTGCTATAGGTAGGAATGTCCCTCACATAAGGAGAGTAAGGTGTAACGACTCAGTATATTACTATATCTATGACAACAATAGTAGCATTAGGTACAATGAGATGTTATATATTCTTAGATTATTACCTGCTATAGGTAGGAATGTCCCTCACATAAGGAGAGTAAGGTGTAACGACTCAGTATATTACTATATCTATAACAACAATAGTAGCATTAGGTACAATGAGATGTTATACCTTCTTAGATTAAAACCTGCTATAGGTAAAAATGTCCCTCACATAAGGAGAGTAAGGTGTAACGACTCAGTATATTACTATATCTATAACAACAATAGTAGCATTAGGTACAATGAGATGTTATATATTCTTAGATTATTACCTGCTATAGGTAGGAATGTCCCTCACATAAGGAGAGTAAGGTGTAACGACTCAGTATATTACTATATCTATGACAACAATAGTAGCAACAGCTACAATGAGATGTTATATCTTCGTAGATTGTTATCTTCTAAACATGAAAATGATTCTCATGAGTTGAAAATAATGTGAAAGGGCTCATTATATTACAATGTACGAATAATGGAATTGGTTTCTTGTGCAATATATCACCTAGGATTGTTACTAGCTGGACACATTTTCTTCTTTATGAGTAAGGGGTTACAAAGCAGAACATTACAATGTTCGGTAGGAACAACTGTAGAAGCAGGTACAACAGAACAATATATATCCTCAAATTGTAACATGATCGGCACAGAAATGGTCCTCCTCATGAGTGAAGAGTAAGGGGATATATCTCAGTGCATTACAATATGTCAATCAAATTTTTTTAATTTTGTTCGTAAATATATACATTGTATTGTTTTTTGTTTTTTTATATTGTACATTTATTGCTTGATGATATTTATATTTTGCTATCACTGGTGAATGTTTATATTTTTTTGAATGATTAACAAACCTTTTTCCTCTTATACTAGTTATAGGTTAGAGTAATGAATATTCTACGTAGTTACATTTTCTGTATTATTGTATCCGAAAGAAATATTATCAAGTATGTTTTTTTCATATATTATTTGTTTATATTTTCTAATATGCATTTTTGTAAACGGCACTGACCGTTTGAATGTAGATAAATATCCGGTGAAACAGTAGGAGCTGGTACATCTGAACAATATATCTCCTGAGATTGTTACTTGCTGGACAAAGGAATGTTCCACCAATTAATCTCCTAGAAAGGTAATTCCTTTTATAAATTCCTTCTACAAGAATTTCTCTAATTACTTCGTAGAGTGTTATTGTTATCATTTAAAACAGAAAAATGTTGCATCTACTGTCTGATTAACGTCGAATTCTAACATGTAAACAGGAAATAAAAATACTCTTATTTATAATAATAATTACATAATATCACATACAATTTTACAAGACTATATAAATTTGTACTTTAAAATCAAGTTTTAAGTTTTATTTTACATTTTTAGTTAAATAACAATAAAAAGATCACTTTTCATCACAAAAAATATCCTATTTATAAAGAATATTTTAAAGAACGCATTAAAATAAATTTGTTTAAAATGTATTAATAATTTAAATCAAATTTGTATAGATAAGAAGTAAACAGTTTAATTTATTGTAAAATTAGCTCTACAATATTATTTTACATTAATAGTTAAATAATAATAAAACAATTATGAGACATTGAGGCTAAGAGCCAATTTGGAATTTGTTTTATAAACACAGTACCTTTTTTTGTAACGTTAAAATTCCCCTTAAAAGGGAATATATTCTTAGCCACGCTGGTTTTGGAGGGGATTGAAAGGACAAGGAGGATATCAGAATTAATATTCCAATAGGATTACAATTTTAAGTGATATTTTTGTAGATACAAGTTTTCTTAGCTTGACAAAGAGAGACTTTCTTTTAGTTTACATTCTGCAAAAAAGTTTTAATTTCCTTAAAGAGTAAAACATGTTTTACAATTGACCAATTTAGTTTTTCAAGCATTATTTACAATTTACAATAGTATATAAGTATTGCTAATATTGTTATGACAAGATTATTTAATACACTTAGTTTAAAAAGTATCAAAAAAACTACTTTTCTTAGTTTAAAAGTATTTAAATTTAAATTAACTTTTACTTTATTATTAAAGTAAGATCGATGTTTTATAATTAAGTTAGTTTAAGACTATTATGTTAGTGCTAGACTGAACAGATGTAATGAAGCAAATAATATATTTTGTTTTAATTATTGATTTACTTAACTTTACCGTTTTAAGTTTGTTACAATTTCACGTAATAGTCCTCATGCATGTACGTAATAAAAATATTATTTCATAACAATTTTTCATGTATATAACGATTAGGTTCCAATATTCCTTAAACATTCAAAATGTAACAAACAATAATAATGTTTATAGTTCTGTACATTATTAATGTGTTTTAACAATACAAGTCAGTGGAAGGATTCCTTTAAGAATTTTCTATATTTAAAAGGCGTAGTTATAGCTTAACAGTATTGCATAAAATGAAATAAAGAGTAAAAAATGTGTTTGCATTTTTTATAAAACAAATATTGTATTCCTTAAGTTCTAGTAGTTGCACACATCCCACCTGCCAAGATAGTTAACGTGTCCATTAAAGCTGGTCTAAAGTATATTGCAGTAAGTACAGTTCATGTGGCAGGAATTACTGTAATATACTATATCACCAAGTAACTATATAAGCCTCTCTAGTAAAGTCGGGTTTCCTAGGTTTACGGTTAACTATAAATAGAACATTCTCTCACTAAAGCTGTCTCTCTAACTTTTAATAGTTGACTTTAACTTCAAAATCTTTTAATATAGCCTTGAAATACAGTGTATTACACCAACGAGCTTTACTGTTTTGCAAGTAAAAAGGTAGACGTTAAGTAAATACTGTAGTTACTTGTTGTGTTTATTTTGATGTTTTTCCCTTTGTTGTTTCGTTCATAGACCTATAAGTATACTACACTTATAACGAGAAACCTTGTACTGTCATTGGGTAGACGCGTAACATGTTTATAGGTACACATGTCACGGGTGTGCAAAGAGTTCGATTCTTTTTAAAGTCGTTGATTGGCTTGGCTGACAGCTTTAACTGGTAAACTGCAAGAGAAGTAACCAAAAACTGGATGCAAACATTACTTGTTTTTAAATATCCTGCGTGTAAAAATAAGCTAACCATTACTAATTAAGGTGGCTCTTATTTCTGCATTTAAACAAGATTAGACATGACTCATTGAAAACGTCTTTACATTGGTATACAATTGAATGTAACCATACACCATATTATATACTAATTTCTCAACCTAACGTTTAATTGCAAGTTTTCATTGTTTTATTCCTTGTAGTGCCTGTCCGAAGAAGTGAATGGTGTTTTGAATATTCTTCAAAATTATTAGGATTTAGTATAATATTAACTCTAGCACACTTTATTATTGCTAGCACTACATTGTAGAATGAGACCACATTTAATTTATTTTAAATCTTATAATAAGGCACACTTAATTTAATTTAATTTGAATGTTGCATTTAGCTCCAGTTCAGCTTCCTTCAATTATCTGCAATATAAATGGTATGAATTTATAAGGATATTTTGTCTGCATTATAAATTCAACATAAAACTGAATTAACCCTTACAAACATAGCTACTTTATATGTAATCGGTTTTATTGCAATGGAAATATTTGTTAACAAAATAACATTTGAAAGTTGTGTTTTTTTCTTCTTATATACAATAAAAAGGCATTATTCATAAAAAATGAGCCATCGACCTTGTGATACTTTTGGAGACCGCGTAAAGAAACACTGCCGAGCAATGGTGGTGGATTTAAAGCCTTAATATTGCAGCTATAACGTCATGTCTTAGTTACATTGTGAACATTTTCAGGGTGTGTTTTGTTATTGCCGTGTTGCTAGGCGATGGGTTTGAATTCAGCGCAACTATAATAGGGAACATATCCTTCAACTATTTAACTAAACATTTTAATAGTGTTTATTGTTACTAAACAAAATAAAAACGTTTCAAGTGCCTTATGAGTAGCAGTAATGAATAAATTATTTTTTGTACTATTCAAGTTATAAGCTAATATATTAATAATTCAAAATTTATTTTCTAAGCATGATTTTATCCCGTACAACATTCTTAGCTTCATAAAATATAATGTACATGTACTGTAACACTAAAGAAACCAATAAAGTAACATTTCCAAATTGAAAACTACATGACAGAACGATAAAGGAAGCACGTAGATAACGTTCATTTTCACTGTCATTTCACTTCCAGTCAGCAACGACAAGTATATTGTGTTCTAACACGATTTATACCCTTCATGATGGTATAAACTTCCGTAAATTATATAGTTGTGTTGCAATGTTCACTTTATTCTGACGAAGAATTTTTTCCGACACGTGTTCCGTAATACCCCCTAACATCCTACCTTACTGAAAACATTTATACAATACACTAATTCCTACTCATTTATGAAATGTTTAGATGCACAGAAAAACGCCAGACAAATAAATGTATTCAAATATATTTGTTGGTAAATCATTGTAATCGAACGTTGATTAATATATTTTCGTATCATAATAAATTTCCAATTCAGAATGAAAACATAAGTCTTTCGTGTCAAATTCATGAATTCTTTGGAACAACGCTTTAAAAAATTCAACAATAATTGGTTAATTTAGTAAGGTTTAAGGACAATTATATAATAACCCTCCCAGCATACTAAATTGTATTGTTTTATTAATAATTAATGAATAATTCCCCAGTAGAGTCATTCATAAGAGAATCGCAGCACAGACCCCATTCAGTGAATTTTACTGTATAAACAACTATCTCAATAGCTCTTATTACTGTGGATAAGCTTTTTAATTTTTACGTATTATCAAGTTGTACTTTTTAAGTTTGTACGTATAGACACGAAAAATGGATCTTAATTCCTACTATAGTTATTAGATGAAAAATAATTAAAACATGTCTATTAATTCTAGGTATCTTCCAATTACAGTTGTACCAGTCCAATGCCATCAATAAACTATAATTTAGTGATTATACTTACCTTCAATACTATTGTTTTATTGTTGGAATTATAAAAAAAATCACAACCATACAATCATACCTTAGTGATTTTCTAACTTGCATAATAAATTTAACTGACATAAAATTAAGTTTTATTTTTGTAGTATATTTCAATACCAACTGTTGAACACAAAAATGTTAGTCTATCTTTTTATATTTTATGAAATAATTTATTTATTTACTCTTGATAAAAACGGAACTCAATCTATCTTTCAATTGTATTGAAACTCTAATAATACAAAGCTGTATACTTATTACTTTATTCATACGCATAACGGGAAACTCTAAGAAAATGACAATAAATTACTTATATTATTAAATTTTAATAAATATATATTTCCGTAACAAAAGCTTGTTCATCATTAACATAAATAAGGCACTATTGTTTAGTTTCTTCCTTATACACAACCCCTTGAGAGATTGAAATAACTTTAGAAATCTTTTATCAAATTATTTAGTTTTCTGTATTAAACTATTGCCTAGTGAAAACAGGCTCACCAATAATGCTTTGTAATAATAAGTGTTATTTCATTGAACAATATATTGGCTCAGATTAGAGCAACAGGATGAACTTAAAATTTGACTTTAAAACTTAAGTTGAGAATTTGTTTATGCCTAACTAGAGTTGACAAGAATTTATTTATTCCAAGATAGGGTTTACTCCTGTTAAAATAGACGTACAACTATAAAACTTTAAATAAAATTAAACTACCTAACATCGACTGATATGATTTAAGTCCAAGTCTCTAAAAATAATGTTTTATGTTTTGAGATGGTTAGTATATAAGTGTTATACTCTTCTAACTGTATTGAGTTTAATTACGAATTTATATTTCCTTTTTAATTATTTTCTCGTTTCCATTGTGGTTACCTATAAGATAAATGTAAAAATGTTTGTCAAATCCTAGCTAAATCCCATGGAGTAACATGGACCATCATAGAATTCAATTACCATCATAAAGAAATGAAGCCTCATACACAATTTCAACTTGTATTTTAATTTGACTTGTAACTGAAAATAAAATTCTATTTATTTGAGTATTTTAATATACTGAGTACCTCATATATGTGTTAAATAATAAATGTTTGCGATTTCTTAAGTCAGTGGGTAGGTAAACTCTATACTATATATTTTAAAACTTTAATAATATAATGAGGGTTTTTTCATTTATGTGGTAAAGATTGTTCCAAAGTGTAAATTAAGTAAGTCTACAAAATTTTATAAAAACGATATACAACACTAATGCGTATTTACAGCTACGAAAGTGGATCACTACACCTATTAACGTAAAATCTCGCGCGGAGTTTTGTTTATTATCCGAACGACAGTCTCTCCCTACATACTGTAACACGCTATAAAACATAGTAAAATCTTAACCTCTACAGTTAATATAGGAACAGAGCTTGTATGTTACACATAGCATGAATAGTTGTATGACACTCGACAGTGAACAGATCGATAAGTTTACGTCCGGTAGTTACCAACAATGTGGTAGATAAGAAGGGTAATTTATTACAGTACGATGATACACAAACTAGCTGTATAATACTGATTTGGGGTACTTTTACATATACTATATTTCTATACTAAATTACTCTAATGGCAACTATAGTACAAATCTTGAGTTGGTATCCAGCAGCAGTTTAGTAATCAGATATTTTTTTCAACAAAAAAATAATTGACGATAGTAAACGATCACATGCTAATTCCGGTCATTATCAATCAGTCGGCTAAGTGAAATGGGTTCGTTTTATTGTTTATATTTGCGAAAACCAAACCTGGTTCAGAGGTTCATATTGAATAGGTTCAAAACATCTAGTGCCTATTTATTTGTGTAACTGGTGCTGATCTGTTATAATTACTATTTCTAGACTTTACTGTTAATCTAAACAGTGAGAATAGTATTTAACATTTGATAACCTTACTCATTTCCTTTGCGACGCAACATTACAGTCCAATGTATTGAAGCTATTTATGTTAACTTGTAGGTTATTAAAACATTGACATTCACAGGACTCTTATACCATACATTTTCATTTTAAAAATTTAGCTTCTTCCAAGCTTTCAAATTTTACGCAAAACTCCACGGTTCAGTTCTAAACGAATGGAACATCTTTTTTATTCATTAGGATGGTAAAAAAATTTTGTTTTGTCATCAAGAGTTTATCCTATCTTTGTTACTCTGATGGTATCGATATTCTGACGGCGATAAATCGATGGTTTCAGATAACTTGCGTTCCGGGGCGGCGCTCGGTTTGATGAAACATGAAAAATACCGCTCCTGGTCATATTTCAGAAATTATTCTTTCAGAAATTAAATAGAAAAGTAAATCCAGTTGTTTAGAAATATTTTTCCTGGAAAAATAAATGTTGGCTAAAACAGTTACATTACTCATCATGTTGTTTTTGGAATGCCATCAAATATCTCAAATATATAATATTTCACATAGTGTGCTGTTTATATGCACCGGTGGTTAATTGGTATTTTTGGTCAACAGTAGAAAACTTAATAACATATATCCAAACAAAAAATACGCTTTTGCCGCAGCACACTGATATACTTGTATATGGATATATATTCATAACTTTCAAGTACTGTATCCACTAATTTACAAAAAACAATTCACATGATTGCTAGTTTGAACTTGAGTGGGTCGTGCAAGACAGCGTTTAAAAGTTTGCAACTGTCGAATTTACCATGTCTCTACATCTTAGAAACAATCTCATATTGTTTGTCTAAATGTGCCTTAACCAGAGGACGAGACATATAAGAATATGAGGCAAGAGGCAGAGATAGCTAACGTTCGGGTACAGTATGAATGAATGAATCCTCACAGGCAGGTACTCCTTTTATAAAAATATTGCCAAACTAAATTAAAAATGTCTCAACGCCCAAGGTTACTCGTATCAAATTCTGCCTGGCGTCAAACGCTTTTTAGTGTTGACCAGTTTCAGGCATTCAACTATGAGACCACGCAATGAGGAAACGGACTGCAGCGCAGGAACTGGGCGTAATTGGCCTTGATGTGGGGTGAATGTTCGAGTGTTGTAAGTTTGAATGTAGCCTCGATGTAGGACGAAAAGGATTTTGATATGAAACTTAACGTTTGCCATGCAATGTATGTTGATAACAGCAATTAAACGATTCGATTCGATTTCATTTGATTTGGTACCCAAACCCAGATCTCTCATTGGCTAGCCGAGCATGTTAACACTACACAACAAAGCTGTCACTCTTTATGATTCAATTATTTTTGCCGACAATATTGATTTAAATTAAATTAAATTAGTTTGGAAAACTGACATATACCGCATGAAAAGAGTTTAACTAGTGGAACAATGACACCAATGAGGTAATCATCTTATCAGTTAAATGCAACGATTACCTGACTATTAATCTTCAGTAAAAGCATATTAATAACCCGATTGTGAAGTAGATTTAAATGTTTGAAAAAGAGACGTTTTTTGACCGCAGAAGACTTTTTAGACTTATATATGTTTATAATTTCTTGATCAGGGCAGGAAAGCAAACGCTAACAGAGCACCGGGCATAATATAGACCGAAGAATGAATATTAAAGGGGAGAAAGTAGAAACGTTTTACGAAATTAGACTTTCAGAGAGTGAGTATGTAGTCTTATGTATTATCGTGGCAAAAGGCGAATTCTAGTGTTTTGAGAAATACTCATATAATTATGTAGGACCATGAACTTCACCACCTTAACCTCTTATTAGGGCCAGTAGCAAGTTCGTTTATATTTCAAACCTCTTAAAAATGAACATTGAAATAATATATACCTTAAACGTGTCTATTCCCGATTCAAAATTATCATTGAGTTAAATTTATCGACATCTATAGTCAATCTTACAATTTATAGTATTTAGTATGGTATAGTATAGTCAATCTATAGTATTTACAATTTTGAAAATAAAATCATTATATTACATCATAAATGCTTTTTACTAAGATGACTGTGGATTTCGTACTCCTCCATGTAGAAATGCTCAACTATTACTGAATTTTTAATGGTAATGATTGGTAAAAAGCAACTATCTTTTTACTATGTAATAAACGAATTAAAGACACTACCTAATTTTATTAACAAAATATTACGCTTTTCGACTCAATATATTGAGTACTCTGCGGGATATAACTTCATAGAACGTGCGTCCATAGGCATTTCCAAATCGGTCTGCAAATAGCTAAGGTACAACTCTGCAGAGAATTTGCAATACTAAATATGCAACTATTATTGTTTATATTAAATGTAACTAATTTAAAGTATGCATATCACGTTGGACATAAAAGATCTCGCTGAGGTTACATAAAGAACTTCATGACTATAACTCATTCAATTCCCCAGATGCCCAGCGAACAGACAATCGTACATAAAATAAACTTATAACATCCCCTGGCAGACAAATGATAAATTGTACCTGCCTACTTAGTGATAGACTTCAATGACGCTCAGCCAATCCCGTGATTCCAGTAGTATTCGTGAAGGTCCAGTAGTATTTTTCACGACGTATAAATATATTAATTGTATTATTATAAAAATATACTATTAATATAAATTTGTAAATTTGTAATCTATCTCGGTAATGCCTATGCCTTTCAATATTTAGATTCATTTTGCATTTAGATTAAATATTGATTGAACAACCACCCCACCCCCATCATGCCTTACACTGATAGAAACGTCCCCGCAACTTTCCTAACCGTGATTAACTTTTGAACGTATTCTCAGATAGAAAGGTTTACATCTTGGGTGATCTCATTCAATCATGTGATTATATAAAATGTATTCAAATACATTTTATTATATTGAATTGTTATAAAATTTGAAATTCTTTAATGTTATGGCTTTAAATGTTGTGTATATTTTAAGCAAATTAAATGTAGAGATATTACAACATACTTTTTGCCCATAACGGTTCATGATCTCTTTAAAACATTTGTTTGATATTTAGAAATGTAACAAAAATCAACCACAATCGTAATTTAAAACTCACATGCAGTCGTTCAATGTTATCAATAACGCCAGCCATAGTATTAGCACAAACAAAGGTACCTAACGCTTACGTTCTTAAAGCAATGAGTATTTTATTTCTATATGTATATATATAATACACACACGCAGGGCACAGGGCAATCTCTATTTAGAAACCCTTCTAACAGATAACGCAATAAAGAATACAGTTTTAAACATAAAATCAGAAATGTTTAACATTTATATAAAATGAAGGCATATGATTTTCTTTATGAAGTTATCAATTTTGGGGATTACTTTTTAAAATCAAATATATAAACTTAGAGCAAACTTAAATTTAATAATTCAAAAAGTATCTTGATATATTCATTTGGCTTGTTTTATTTCTTTATAGTGATTTAGTAAATTGTGATCTTACTCATGTATTTTATTTAATTTATCAATGATAATACTACAACTGCCTTCTCCATAGATAAAATACTTTTTTAATTGAAAAGTGTCCATTACAATGCCTTACAATCTCTTATGTTGCAGTTTCTTGTGGTTTTAGTCAGTTTCTCCTGACATATTAGTTCTGAAAGTTTCTCGTTGCCATCAATTATATCCATATGACAAATACAAATATTCACTAACGCTCAGTTAAACCCCATTAAGTGACACGCATTATCATCAAACTAAGCGTTTCCTAAATAGAAATGAATCTACATGCAAAATTTCAAATGCATGGGTCAGTGATAGTTTTTTAAATATCGCGCGAAGAGACGGACCGATGTATAAAACAATTGCCGTGTCTCGAGTGTCTTCGTTAGCTCATCCAATTAATGTGAAACGTGTTTGGCACCTGTGTTTTTATGTCACCAAATGGTAGTTCGCTTGCTTTAAAACAAATGAATCGGAAATGTTGAGCCTTTTGCACAAATAATACGGTTGATATCATTTTTTTATGTTCATTCTTTACATTCACATTTGAAATACATACATAAAAGGATGTAGTCATAAAATACAATGCAATTAAAACTTTATGATGTATTTTTAGTGATTAATGGACAAAACTTTTCAAATATTTATACTCATATAAATATTTATACATAGGTATAGGTTTTTATAGGCATAAATAAAATATTAATAATGTAGAATATTGTAGCTAGATAATGTTATTGAATTCCCTGAATTATTCAACGAAACGTAATATTGTTTCTATTGCAGCAAGTTACAGACAACAGTTAAAGTAAGCACGTTTAGCAATAAACCTAGTCTGCGAACTGATTCCAACGGTTGCAATAACGATAACTGTTATTTTCTTGTCATCCAATAACGGATATTTCTACCCGTATTACTCTTACTACTACTGTAAATTAATTGATATCAGAGCGGATATTGCGTTTAAGTCTTTTCTTCAGTGATGGTACTGCTTAGAAGCCACAGTTATTTAATTCTAGTTTTCAAGAGGGTTTATGTTACTTATTGTTACAGAAAAAGTTATTGATTGCAGAAAATGTTAAGATAAGAAGCGTTGTCACCATTGAGCTTAATCTATACTTTCAAGACTTTAAATATAACAAAATTAAATTAGTATTAAAAAAAATGAAACATACGGTTGTGCCACAATAAAAAGATTTTCTAAACAAGACATTTGGTTACATGTATCAGACTGTTTAGATTTAAAATATTTTTTTACTCTAATGCAACTGTAGAGACCACGTTGGGATTTTCACTATTTTTAGATAACAGCGAAGCGTAATGCAGAGGAATCCTCGAAATAATAGTTGCCATAAATGTTGATAAGTGGTTCAAAATTTCATTAACTTTGGTTCTGTATTTTTTACGCAAAAGAGACACACGACAGACATTATTAGGTTTTTATTATATAATAGGTAATTATATTTTAATATATGACGTCATTTCGGATAGATTCTTGTCTCCTATCTTGTATAAATGTTTAAAGGTTGGAAGATTTTGGTAAATAGGTTCTTTTGGTATACAGTTGTATAGGACGTCTCTATAAGCTGTTCTATTATGTTTTAATATCAACATTTTGAAAAAAAAGCCTTGAGTAGTTCTTAAACAAATTGCAGTTTTTTATAACATTAATTAACATTCCATAATCGATGTTTACTCGCCATTACCTTCATAAAAATATCTGATAATTATAATTTACGTGAAAACATTACATTTATTTTTGTAAAATATTATATTTAGAATATCTTAAGTAGTTTGTTCCGAACGTCACATTACATAAAAAGCTTTATTTACGTTCTCTTTATACATACGTAAGAGTATATATTTCTAGAATATAGCAAATCTAACTAGATATGATTGCATCTAATATGGTACTTGCAGACAACAAATTTCAATATTTATATAAGTGTAATTTTTGTGCAAGTAACGTATAAAATAAATAAGAAGAAGTGACTTAATTTTTAGTTTCTTGAGTGTTCTAGAGTAATATTTTAGATATTTTTCCAAGTAAATTCATAACTATAAATAAATAAAAATAAATGTTTTGACAGGAATCAGGGTACATCGTGACGATGTCGTATATTATAACAGGAAAACAAATAACATCAGGGTATTAGAATGAATGTTTAAAGGAATGTGTTGTATAGATAACTATAAAACACTATACAAATAAATTCTAACGAAGAAAGCGTTAAAGAAATGAATCTCTAAACTTTTACTCCATTAAAAGGATATAAACTTTGCCAGAACACCATTTAGAATCCACTTGGACCCCACCCCAACTACTCTGAAAGTTTTAAGCTGCTTGCGTTTTAATGCATTTTAACGAATTACATCAGCATTCACAACTTCATTAAGAGCTTTAATAAATTTTCGTGAATGTAAACCATAAAACTCATATTTTATTTACCATATTTTATAAAATTTTCTGTTATATGACATATAACAGAATAGAACTTGTTTTATCTGTTTCTTTATTCATAGCTTCTTGAATCAGGTTTCAAAGTTTAAATTTAGTATAACTATTGTGTTGTATTAAATAAAAGGATTATGCATGATTTACAATTAAAAAATTAGGCTTTAATCATGTGACATTAAATATTATAAATAATTATTTTATAATGCTCTAACGTGTATATTTCAATATTATTATAACTTAGCAGACAAGACTACCCTTGCACTGATCTATTATCTTAAACATTTACTCAATATCATTATATATTTTATATTTGGTTATTTTTCCTTTTTATTTGTATGATTGACCAGACTACATTGACAGTTTATTTTAGCTCTGCATTTATATAAAATAAAATCTAACACGATGTGAAACTTTTATTCGATGAATGTATACATGTATATACAAGGAATCAATGTTTAGATTACAAATTTACATTATTACTTGTTATCTACATCTCCAACTAACATTATTAGTGTAATGGACACTTTTCAATTAAAAACGTATTTTATCTATGGAGAAGGCAGTTGTAGTATTATCATTGATAAATTAAATAAAATACATGAGTAAGATCACAATTTACTAAATCACTATAAAGAAATAAAACAAGCCAAATGAATATATCAAGATACTTTTTGAATTATTAAATTTAAGTTTGCTTTAAGTTTATATATTTGATTTTGAAAAGTAATCCCCAAAATTGATAACTTCATAAAGAAAATCATATGCCTTCATTTTATATAAATGTTAAACATTTCTGATTTTATGTTTAAAACTGTATTCTTTATTGCGTTATCTGTTAGATGGGTTTCTAAATAGAGATTGCCTGTGTCCTGCGTGTGTATATATATATATATATACATATATATATATATATATATACATATACATATATATATATATATATATATATATATATATATATACATAAGAATAAGAGATTGCTTTATTTTTGGTGATTTTAATTAAAAATTAATATTAGAACAGGTAAAATAAACTGATTGTTAAATACTTGTAAAACAGTACCCACAAACTTGTTTGTTTATAAATTCCTCATATTTAATATTCTTTAACTAATTTTTAATTGTGGTTATTAGATTTATCTTATATATTAAACTAAGTAATAAATAAGAACTCATTAACAAATGTATAGAACCTCAATCGAAGTTTTATTAAAAGGACAGTGGGTTATATGCTGTAGGATACGTAGGTAATAATTTCTTCAGACAAAATTTATCTTAAAAGTTATAGGAGATTAATCTGTTTCAGATTTGAAACATTAATAGAATATTTACATAGTAACACTCCTATGTAAATTAATAAGTTTAGACTTCAATATTAAGTAAACTGTAGAGTGCTGAGCGTTACAATAAACTGTAAAGCATGTCCCTCGAGAGACTGGATAAAATTTATTTTTCTTTGTCTGACCACGTGATACCTTGAAAATTGACTAACATATAGACTTTAAAGTTTACTTTAATAAAGTTAACTTTTACTCATTTCTATAAAGTTATCATTGAGTTCAATGATGGTGCATATCACCACGTTTGCTGAGCGTTAGTGAGCATCCTTACGTTGGTCTTGGGGGAAACATGATAGCAAGAAGAAAATTACAGAATAATAAATTTGTAAAAAGTATATACGATTTGAGTACAGTGATGGAATTTTACCATATGCCATAGTATCATAAGTAGATTTAAATTGTGCATGCGGCATCAGCAAAGTCTGTCACGCGACGTGTGGTGTAGAGTTCTCCTATGTTCTGTAAACAGGGAAGATTTATCGCATATGCCTTTTACACTGTTTAATAATTGGAACGAGAGTTGAACAAATGGGCAAAATTGGCGAAGAAATATGGTTTAGAGATGAACATACAAAAATGTAAAGTAATGAAAGTAGAGAGAAGGGAAGGAAATAACAAAGAAGTGTTAGTTGAAGGAAAAAGACTTAAAAAGGTGAAGGAATTCTGTTATTTAGGAAGTATCATAACAGATAGGGGCACAATAAGAGAAGAGATAGGAAACAGAATATGGAAGAGTGGAAAGTTTTTCAATATGGTGAAGAAGATTGTGTGGAGTTGGAACATTTGGAAAGAATCAAAAGTATTGATATATAAATCTTATTTCCAACCAATTATATTATATGGAGCAGAGACGTGGACGTGGACTAAAAATGATTTAAGCAGATTTCAAGCTGCAGAAATGAGATATTTAAGAGGGATAGAGAAGACTACAAGAAGAGATAGAATAAGGAACGAAATAACCAGAGAAAGTTTGAAGGTAGTTTCATTGCAAGAGACAATGGAAAGAAGAAGAATACAGTGGATGGGGCATGTAAAGAGGATGGGAGATAATAGAATGCCTAGAATAGCACTGGAGAAGGAGGAAAGAAGACCAAGAGGAAGACCGAGAGGAAGATGGGAGGACCAAGTGTGGAAAGACATAGAGTGAAGGGGACTACAGAAAATACAGGTCGAGGAAGAGGAGACCTGGAATGACAGACAAGAGTGGAGGAGGCTGTGTACGACGACCCGTGATAACGGAAACGTCGGATGATGATGATGATGAATAATTGTAACACGTTAATTGTGTGTACTTGTGAGTAAAACAACGATACTTAACACTTCAGTGTTAGTGTATGAAAAACTATGTATGATAACTTACGAGCGTAATCAAATTACACCCTGTCTTCTTAAGTAAGATGTCTAATGAACTGTGTTGTCATAACGCCGTAATCTTGATTAATTGAGAGAGATGGGTTTCTCATTTTAAGAAAGAAGTCGTAGAAGTGAAATCATGGTGAAACCATTCGTCTCGATTTAATCCTACTAAAAGCTTCGCTTTCAAACAAATCGCTTTGAACTACTAAGAGGTTATTAATAAGCCCATTTCATCTCATGTTTGAAATTGGTGCTGGTAGTGGTGCAGATATTTATATTACAACACGGGGAAGGTAATTGAAGTAATATAAGATCTTAGTTCGTCGTTAAAACAATGTGTTAACGTTAGAAAAACTTATCATTTAGCTAACAGATGAATTATTGGTAGTCTCATTACATGACGTAACTATGTTAGGAGAGGTTGATTAAATTGAATTGAGTTTTTTTTTAATTCAACAGTTTAAGTTTAGCCCCAGTGCACTCAATTGTGTACCCGATGAGACAATGAGATTGCGACTTCACCTATATATAATTGACCCTCTCATTTATAAATGTTTCGTTTTGAACTTCTTCTTTGTCGACTTTCTTTGGATCTCTTCAGACTAACATGACTCCAGATTCTAGGAGTCAAGTCTGAGACAGCGTCAGATAACAGACGCTGAAATAAACGGAAGGTGAACTAGAGCTCAACTAAACATTTATATTGCATTAATTTACAAACAGTAACTGCAACTTAAGTCGTTAACTTTAATAAATAAAGATAACATTCTTTTCGTTCAGTAATTACTTAATTTTATTACTGCAGTAAATTATTTCTCTATTATAACACGTAAGCAAGAGAAATATTTTTGTATCTCAATATTTTTCCCATATAGAATTATTTTAATATGAAATATTTATTTTGAAGCTGAGAGGAAATACAAATTTAGAATAGAAATATAAATAGGTCTTGGCTTCAACGACTACTAAGAATTTAAATGTATTACCTAAAGAGAGAATTCTACTAGGAAGTCAGATGTTACAAGTGACACACCGTCGCTAGGGACCGCCTCCATTGTATCGAATATTGTCACTGGCATAGTGCTCTTTTATATTCCGCCTGTAATATTCTATTGTTGACTACAATGAGGATCACTACTGCCTCAAACTGAAAATATTTAATTGTAAAAGGTGTTTTAAAGACTCTCTATATATTCAACCCGTTGTTTCTGGGCCAAACACTCTACCTAAATACTATATTTCAATCGTTGGAAAGTCTCTAAGGGCGCCATCTTGTTTACTATTTCATTTTTTTATTATATTAAACGTACAATTATTAAATATTTTCTTAAATCCAAAACTAAAATAGCGTCTATTAAAATATTATTCCAAAATAGGCTAATTGTATAAAAATTTAGCAATCAGAGTATTCTTATACTCAAACATTTTAACGTAATTTAATTTTTCTCACATTTTGAACGCCTTTTTAAACACTATTTGAAAAACAAAGCATTAAAACCTTAAGTTTAGGGATAAAATAATAATTAAATTTTATGAATTCTTAGACTGTTTAATAAATAAATCAATAAATATTTCCAATATTTGACTATTAGGCAGATTTACACGTAAGAGGATAGAACGTATTGCTCGTCTAGTCCCATGAGTATTACAGCTTGAATAAAAATAAATTTATATTCAATTAAGAGTTATAATTTAATAGCTAAACGCTACAATTTATATATTTGTCTCTCATGGGTATCAGATTTAAGTATTTTTGTATTTAATCAAATAGATATTGCCTAGATCAAAAATAATTTTTGATACTATATGTGTGTCATATACACTTTTTCCCATTTCTTTAGAGTGCATACCTTTTCATTGTTTCCTCTAAGAGGGTCTGTGAGAATTGTTTTTATTATAGAGGACATTATTTTGTATTACTCCTGTCATTCAGTCGAAACATAACTTAAGAGAACTAATCATAGAACTAATCAGATAACTTATTTCTACTTAAAGTACGTAATATCTTGTAATTTAGAATTATTTCTCCAAAATGAGTCTGCAGTAAAAGGTCAGAGGGAATTTTGTTGTTTCTAAAGTGTATTCTTAGAAACCTTTAATTAAGTGAGAAGTGCTCCAATATAATTTTAAGGAAACCCTACTCGAGACATTTACTGTAAGAGCCCTTTATTCTTATTTTATTTTATAATTATTATAAAATTTGTTTTAAATATCTGCAAACGTTGATAATTTTTCCTCTCCACGAAATTTTTCACTATGGATTGGAACATATTCTCAATTTCTAAGGGAGTGAAATATCTCACCAATGTTTAACACGTCTGAACACTGATATTCTAAGATATACTTTAATTTTTAAACATAATTAGATTTTTTCACGTTTTGAATGCATTTTAAACGCTGTTTTGAAAATACAAAGCATTAAAACCTCAAAGTATCTTGAATAGGCATCTTGAATCACCGGCCAACCACATAGAACTGACCAGAAGCTAATAGTAAATGGCGATCATCAAGGCAGAAACAAGACTACATAAAAAAGGAAGAAACGGTAATGGGCCTTTTATATTATTGGTTCATTCTAGATAAAGATCTTAAAACCAAATTGTAACTCCGAATTGGTATGCAAAAATCAATAATCTGTTTTGTACGTTGTATTTCTTTGTTAGGTTATTTTTCAGAATTAGCAACCAAAATGAACTAATTTTGACAGACTATGCTGTTTATTCAAGTTCAGCAGCTTCTCAAAAACATTTGTAACACAGATTATAAAAACATGAATAATTCAAACACTACAGTGGAGAAATACGAAATGATTGGTTTTGTTTGCTGTAGTAAAGAACACCAAAAAACCCCTGTTTTGTTTGTATTTAATGAGGTTCATAACAGTTTCAAATAGAAAATGCCGTCATAACCGCGATAAACCGTTTCAATTAAATGATCGCACATGACTTGAAATGAACCTGTGGAGTTAAGTACTGTAACTAAGTGGTTTATCATAGGTAGAACTACACGTTTACTACAAGCTTTATTATTTCGTGCCTCGCATTCATCCTTACAGAACGGCCGTAATACCCAGCCGTAACTAAAATTTACCTCCTACTGTTATATAATCAATTAATCTTACGTTGATTACGTTTAAAGTATTCTATACGTTAAATGTTATACTTTCTCTTGGAAACAATCATTACTATAATTGAATACTCCGTATTAATTAGTAAGCCTTTACTTTACTGTACAAATTGATATACAAATCTCGACATGAAGCACAGTGATGACTTTCATAATCTAATATATGAAACATTTTTATACATTAAGAATTATGAAAATACAATTAGCAAAATAACGTTGTTGATGAAACCTGGAATTTGAAGTTAGAGCTCACAGATTAGTAAAAAATATATTAACATTAAAGCGTTAAACTCAATGTTGAAGTACTTTTCCAGTGTCCTATACGTGTTCACATTAAATTCCATATAAAAGATCCTGCAATTTTTGAAGCACCTCAAAGATGCAATAAGGGTTGCACAATCTTACCAAAAACAAATTTATACTCAAGCATGAATATTTGGTAGGTGAGCGTGTTAATTTTTATAGCTTAGAGTAACAGAATGTAATATAAAATTATATTTAGACTATAATTATTTAAAATTTGACTTTAAATTTAAAAGTAAACTGTGTGAATCACCACAGGTGTGTTTCTATCAGGTGTGCGTTATCTGATAGAATGTAAGCAGGAAGGTGATTGTGGTGAGGGGGTGATGTAATCGTGCTCATAGCCCTAACAAATGAGCTAAATATTTTTAAAATATTAAAAAATAGTCACTCAGAGCATGAAAATTACGTAGCTTAAAATTTTCTTGGGTCTGTAAGAGTTTTAGTGGTTTTATTGAACTACAATAACTCTGACGTTTGTTTGAATTATTTTTATTACACAGAATAAACATTGACTCAAGTTTAAAAACACAGTTCTTACGAGTTTTTTGTTTAACGTAGAACTGTGGTATTTACCAAGATTTTATAACAGTTTAGCATTGTTAAAAAATGTATAAAATATTCTTAAAGGATGATTTCTCAATATCCTTTGATTTCTTTTGATTAATTAATATAATGTATAAATAATAGCATGTGATAACAAGCAAAGAAATTTCGAAACTTCTTCAGAACGTAGGGCATCAATTGCTATGAGATCTGCTTTCTATGGAGAGTTGTTGGGAAGTAGCTCTTCACCCTCTATGAGAAAATTGTTTATCAAATTGGTAGAGGTTGAGAACTTTCTCAAAGTTCATAAAATATAAAAGGGAATTTTTAAGACAACTCTCGAAAATATAACTTACTAATTGTGAGATCTGAGGTATTTTATAAGCGAAGAAAAACCTCTATTGGCATTAAAAATGGTTCTATTAGCAAATAAATCTCCGAAACAGTGATTTATTCAGATGTGTATAAAGACAGTGCTCGTTGTATGCAACGTATGTTGAAAGCAAAGTTTGAAGTCTATACCTTATTTCATTCTTGAGATGTCCCGTGGCCAAATATACTGACGAACAATTTAAAAGTTTTAAATTCTCCGTCAGACAAAAGAGAAATTGTCTCAGCATTCTAAATTATGTTCTTCAAATGACGCTCTTTAAAATCCCAGGTTTGGACATGCACCATAATACAACTCATCCTTGTCTATGTGGAATTGTTTTAAAATTTCAAATCTACAAATAAAATATTTTCTCGAGATATCTTGTCACATGATAAATTCCCATTTTCGTTCATTGAGTTAGGATACATAGCAGAGTTTAAATAATGAAAGTTCCAGTGAGATAGGGACGTTACTACAACGAAAGCTTGTGCTGAAATCAAATTCTGTCAAGAACTTAACATGGACTTCCCACTCTATCATGTTTCCATTTTACTGTATACAAAATCTATATTATGTTAATATCACATGTTGTAATCAGATGCGATTGCACTCAACAAATTGATTTATTCTGCTGTATTCTCGTATTTATTACGGTTACCTATACGACCAGTGTAAACATAATAGATAACGATCGGCCAAATACCATCGTGTTCCACTCACCATCATCGAACTCAGTGTTGCATACGTAGAACATAAAGTCATATACAAACTCTTATGTCTACAGCTCAGTTTCGTTTTTGATATATCTTGGTTAGAGATAAAGATAGACAAAAATGAAAACTGTTCAGCCCAACGAGTAAGCTTCGCTAATGCTCAGACAGTAATTATGGTGTGTAAATATATATAAGTGTTTTCAAATACTATAGTACACAAAGAGTTGTTGCTGTTACACAATACACTCCTCCCGGGAGACAACAGTTATCTCGATGTCGTGCGACAAATTGGTAGTAGATCACAGGGTTTACAGTCACATTACATTTTCACATTCATCGCTTATATGTCCTATCAGATAGTTACGAAGTAGAAAAATCTAAAGTAATATGTGATAACATTTTGTTACATACATTTTTTTTCTACTCACCGTCGAGAATTTCAATCCACATATGGTTTTGAATTACTTATCATATTTCATACAACTGTGATTTTATACGTGTTTACGGAATTTTAAGCAATTTAAAATAAATTTATATTTACATGCTATTTACCAACTCTCGAAATGTCGGCCTTTCAAATTCTTTCGTACTCCTTCCTACCTTGTTGAATATTTTTGTCAAGAGAAAAGGAAAAAGTCCATTCTATCAAAAATGTATAATTTGAAATGTTGGAATTATCCAAGTTTGAGTGCTTATAATCTTTTTAGGGTGTAGAAATTACATAGGCTCATTGTGGGATTGAAAAGTACATTTAAAAATGTAACAAAAATAATACTTTTTCTATTTAATGTTAATATTTTTAAAGTTAGGCTATATAACTTTTGCGAACTTTTCATGTGAAAGCGACACAAAATCCGCGTTTCTTCCAACTATTGAACTCATACGTAATTTCTTTGAATTATAGGTCCAAAATTATGTTTTCCTAAATGTGACCAAAATGTTAGGAAATAAATTACATTGTACTTTACTAAGCTAAACTCAACTTAAGGGTAAACACTTTAGCAGATAATAGAGTGTATGTGTGCGTGTTTACGCGTAAGAGCTTTGGTAAGGGCTTGGAAAAGCACTTAACAGAGAAGCATTGAAAATCAATGACCTCTTAGCATCCTATGAGTCATTAATTACATCTGAAGTTTAACAAACCTTCCATTACTACACGTAAACACTTTTTAGTAAAAACTAATCAATTTGTTTGTTTTCTTATTTTGACTATATTTTTATAAAAAAGTCCCTTGTTTAAGTTTGTTACTAATGGCGGATAATTCGAATGGCTAACAGGATTTCAGACATTTTTAATCGTGTAAGAACTTAATACAAAAATTTAACTTCAAACCTAAAGAGTGTTGCAATAGACTGCCACTCAAAGTATATTTAAGTGATAATTGAACAGCATGAGTTCCAGACTGAATCCATTTAGAATTCAATGTCACTGCAAAAAAATTGAGAACATAAAATCGCGTTATACATACACACCAGCAAAAGTGGAACACTGAAGAGTGGAACACTGAAGAGTGGAACACAGTGTCGGCATCTCTGGCGATTCAAGGCGGCGCATTACCTGGTGCAATGTGAACAGAAAAGCGATTGTCGGGAAGGGAATGGTTAAAGGAACCGCCTTTAGCCCTATTTTTTGGTCCTAGACCTTAAAGTCATAGTTTGTAAACCAATTTTTAATTAAAATATCAAGAACATCAACCTACGTAAAAATGTATCAAGAAGTCAAGCTACATGATTAAATGGCAGTAATGAAAGTAACTTTGTTTTTATGCTTTATTCAGACACAAAACGTTTCTTTAGGAGTAACTAAAATACAAGCATAAGAAGAAAATGAATATGCTGATGGTTCGACTCTCAACTGAATATAGAGATTGTGTGAAATGTTTGGAAATTAATATTTATAAACCCTAGCAGTTTAATACTACTACCTACAATGTTTCATTATTTTAAGTAATTCTGTATCGTTTATCTTAAACAAAAAGGCGGCAATCTATTATTGATTTTATTTTTTTAAATAGATCACTGCAAAATATTATAAATTGCAACATTATAATAGATCACTTTAATGTGATATGGATATCGTCCAAGGTCTCATTTAAAATTCCACCACTTAGTACATGCCGTCCCCACAATGTATGGTTATCACACAAAACGTAGTCGTGTAACATTATTAAAACTTCCGTACTAGTCTTTAACTAACATAAGGTGTTTAGAACGACATTTTGCACAGTCACTAATTTGTAACACAACGCTTGAACATAGGAGACTATCTATTTATTATATTCTTTATATTTTGTAATTTGTAATATACAATACAATCGGGTACATGGAAACGATGCATACAATTGCAGTATTGCATGGTTGAAATCTGATAACTCACTATGCAATAATAATGCAGTGCTTTACAAATGTATCAAAAAATATTTGGAAGTATGATTCAGAAATATATCCAAAAATTCCATGTTTATTTCTGTGTACGTAAACTAAGAATTCGTAAACAAATGTACCAAATGAAAGAATTCTCTTTGAATAGATTAAAAAATTATGATTCTTAAATATGTGTTTTTAATATATGTTCTGTTACAATTACTCAATAATATAATGAAACTAAATATTTATAAGAATTTTGTTTAAATATATTGTTGTAAAGGATGGAGTAACAACAAAAAACTGAAATAGATATATGTAATCGTACTTCTTCACCAGGAATGTACATAATTACATACCAACAAATGCAAACAAATTCGTTTTCCATATTTTAAAAACACAAAATTCAAAATTTATACTTAATAGCTGTAAATCTAATAAATCTAATAATACCTAATAAATCTCCAACGCTCTCTACTCAACGTAGATTATAAAGAGTAATTATCATAAAAACAAATCATTTTTACTTAAATAATAAACCACTTAGCAAATATCTGTTCGCTGCAGTTTTTTATACTTGTTGGGGGAATCAAAGAGAAAATATGTTCAAACATTGGGAAGCAAAAGTTGTAGCTTTTTTAATAATGAGTAATAATTTTATATCAAACATTTAGTTGAAAAAGTATTATTACGTGGGCAAAGTTTTGTAATTTTACATGTATACTATATAACTTCAAATGTTGTTTTTATGGGACCTTTTGGTTTTTAAGTATAGTGATTAAAAGAGTTGACCGATTTAAAAACTTTTTCACTGAAAACCTACATTTTTAATGGCTTTTCATTAGGGGTACGAGAAGGTTGGGGTTTGAAAATTTCGAATTCGTTTAAGGGTAGGGGATAACAATTTTTTCTCTTTTCTGAGCATATTTTCATTCTTGTTTCCCCCAACTAAGAATAAAAAAGTGGTTTAGTATTTAGGAAATAAGGGCTAAAATCGTACATATTTAAAGACATTTGTCTTTGGTATTCATTTCTAAGTACCCCACTAATGTTAGTGTATTAAATGTGTGATTATTTATAGAAATTTAAATTGGCATTTATTAGGAGAAAAATATGCTCATAAAAGAATTTTTAATTAAAACTATTAAAAAACACAGCTTTTCCATATTACATTCTTATATTTTCCTTAGTATATAACATTATTTTTGTAAAATTGGATTATGTATATAGAAAAATAATTTGACGGGTTTAAATCCATAAATAGATTAATTACTGACATTTCTTAACTGCTGGTGCATTTTTTCGAGTTATTATAAAGTTGCTAAAGCAGTTGAAACTATTTGAGGAGCATTAAAGTACAAACAGTTTTAAACTACCTTTTACCTTTCAGAGTAGTTGGATATGGTCTAAGTTTATTTTATATTGTCATCTGACAAAGTTTATATCATTTTAATGGAGTAAAAGTTTAGAAGTGTATTTCTTCAACACTTTCTTCTTAGAAGATATATGTATTTTGTTTTACAATTATATTGCCGAAACACATTCTTTCTACAACCTCGATGTTATGTATATACCATTTCATGGAATCTAAGAATATAGTTAATATCTGAAAAAACCTCCCCATGTAAGATTTTTTAAATTGGCCTTCACAATCAGTGTTCCGTTAAACGCAATGTTTCACATGTATTAACACGGTAGGGCTTCAATTCAATATTTATTTTCCTCTTTGTTTACCTATGGGTTATTCCATTTTTAAGTTCAATTAACAGTTACAAGCAAGTTCACCTTAGAAAAATATATCCAGTCAAATTAAAATTTGTGTGCAAAAGTGAGTGGATTATGAAAATAAAGAGATGAACTTTTACGTATCTCGGGTCGTCAGTAGCCATGTCTCAAACTACACAAAAAGTAAATACGGAAATTTTGGATCCCTTTACGGCGAATAGGACTTGATGACCGTAAGCAGACCTTTTTTTGCAGAAGATGAGAAGAAGGCAGAAAAGAATTTAGATAGCCAATGGCCAAGTCTTCACAGGGTTCTATAGCCTTTAAAATAGAATCTCACTAACAGCCTTTAATTATTGCATCTTCAAATTTAAGGGACGTGGTGAAAACAAGGAAAGCAAAAGAAAGGCAATAGGTCAACGGTGCTGCGCAGCTGATGGGATAAATTATAGCAGGAGACCTCTAAGGACCTAGTAAGAACCCTTTTGTAGAAATGCTGGAAAATGTTTCTGGACGGCGAGATACCTGGACCGATGGGTGATAACCATGCATCAGTAGTTCACCATCGATATAAACCCTTTGGGAATTCAGCTCAAATGTAGTTGATATATAACATTAAGTAACTTAACCGCTATTAACTTCAACTAGTATTACAGAAACATGTTTTAATCAGATTGACTTCTAATCTATCTATGTATTGGAAAAACATAAACGCAGTATGTGCTCTGATATCAATCAGTTTAGAGTAGTATCGAATGTAATAGAAATAACCGTTGTTTGATAGAAACACAATAACAGTTATCGTCATTGCAACCGTTACAGTCAGTTCACAGACTAGGTTTATTGCTTCTTTTACAGCTTATAATACCTATTCTCTGTCACTAGCTGCAATAGAAACAATATTACGTTTTATTACAATAATTCAGGGATTTCACCAAAATTAGTATACAAACATTGTCTTGACATAGTAATGAATATTTAATACACCTATGACAGCTTTATAAATATAATTATTTGAAATATTTCCTTCGTCAATCACTAATAATATATTACAACGGATGTATACCATTATATACTGTATAATTAAATCATTTCTGTTTATATAAAATATGAACGTAAGTATATTTAAGATATACTTACAAGCATACTTTTCTCCATTAACATAGAAAAGTATGTTAACCACAGAATAAATATAGTCTTTATATTTCATATTCATTTGATATAAGGTAACCAATCTAAAAATTGATTCGAAAAACATCTGCTAAACTAATTTAACATTAATGGCTGATATCTTGAATATGAATTTACGTATAAACTTAAAATTTAGCATTAAGCCTAATTTTAATATAGGCAATTCGACGATGGTGCATTTCATTTCATAAAATTTGGCTGAGCGCTACTTAACATTTTTAAACTCGTTTTATGGCAACGGGAAGAATCCAGAACAAGGAAGTTTTAAACATAAGAGACTTTTGTACAATAATATTCCGTTTTAACATGTGACAGTGACACAAGGAGCAATAAGAATTTAAATGTTACGTGCAGCCTCAGCGAAGTCTGTTACGTGTGTCACGTGGTGTGTCGTACTCCTACCTTGTATAATCAGGAAAATGTACAACTCACGTCTGTAACACTGACGTTATGTATGCTCGTAACACATTAAGTATGTTTACTGTTTATCAAACCCACTATTAAATACTTATGTGTAAGTGTAGGAAAAATCAACATATATTATAAATTAAATAATAACATAGTAGCTGTGATAAATATAATTACGAATGTACTCCAATTCTTCAACCTTTCACCCGACTATCAGATGGCAAAGGTAATGTTTTTTTACAATGTCCCAGTCTCTCGTTTAAACGAGATAAATAGGTTACCCTTTCTAGGAAAAAAGCCCTAGAAATAAAAACATCATGGTGTAACCATTCGTCACGATTCAATCTGACTAAAAGCTTTGCTATCAAACAAAAAGCTTTGTACTATTAATGGCGCCGCTTTCTTCACCTGATGTTTGAAATGGTTCTGATTTCGGTGCAGATATTTGTATCATAACACGAAGAACATCTTTCGATTAATATAAGATCTTAATTCGTCAATAAAACACTTATACCAATAACTAAAGATCTTCACTACTCAGTTCTAATTAAGTGGTACACTACTACTTATAGAGCCTACTATATGTACAGGGTAGAGAGTCCAGCCCTCCGCGATGTATAGTGGCCTAAACGAGAAACCTACCAAATTCGATTTTTTTTTAAAAAAATCCTCATATTTTGGCCCCAAAGAATTCAGGAAAATAGTTTCAAAACAAAAAATTACCCTTAAATGGCACTTTTATGGTGTAAAAGTCATTTTTTAAATTATGAAAAGGTAGGTCGAGTTTTATCTCTTTTATTCACTGATAATTTTAAAAATGTTTCAGTTTCTTGGCTTCCTGTATACAGGGTGGTCCACTATGTAAATTTATACGGCTCCATAGTTTCTTCTCTTCCTTTGTTTAAAATTTTAGTAAATTAAAACTTTTATCCACAGTTACCAAATAAGTAGTTATTATTTCTAAAAATATGTCCTTTCACGCACACAATTCCTTTCTTCGATGCTACCACTAAATTAAATCATAATTGCTCGTTTTCATTGGTTAAGAGAAATAGACAATAACACAAGAGTGATAAGACCAGCACCATACATTATAAAGTCATTATTATCATGACAATATCATTTAGTTTTTACTATCAGTAGTTACTATTTCTAAAAATGTGTCTTTTCACGCACACAATTCCTTCCTTCGATGCTACCACTAAACTAAATCGTAATGGCTCGTTTTCATTGATTTTAGGGAAATTGACAATAACAAAAGAGTGATAAGACCAGCACCATACATTTTAAAGTCATTATTATTATGACAATATCATTTAGTTTTTATAACTACGGCATGTATGATTCCTTAATATTACAAATTGATACTCAACTTTTGTACGTCAATATATCTGTAAAGACATGCCTGACAAAACCGTGGTTTGAATTCTGAGGTTGAACTGTTTAATATTATTTTTAATTGCGTACTCTAGAGGAACAAATTAGCCTTCATTATTATATAAGGCGTTTTTAATATGATTTCATTTCATTACTGTTACGAATACGTTTTAACCAGAATCAAGTCAATCGATTTTATGCCTTCCATTTTAGGTTTAAAAATACATGTACATTTAAATGCAAATACCATTTAAAACTGTTATATTATAGGAAATAAGAAAACAACTCTAATTTGTCATATGTATTTTTAAACAATATATAACATATCTAATAAATGGTAAGGTTGTGAAAAACCACTCATAAACTACTAATTTTTAAGTAAACCCTACCCAATTCGTAATACTTTACTCACCTGAAGTGATTCAAGTTCCAGGATATTTCCTCAAACACAATAAGCTATTCTTATATTAGAATTCCATGAAAATGAACTCCGTGAAGAAATGAAACCTCAACAATAGATCAGATATTAGGGGTATAAAATTCGCCGCTCGAGACTTTAGCTTTGTTTCCTAAGGTAGCTTCGCTTCTGGCTTGTTTTTCTTCCATCTCATTGTCCTCTATATTTTTCTGGTGTATACAAGATCTGGTAAGAAGTCTTTCGTTAAACGTTTCGCACCTACAATAGACATATGAAACCTACATTTGAATAAAGTAATTTCTTGTTCTTGTTGAGTGTATTAGTTACACAGAGATAAATCATTCATACAGACAGGACGTATTGAGGTCTAGAGGGTTATATCAGTTAGTTCTGAGGTCCGACCCTAGAACTGCGCCACGTAGCTTTAATATACAGGGTGTACATAAAGTCCTGCATGGGTATAATATTTTCTGAACGATAACAGATAAATAAACAAGATTTGGTACATCAATACTACACCTAAAAATATACTTTTTGAGGGAAATATCAGTTTTTCTGTAATATCATGGGGACGTCCCGCAATGAGTCAGAAGGAAATCTTAAATAGGAGCATAGGTCAATAAAATGGATGGACAGCACGACTAAAACAAGAAAACTAGAATAGCCTACTATGAATAGACTGGCTAATAGGAAAGTCCTAACTGCGACCCAAAGATAAGAGATTTCTAATTGTTACTGTTATCAGGTTTTCCCCGTTATCAATATATTAGGACCAAATTTGTAACCCTTGAGGATAACTAATGTCATAATTCACTTCTGTACAATTGACAAGCATAATGTAGTAGTTAGCTACAGTATTTGTTTGGTTGCAGTTTTGCTTTACTGGGGTTATGGCTACTAATAAAATGTAACCATGTAAAATCTTTGAACAGCCGCCATTTTGTACTGGATCAATCTTTTTGAGTGCGGTTTGCGGCATTAAACTCTGCTAGATAGGCCCTTTAAAATGATGTCCATATTGACCTATGCTCCTATTTAAGATTTCCTTCTGACTCCTTGCGGGACGTCCCCATGATATTACAGAAAACTGATATTTCCCTCAAAAAGTAGATTTTTAGGTGTAGTATTGATGTACCAAATCTTGTTTATTTATCTGTTATCGTTCAGAAAATATTATACCCGTGCAGGACTTTATGTACACCCTGTATACCGTTTAAATATTTAATTAATTAGCCTGTCACTCACCTGCAAAGTAACTTTTACAAAGTAAGTTTTATCGAGCTGTGCCTAAAGACAAATTGCTACTCCCATTTGCATATTGCTGATATAAATCTTAACCCAAATCATTTCATAGTTATTCTTCAATCTCAGTCTTCTAACATGTTCCTTTCAAAATGTATTATTTTAAACAACTAATCCTATTCATTCTTATAGAAAATAGCATTTTAGTGTGACGTTGGTTCTTAAATTTACTTATTTTTTCTTGAAACCTAATGGTGTGTACTTATTATATTAGGTATTATTACTTTTTTTAATTTCTTTCAGTTATTAAAAAAACACTGGTCTGTTATTTACAATAAAACGTGTTTAGCTTATTAAAAATAACCTCATTGTGTTTATTAATTTCAATAATAATATCACTATGGCAATCTATTGTACATTTGTATTAATACTAAGCAGATATCAAAGAAAATATCAGTATCTCTCTCCTGATCAATATTTGAAAACGTAACTTACAGTTGAGTAACCCGATTCGCGTAGTAAACCCTTCATTAGCCCAGATAAAGTCTGGCTCACCCGGCGGCGGCTGGTTAACC
Source organism: Homalodisca vitripennis (assembly GCF_021130785.1). Taxonomy (NCBI): domain Eukaryota; kingdom Metazoa; phylum Arthropoda; class Insecta; order Hemiptera; family Cicadellidae; genus Homalodisca; species Homalodisca vitripennis. The sequence goes on from NC_060211.1 coordinate 159,936,843, forward strand.
TCAATCTGGTCTTGAGTATTCCCTTGACAGTCTTCAGTTACTCAGACCTACAGTGTGTTCCTTTTAAAACTCTTGGAATAATAATTTATTTCTTGGTTTAGTGGATACTTATTCCCAGTAATATATCTTAATATAAGTTTGTGAAGTTTATTCTGTCCAATGTAATGTATATTAAAAGTAATGGTAATGCAACTTAGTTGAATGAGGGTTTTATTCCTATATAACTAATATGTACATTATTTTATAACTCAAATTAGTCATCAAATATTTTATTAGCATTCCTAAAATGTATGTGAAGAACGTCGGTGTGTGTAATAGGTGTGTGTGTGTGTGTGTGTGTGTCCACTTCTAACATAAGCCGTTCCGCCCAAGGCGGTTTACTGTAGTAGTCAGTCTCTCACAAAATTCATCACCGCTAAAAACAACCAAACATTTTCCAGCAGGCAAAAGAGCTAAGTTCATATTTTAGTTAAGATATTCAGTGAGGTCTGCTTTGATACTTCTAGGAAGACTAGGTATCGATGTTCAAGTACATATCTAAGACGTCCTAGAGTATATATTTGGGCGTCTACAATGTGATTGCGGTTTTTGTAAACTTCTGGTAGTCTACTATTAAAGACTCGTCTCCTTCTCGTGCAACCCTTGAGACGATACCTTGATGAAATCTCCTTTGTTTCAGGTACAACTCTTGACACTGTTCTCCTTATCTCTTTATAAAACATATAATATGTTTAAAATTTTATGTGTTTATAGATAAATGCATAACTATTATGCTCTCTGTAACTGTGTTGAACATTTGAATTTTTCTATGATTAGAAGTAATATCAGTATTTTAAACCCTCGTTAAAATACTGTAAATTTAATACATTTATATAAAACGTAAAATATAGTATTTTTAATTCATTATGAATTTTGAAAATATTGTTTTTGCATATTTATTAACAAATACAAGTTCCTAGTTGTTAATTCTTTAATCCAGTAACAGAACTCATTGCTAAGTGTTCATGTATACGTACACCTAACCTGACCCAACTAAGGCTTTTTTGTTCTTAGCCTTATAGTTTAGCATAAAAACATATATTATTAGTAAAAACCACCCTTAGTAGAATGACCTTGAATTTGTCCAATAGCCACAATTTAAATCAATGCTCCTTTATGTCTCTAGTTTTAATCATGGCATTGTGGAATAAGAGATATCCCATTTTAATAATATAATTAGTATGCTTCGTAAGTATTTTTAAAATGAATAATTTTTGAATACGTAAACAATAAAAATCAAAATTTTTAAGCCTTTTTCTAAATAATATAAACAATTATTGTAAGCACTAAAATGTCTTTGGAATATAAGTTTTTATGTATTAATTATGATTTAAGATAATACGCCTCGCATAATTCTACGATTGAAATAAAGTCTTAAAAGTTAATGAGGTTTAACATTTTTCTAATGAAATTAAATTAAAGCACAGCCGAGCAATCTGTTAGCCAATGAAAGTTCTCTTTTTGGACCCAATTGGCTTAACGATCTTCTTTCTAGTGGCTTCATTACGACATGTTCTATTCTCTCTAAGAGGTAAATAAATATAAAAATTCTTTAAATGATGCATTTTTGTGAATTGGTATATTTTTAAAGCTAGACAACCAACAATGTTTAATATTGTTGTTAATTTAGACTACCAAAATAGGGTTTAGTTATCCCTATAACCAAATACATGGGGAGTTAAATTCAGGAGAATTTGAGCTAAATAAAATATAAAAGTACAAGTAAGCTATTTATGGAAATAAAATCCATAAGATTTTCTCGCTAATTTCTCGGCATTCGGTGTCAGAAAGTACCAGTGGGAATAAGACTTCAATGTCAATGATGATACGTCATATCCTGTACATATTAAAAAATCATATCCTTTATTTGCAATCGTACACCAAACGTCATTTATTAAATCTATATGTTTTCATTCAACCCACATCAAGGTGACATTCAAACGTATAACATTCAAACATCCACGCCCCATTCATCCCCTGCCAATTACAACCCACTTCCAGGGCTGGAGTCAGTTTACTCGTTGTGTGGCCAATAAAATGCCAGACACTTGTCAACACTGTAAAAAGTGTTTGACGTCAAGTTTATAAAAGTGAGTTTCCCATTATGTTTATAAAATTAATAACAGGTAAATTCACAATAAAATTGTTATAAAATATAATAGATATACTCCCAAACTATGTTTAAAATATAACTTTTTCTACTAATTTAATTTTCTATAAGTCGGTTTTTTTATTTTCAAAATAAACTTTTATTTGTTTTTGTATTTATGCTTTATTTATATGTGTTTTAAAACCACTTATTTTTTAAAATTCTACACAGAGTAGGATTGAATAGTTGTAATACCAAAATTTATTAGATTCTCTGACAAATATAGTACTGCAATTTTTATCAAAACCATGTGGTAATTTTAAATATTAAAGGTAATAATAACTTTATAGCCTTAAAACTGTAAGTAATAGTAAACACTTAAGAGCAAGGATATTTAAAATTCAAAACTCCACATTTCATTATAAAAATATCAAAATGTTATGGGATCAGGTGAAATAATAAGTATTTTACAATAAAAATGTTTTCCACTTTTCAACAAAACAAGAAAAAAAACAACAAATTTAGTTGAATACCTCCCACGAGCGACGTTTCTAGTATAAATTTATGTAAAAAACTTACATTTTAAATACTAGCTGGTGGTCCAAGTAACAAGAGCTCAGTATATATTTATATGCTTCAACGAATGTAAAAAAAAGTAAATTTTGGTATAAAAACTGGATAATAAGTCAGATTTCTGAATTTTTAAAAGCAATCTTTATTTATTTATGTATTTATGCTTAGCTTATGTATTTTTTTAAACCCATGCTATTATTTCCAAACAATAAACTGTGTGGGAAAAATACTTTAGGACCAAAATTTGAAAAATTGTATTCTCTAATAAATAAAGCATTGCGATGTTTATGACATCCATGTAATAATATGCTGTCTTGTTTTTTATAGTGGTTTGAAAAATAAAGATAAAAATAACTTTAAAGCGTTAAAATTTTAAGTCACAATAGAATTTAAGAGAGAAAATTTTAGTATTAAAATGCTGAATTTCATAATCTATAGCATATCAAACACATTGCATCAGGTCAAAGAATATCACATTTAAAATAAAAACTAGATTAATGTTATTCAACATTCAACAAAATAAGAACCTTGTTCTAGATTTAAAAAAACAGTATAACACTATATATAAAAAAAGTTTACAAGCTTTCCTAACAACCTTTTGTTATTTTCTGTATTTAAAATAACGAACGGATTGTGAAGCTGTGAGGTTTGAACTACTAGAAGTTAACACCTCAAGTTGCAGGTACTGCTTGTGTTGCTAGACAACTAATCTGTTTGTGTTGTCGTTCTGTAATCCTGGTACTCAGTTTGTCGTCACTCGTTTACTTTTCATTAGCGGTAGTTTAAACATAAACTTTGATAGTTTTTCTTTTCTATTAATATCCCAATATAAGGTAAAATATTTGTTTAATGTAATCAAATAGCACAACCGTAAAATTAATACAGAGATTATTGTTTATTTCACTTATTGTAACCACTAAATGACGAAGAAACGTAGTAATTAGTTTTAAATTTGTACTGAAGTGTGTGTTGGTTTGGGCTCAAAAATGAGCTCATTAAGTAGTTCCACTACTAGAGCATGTATGACAATCATACTGATAATGATCTCATAGATTCTATGTCGAAATTGATTTTCGGGAATACTATACAAACAATTTCATCATCAATACTCATCGTTAAATAATTCTCTGTGCTAATATGGAAATATTCATATATTTTCAAACTAGAATTTGTCCTAAGTATATGACATTAGATCAATTACATTCTGAACACTTTTCATCCTGCATTAAAAAAAATTACAAATATTGTGAACGTTATATGGGAACATTAGATACGTAACCTCTCTCCCTTTATATGTACTTTGAGCTGTCACTCTGCCCAACTCATAAAGCCTTTCTTATTATCTGAGGGATAGTTGATCATCCTATCAGGGATCATTGTTCCACGTCTGACACTGAATGAACACAAAGCGGTTTGTCACAAGCAACCTTATTCGGTTGAAAAGTTGCCACCAAGCACCTCTGAGGTCACCGTTTAAGATAAATAACATCATAATCAACACTCCACAGCTTGTAGAATCAACCCCGTGACCTTGTGAAAGTAATAAAAGTGGTTATATTTTTATATGGTACTATATACATGTTTCTAACTATCCCTAGTGTTTACTTAAGAGCAAACATTATTATTTAAAACAATCGCAATCACCGCACCTCATCCTATTCGTTGCATTAGGCCAAGGAGCTCATTATCTTGAAAACTGATACAATATGGCATCCTCTTGATGATAATAGGATGTCTCAGTGCTTACCAAAGGGCAGACATGATTATTGGAAAGAATGCCATTCATACCCTTACTACAAATCGTTATACCAGACATTCCAAGAACATCAATCTTCCAGCAAGAATACCATTGCATATCCTTATCTAGATTACGAGATGTTTCATTGCTTCCCAAGTTAAGGTCCGGATAAGGTGATTTATCATTATAATTGGAAACAATTTCTGCTGCAAAAATGTTTTATATTGCCACCAGAATATACGGAAACTCCCAGCTCATCCGATTCCCACTCGTGGATGTAGAGGTAAAAGAAATAATAGGAAAAGAAATAGCTGAATGAGTTATTTTAACCCAAAAAACAGAGAAATTATTCTTATTATTTAACAACTATTTAATTATATTGCTACACTAAATGATTTCTTCATCATAACAGAAAAAGTTAAGAGATATATTTAGTATCTTATGATACTTTGCTCACAGTGAATTCATTCAAAGGTAAATATTTATTTTTAAGCTTTGAGTCATTAGGTAATAAAACTCAATTTATTTGGCTACATCGACCACTAAGAATTGACAATTTTTACCTTAAGCAGGAAACCCACTAAAAGTCAGATGTTACAAGTGACACACTGCCCCTAGTGACCGCCTCCATTGTATCGAATATTGCCGCTGGCTTAGTGCTCTTTTATATTCCGCCTGAAATATTCTATTGTTGACTTTCTTCGATACAATGAGGATCACTACTGTCTCAAATTGAACATATTTAACTATACAAGGTATTTCAGAACTCTCTATTAACATTCTTTTAAGACATTGTTTCTTAGCTGGAAAAGTATAAATATACAATTAAATATGATATTTAACTCGTACGAAAGTCATTATTACTCCATATTGGTTTATTCTTTCACTTACTTACTTTTACAAAAAAAAAAACTTATAGTTTTAAAAATTTTGCATACACCATTTGTAAAATTTAGGGAAACCTAAAAAAAATCATTAATATTTTTCAAAAACACTAAACCAAACTGGCGGTCATTCAAATATTTTTACAAAAACAAATTTAAAAGGGGCTAATTATATCAAAAATTTTACAAGGATGCTTATTTTTAGATATTTTTACAGCAAATCTATCAATTCCTAAAATGCGAGAATCGATTCCTGAAAGTTTAATCGAGATGTGCTACTTGTTATGTTAGTAGCAGGTGTCCTTCTGTCGAGTTGTCTGCAATATTCTCGGCGAACATTCTTCTGCAATATTGCAACATTCACTAACCCCAATAATGGTTATAACATTAATAAAATTTTGTTTTTCTTTAAAATTCAGAATTCTTAAACGTAATATTGTTATTATTTTTTATTTTTATGTAATTTCTCTTGTAGCAATAACAAATAATGAATATTGTTGTAAGCTGATTAATTTCACAATCCGTTTACCTCAGATGATAAGGATTTAGTTTTATTTTACGAAAATTCTTGTCTTTAAGCAGTTTTATTTAATATTTCAAGTGAACGTTTTAGAAATAACTGTTCAACAAATGTCTCTTCTAAATCCAATAAAACATCAAAGAACAACAATTACGTCATAGAAAACTTTCGGTGATGTAAATCTCAACACAATAACAAGCTAACGCAGCTAATATTCATTATTTGTTACTGTCATAGTAATACAGTAAACGAATGTTATCTCGTGTATATTAATCTTAATTAAGACAAAAAGAAACTTTCTTGTATAATACGGTACGTACTTGTGGAGTTTCCTGCATAGCCTTTACTAAAATGCTGTGGAATAAGCATCAAGGTTAAAGCACAGATATTTTATTGTACACTAGTAATTTTTTATAATTGTAATTGATTTTCTTAACGATTCCGTTTTAATAATTTTGTGGTTTATCAATTTTCTAGACATTTTACCTAATTTTATATGTATAACAACGTAATAACTAGGGACAGAGTTTGTAAATTTTGTAGCGTAGGTAGCCCTGTTATCCTTTCAATATTGAAGTTTATTAAGAATAATCCATTCTTGTCCACCCTCATAAATAGTTAATTTTAAACAAAGATGAAAAAATATACACCCCCACAGGTTCTCTTTCATACACTTACACATAAAAACTTTCAAATAGAAACACATATTGTGGAATTTTGGGGCTACTAAAGTAAACACCGAATTATATTGGAGAATTTTATGTTTCTCTGCGGCTGTGAAATCTCGGTCTGGCTATCACAGTCTCAGTGCTCACGGTGTGTGACTTTGGCGGTATTTTGTGAGGTCATTAGTTTATTTTGTAATAGTACAAAACTCTATAAAGTAAAACATACAATAGGATAATAATACTTAAATTATTCAACTTCTTTACACATAAATTAACAGTTAAGATTTTTAGAACGAAACACGTGATAATTATTTCTGAATCTGTTTCTGTTAATAAATAATATATTGGTGATAATATACTCGTACATTGAACTGTATTATACTTGTGGAATGTTTATCTATTATTTATTCTTCAGTCCATAGTCTATTACTGATCCGTATCACGTGGTTATCACTACTTATTGTTCAAAGTTGACGGGTAGGTCATTAACTACAATACTTTATGAAAACGTACGAGAGTTATTTAAATACACAAAATCTTTTAAACCACAAATATTAGAGTTGAAATGTAAAAAGTTCATTTTAAGATTCTTCGTCGTTGACTTTTTTATTTCTTTACACCAAAATTGTTCCAGATTCCAGGAGTCAAGTTTGTGACAGCGTCAGATTCCAGAAGCTGCACCAAGAGGGAGGTGAACTGGAGCTAAACTCAACATTCACATTAAATCCTGTCACAAGAAGATAAGTCCCTACTCTACTTTATCCATACCGAATAATCAGAAGGGAGATTACATTATAGTACCTCCTTGGTGACATTAAAATAGTAGTGTCCTTTGCACAAAAGTATATAAAACCAAAACCGTGATCAATATAATATAGTTAGGACGGAAAGATGAGCAAAAGGACAAAACATCTATGATATCGTTACCTAAAATAGTCCAAAGAATATAAACTTCATGAATGAATGAACTCTATGAATGCTTCAATTAGTGCTGTGAAAAGTAATAAATGTTATTATCAAATCAACCAAATACAGTTTTATAAAATTATATTATTTTCTATATAATTTTTTAATTATTTAGACTAACATTGAGCACATAGTTAATAATGTCATTGAATCAATACCTTTATTTTTACCTAATACTCTGAATAACAAACTAAAGAACATGTATATCAGTGTTAAGGAATGACATTTATAATTTAATTATAACTTTAATGTAAATGACACTGTTATTGGTAAAATCAAGTTATAATGTAATTTAATGGCTATTAAGAGACCATTTATTTTGAATGCTGCTCCCTCTTAAGTGCTTTTCCAAGTTTTGACCAAAGTTCTTGTGCAAACTAACCTCTGATAATATATTACGCTTAAGTTTAGTAATCACTCATCGTAGAAAATATACAGTAAACACAACCACTGCTTACTACTAAGGCAGGGCAAAACATTCTTCTTAATTTTATTGATTCCATTTACATCTAATAAAATACCCCTCCCGGAATATTTGTAAGAAAGTATAGAATTCCCAATATGATTGTTATCTAAGAATATCAAAAGTCTATAGATGTAAAATTATTTTTTACGACAGTAAAGTTGGTATGTTGAGTGGTATGTTGATATTTTTTCCCAATTTGAAGCGCAAAAATTGTAGTCTAGGCGTCTCTGATGCCGAAACGATACAAAGATTTCTTATTGAACGTTTTCGTCATCAAATTTTTGGACCTATTTAAACGGATGAGGACTCCAATTTCCAGGAATCAGGTCTGTGACAGTGACAGGTTTCAGACACTGCTAAAATCGGATGTAGAAATGGATTGAAACTCTTAGTTCGCATTGAATGAAGGCTTCCCACCATTGCTACAATGATGTGTAGAAAGCTCGGTTGCTCTGCTGTGTTTGGCATCGTCACTAAAATATTGTATTTTCCTCAATTGTGCACCAGATAGATAATGCACTCAATATTGCACTAGTGGCTGCTGGGCAACCAAACAGAGATCTTTTGGTTTGTGCGTCTCTGATATCAATCTGTTTCGTACTTTTTACGTAATAGACGAAGAAACATATAAAACATACAACATTTCACAAGTACAACATTAATAGAATTGTATGTAATAAAATATTATATCTTAACTTGAGTAATTATTTCGCTAAAAATACAAATATTCATTATGTAACACTCCATTATTTCCTTTCATTGATTTTCAAAAGTTTTAGTCACAAATCTGCGTGAATATCTGAGATTAGCTAGCTTAAAACCGACCAACAATTGCTACTAGCGTAATTTTGCCCCATTTTTCTATATAGCTAATAGAAAAATGTGATAAATCTGAATCACCTGGAGTTACAAAAGCTGCACATATATAGTATTATCAAAGCCTACGATATTCTTTCATGCACGGTATTTCTATGCCTGTTACTATTTTAAAACATTCCATTAAATATTAGTAATAAAATGAATTGATTATAAAGGCCTATTAGATTTAAAATCCGTTCCAACCACAAAGATAAATGGACCAGTGACGGTAATGTAATACAGCCATCTAATGGTTTCTCTCCAGGCTCGCTAACACAGTTCCAGCTGCTTCAAGAAGAACAAAAGGTGTCGTCGTCCTCAGCCAAACCTTATTATATGACATCCAGGTCAGGTTATAAAATCTGCTTTATTTGCCCTTTCGAGAAATCTGGTTTTGAGTATAGTAGAAAGATATACTTGAGTAATCTTATAAATGAAAATTAACAACTAAATGTGTTGCTAAGCGCTAATCTCGACAACGGCTGGATAAATTTGGCTAATCTTCTTTTTAATATCCTTTAAATTTACGACAAGTATATACCAAGAGAAATAGTGGAAAGATTTTCGAAGTAATTCAGAATTCAGAACAAATAATAATAATAACATTTGTGTTTCATAGCCCAAATTTAACTGACACTAAACAGCTTATGGCACTTTCAAGGTAAAGTTTATTTGATAAAGTGCAAAGTAATACCAAGATACGATTTTTTGCTCCAGATTGCGACAACGACAAATTTTAAACGTTGCAAACACTATTTAGAAACTGTTATAAAACCCACGTTAATAAACGAAGTTGTGAATGTTTGTACATAATATAATGAAAAAATTGTTGTCTTCCCTGCCATTGTTATATGGAATCTTTGAAAGTAGACAAACAGAGGAATGAAAACTAACCAACCTCAAAATGCTATTCTTTACTAGACTGTGGTCCAAATAACAACAAGATTTCATTAAGGGAAAACGTAATATATACAATTATTTTGAAACTATGCATGAACTTAGAAAGGATTTCCCCATATATCGGGACTAAACGCTCTTTAGACTTCACAGTCCTTCTTATGTAGATTATTTTCTTCGTAGGGAAAAGGTGATCTCAACTATGGCACTGGAAATAAGTATACCGAAAATAATAATACACAAGAACTAGAAGTAGACGATTTTAACCGACTTATGCTTACCAGTCCTATGTAATTACCTCTATATATTCGTATCTTTTTCGTCGGGACAAAGGAAACTAAACTATGTCAGTGAAAATACCTTAGACGGTAAGTATGAAATAAACTCTTTTTGACCAAAACAGGTTTCCGAGAACTATTTTATTTTCTAGACTGGGGCAACAAAGAAAACTCAATTTTGGTGTCAGAAATCTAATTCAGTCGAAACAGAAATGATTTTACATGCGTAAAACCTTATTAAAGTAAAGAGTTTTTGCAATTTCCCTTAACCTCTGATTCTCCTAATCATTAACAATGAAATTACCTGTACCTGCTTGTACGCGTACTTACTTTTGAAAAATATCATAGGGCTCCATCAAAATTATATCAAAATTGCTTTTACTAAGTATGTTACGGAGTATTATTTTCAAAATTTAAAAACATTTTCAAACATTTCCGACTGTTATTACTAACCCGTTGGTTATATAATGGGAGTTTTCTAACAAAATTACTTATCACTTGTAGGTGAATCTTATAGCCAACTAATTCGACTTATAATAGGCTCTCAACTAATAGTAATATAGTCCAGCATTTATTTAGATCATTCTGAAAATATTTTTGGACCTCAACAAATACACAAGAGACACCAATTTTGATAATATCATACATTTATACTTTTAAAGTTTTCTTTTTTCATCAAATACAGGTCCAGAATAAACTAATTGGTTTGTGAATTTCGATATTCGTATATATGAATCAATGACAAGAAATCTATTTTTGAACATAATAAATTATGTTCAAAAGTTTTATAAAGTCCAATTAGAATTATCGGACTGAGGGAGTACTGTTTTACGTGGAATAAAATATTACAACAATTGATTGCGATCTCTTAAATTTCCAGACAGAAGTTCAATTTAATTTCAATTCCATTCACAAACTTTTAATAGCAGCAGACTACAAACATTTGACATTGAATGACTTTCTTGTTAAATTAATGAAGGATTCGCTTTAAACAATTATGATAGATTAAATATATGGTTATTTTAATATATTAGAAACCAGTAGTATTATTTACTGTATTTCAACATTAGCATAATATTTTTTTAGAATGTTTGTTAAAAACCCTACAAGAACAGCAGGTAACAAAATGGATACATTGATTATACTTATGCAAGAGTAGCCAATAAAGTAAAGACAGAAGATTAAGAGCCAGTGGTGCAGGCAGATGTTACGTTGCGTCCAGAACTGGGAACTAAACTGTTTACGAACCGTTTATGGAATATTTGATTTCATGGCGTTCTTCACGCGGACGTCTTGGAAACCCAACAACGAACCGGTTACTACGTCGCGCATTAGGGCAAGACGTACCCATCGATGGCCGATATTTTATTTTTTCTTTAGATTGGTTATTTAATATTTAAGTTTACTATATCGTATTTAAATCTTAATATTTTGACTTCCATCTCAATATATTATGGTTCTCTTATGTCTATAACTAAACAAACAAACTCTTAGTGGTCACGAAACATTTTCAATCGTATGGCATTATTGAGCATTATTATTTTACCAATAAAAAGGATTCAAAATAAATTTCCACGTTAAACAAGCCTCTGAAATAATATCTTAAAATATTAGAAAAGCTAAACAGTAGAAAAAGTTAAGTTATACATCAGTAAGTAAATAATTTTGAAATGATTACATCACTGAAAAAGTTTTAAACTTTTTCTTGTGCGTCTTAGTTTATAATTTTTTATAGCCCTGACTATGAAATAAATTTTAGGTTGTTGTAATAGTTCATTCATTGAAAAACGACTAACCAATAGTGATAACCTTCTATTTTGTGAGGCCTTTCGATAGCAAGGCTATCTTCTTGAGACACATCACTAAATATTTTTTAAATTTTTAAAAGAATATTTAAGAATAGCCAATACAAACTCCATATTCAACATTGTTCTAATGGTGTTAAAGCGTATGTCACCAGAAAAAAACCCGTCTTTTTGTTTTCACACAGAATACACAATCGGGCCTAAAGACATTAAAATACTTGTTCCATTATTCCTGCTTTATCCCTTTTTACTCCAAGCTTTCCGTTTTGTATTTTTAGTTCGTAGTTTTGAGTGCCCATTCAAAGATTCGTATCCATGCATAGAGCGGCAACAATCGTAACCGTAAAACCTATTCTTAATTTCTTGTTCTCCAGTATACGAGTATCTGCAGTCATTCAGAAAATACATAACTGTGTGAAATTGAAACCAATATCAATAATATACGAATTTGATAAAATAGCCTTGTAAGCATGAAAGGAATTTATCCAACAAAAATATCCATGGACGTTTTTATTCTTTGCTGTAGATTGAGGAATAATTTTAACTTTTACCTACAATAGCAAAAGGTTTGGTGACCTTTCTACTTTTTACTACCAGTAACGGGAAATCAACAATGGAAAATCGTTCCTGAAAAAGCCAAGAACTCAGCTCCTCATATATTGTGACGTATGACGGTATCTCTGCAATGTATTGTTTTACCCTTGGCAAATTAATTGGAAAGTAATCACAACTGTGTTACGAGTAGTTAATAATGCAAGTTGTGTTGTACAGAAAGTGTTCAATAATGTATAGCAATCATGTCACATCACGTGCCGTGGGCATTGGAGAACTGCATCAACAAAGGCAAGTAACTGTGGAAACAACGCTATTGTGACGTTCGCGTGTGTCGATTGTTATAATATGAAACTGTAAATAAAAAGTTTTTTATTTTAGATTGAACATTGGTAACTATTAACTGTTTCATTAGAATGTCTGATATCTATAACTTAAGGTAGAACAATCATGTTATTATTTTCGTTTGATATATGAGTATATTAATGATTCAGACACCTGAGTATAGATTTTGGAAATAGTATGAGGTTAGGGTATTCCAATTAATTCCTGGACAACATGGTGTTCGTAATAACCACTTGTGTGCGTTGGGCATTTTTATTATTACGAATTCAGGTCACTTTGGTCCTAAAATAATCTATTTTACCTTGATTCGTGAATTAAAACCTAGATTTTAAGAGATTTGCTTATACAACCCATATCCAACATCCTAGTAATTTTTTGAACCATATAAAACATAAAATATAACCTAATACCCTGCTGATATTGTGTTTAAATCACTTCCCTATTCGATTTCTTTCGTTTCAATCGCCCTGTGTTTTTTTTCAAATCACTTATGACTTTATCTAATTTACAGTTTATAGTAGATATAAAAATACAGAATATGGTTGGTGGATTATTAGGAGTTTGAGTGATTAAATATGTCTTAATAGTTTGGAACTTTAAATGACGTAGAAATTGAGTAACTCAGCTGAGAAAGACACTGGACCTGGAACGAGAGGGTTTATATCAGAATATTCAATAAACCTTAGTTTTCTCACTTTTTCTGTTTGGTAAATGTTAAGTTGATGTGTAAAAATTTATTATCAATACTTTGATTGCGAAACCGTGACATAATTAAATAGGTTCTAGTGTGAAGTTTTAAAACTTCCTTTTTTCAGTTTCAAATACAGTGTAACGATATCACGTTTTGCTATACCTAAATTATAACTTTAAACTTCAGGCGCATAGCTATAAGAAATATAAGTCGATTTATATCACTAGCGCCATTTTTATTTGCGCCGCAGGGCTGCCGCGTTTATTAGACAGTGTATCAATGTTCGAAATCCTCGCCCAGTATTGTAAACGTTACGAAGTACAGTAGTATTGTAGGAGTCATTGCATAATTAGTATGCAATTACTGTTTGGATGGTTTCCAAAATTCTATTCTTTCATGAAATTATCAAAATTAGCTCTTTTCATAATTGGTGTGATTTAAATGTTTAAATTTGTTCACAAGTTATTGAGTTAGGAGAAGCGTTAATTCTCACAACCTCACACGATCTTGCACATATGAATCTTTTAGGTTCAGATACAAATTATAAATAACTTAGATCATTTCGAAAATATACTGTTTAGAGATAAGGTAAATTGTAATTCTGATCTCCATAGATAATTGCATAAACAAAATAGAGCGCCATTTTGATATAGCAGCGATAATACTGAGTTGCCCAACTTCCAAGAAATAGTTACCATATTCTGTTGAAATAATACAACACTGTTAGCTATATCTTTCAGTCGCATAGCTGATAGTTACAGTTAAACATGCTGCTATAAACGAATAATTAACTCTATAACACTATTTAGCACTACTCTACGAAACTTCACAGCTGAGATGTAATAAGCCTTTGCCAAGCTTTAAATAATCTACAACTCAAAACCTTGTAACATATAAAATTATATGAAAATTATTTTTTTATCTTCAAATCTCCTGAAACTTTCTATATATCTCAGTTTCCATTATAGTCATGGGTTTTTAGTTTCATAAATGTCTGTATGTACCTTCCAAAATTCAACATTACTAAATATTAAAAAGCCATACCTAAACACAGCATCAAAGCAACAACAGTAACTAACAACAGGTAGTTATGTAACTAACAAAGTAGGAGTACGCTACACCTCATCTGCGCAGGACGCTTCGCTGAGATCGTAAAGTTTCTAATTCATAGCTCATTTCATGCTCGAGACGTAATACGAACTGATCGACAGTCAGATAATCATACATAGAAGAAATATTTACATCTCCAAGCAGGAAAAAGATACATTTCGTCAGCTTACTACAGGATTCTACGACACTCAGCCAAATTCCATGGTTGAAATATTAAATATACATTTGCAATCTTTCCCTATATATCTTTCCACATAATTCTTTCACATTTCTGACCATTATGTTTTATATCAGTGTTAAAATAATAACAGTTCCAGTGTGCTGGTATAGAAAAATGGCACTGATTTTTAACATGATTTTCCACTATTCTTCTTTTATTCAATGAATAAAAATGCCACCTATTGAAATCGCATGTGATAAAACTGGTAAGATTTGGTTACCAAATGACCTCTTTGGAGATATATCCTTAAGGATCCTTGATTCAGCGATGATCATTGAAATATATCCTTTTCTCCGGACTCCAACCCGTATTGACTACATGAGACCTATAACACTGAGCTTTAAATAGTTACGAAATAGGCCATTTTTACTTGCAGAAAATGTGTAGCATTATTTTCATATTATGTTTTAAAACCTGCTATTTCGCGAAGTCGGCATCAAACGTCAGAAAACAATTATTGTCATAATACGCTCACTAGAAATATATGTACTTTTGGGACTAAACGTTAAAGTAGGAATGGAAAATAGTTTCCTTGTGAAATATTTTTTCTGATTTATTTCTACCATACTATGATGGGTTTTAATTTTATAAGATAATTATTAATTGATGCCGCTGGTAGTTTCTTGAAAATGTTTATATTTGTTTCTATTTCTCAAAAACTTGAAATAATTTTAAAAACCTACTTAAAAACAAAACTACCCCATAAAACGGAGTGCCGATTGTACAGACTCCTATTCTATTTCCATTCTTCCGAAGGACCTAACAGAATGTAACGAAAGTCTACACTAAACAGAACAAATTAAAAGGTAACTTTGAATTTAATACGAGCACCTCCATCTGGTGCTCGCAACGCCATCATTCAGTCGCCTGCATTGCATATTAACTAAGTGCATAGCTCTTTGACCTTCATAGTGGAAAATTTGTTGTCCTTTGATCTTTTGACCAAAATCAATATAGTTCTTCCTTCGTCTGAGAGGAACCGAAATTCCCAATTTCAAATCTCTAAGGTCAGCTTATCAAGAGGTATTACACAGACGGATGGACACCCAGACAATGAACAGTTTTAAGAATGCCCTTTTTTCCTTATCATTGCTTTATTGATTGTATCTTTTGATTATACTCTTCAAATTCATGCTTAATATCATCTGAATTGTATCAATCAGTTAGTAAGGTATTAAAGCCTTTATAAAAGCCATGTACTTGGTTTAATATCTGTTTCTCCGGCTACCTGTCTATATGTGTAATAACTTTTGATAGAACGGTTCTAAAAAGAACTATTAATTCGGGGTCAAAAGGTAAAGTACAGCCCGTCCGTTTTTGCGGTACTTTATTCCTCGTTGCTTCCGGTCCTTCGTTGCGCTGTTGTACCGGTCCATTACGTTATACAACAGTATATTATAGCATTTCATATATTTGGTGTAATCATTTGGGGTCCTGGTAAGGAAGATGTTTAATGATGCTTTAAACATGCTATCGTTCAGTTTCGTCATCAGATAGTTAAAAGATTAAAAGACATACGTTTAGCATGATTCTATATTAGAAATCATAATCTGTTAATATAACCATTATATGGCCAGTTTTTAAATTGAATTGTTTAATACCTTTTACGTGACAGACATAAATAAAAATTTTACAAATGCAACGATATTAGAATTGCTGATGATAAAAACAATGTCATCGATCTACGTCAGGTATTCGCAATCAAAAGTAAAAATTAATAATTATATTCCAATATATCAAACTGAGATTCAAAAATGCGCAATCCTAAATTGTCATGTAGGTAGCTGTCACATTTAAAATGGGGAATAGAAATATATTAATCAAAACTCTAAAGATTCCTTCATCCATAATATTCTTTTGCCTGTTATAAATGTATACCGTAATTATTTAAAAAAAAAAAAAAAAAAAAAAAAAAACTATAAAATAGGGACATAATAAAGTTCCATGGGATTCAATTTCCATTCGAACTGAATTAAATGAACCACAAATGGTAATGCAGCCCTCTAAAGTGATTTCTCTCGCTAACACAGATCCAGTTCCTTCAAGAAGAACAAAAAGGTAAGGTCGTAATAACGAAAATTTGATTATACGACCACAAAATCAAGTTACAACATTTTCTTTATCTGATTTTTTAAGTCTGGTGGAAAGATACACGTTATTATTGATAGAAGAACCCAACTATGTGGAAATAAAAATAAATATAATTTGAGACAACGAATCTGTACAGTACATGTTATTATCAACGAGGTCCTCAAATAATTTACTTCTGAATATTATCACTGAACTGTTGGCTCTTGTAAATTAATTATTAAAAAAATGCTTTTAATTTGTATTTAAATTTATCTTATGAATAACTTAAAATAGGCTGTACAAAATCAGTAGTATATTCATGAATTTATTAGCATTATACTAACAAAAATATAATTATGTTATTGCTTAAAAAAATATATGATTCCCTAACAGTGATTTACAATTGCATCGTTATATCAACGAATTACGCAATATTACTATTTATTATTTTAGGTACTCCAATTTAATTTCATAACAGAAATATAACAATACTAAATTATATAAAGTATCCAATAGAGTTCAGATTGCAGAGTACAGAAAATTGTGCCCCTAAACGAAAACAAATGTATACGATAGATTATTCAAGTAACATAGTTGATACAATAGAAGACAAAGATAAACACAAGTATAAATAATAAGAAAAAAATACCAAATAATTTTTAAATTAAAAATAACCAACTTATGTAAAATACTCTTCCTAGACTTTAGATTCCAAAAAACAGGCATAATCTCACCTTTATATAAAAAGTATGTAGGGATACTGATAAGGATACGTATGTGTTCTGTTTTACACGTTTTATCCTAATGTACGTACAATGTAACGTAATGTGAAGATCCAATGCTGCAGCCAGATGTTAAGGTGTATCCAGACATATGAACGGTTCTTTTAAAAGTACAGTAAAGTAAATATATGTCTTAAAGAAGTAAAGTAAATAAAGTAAAAGAAGCCCTCTCTAACACAACCTATGATCCAGACCAAAGGCTTAAAAGTGACTTCCGAAGCACCACCAACGGTCGAGCAGTAGGGCTGCTTGGTCGCTCAACAAGTCACTCATCCAAGCAGCAGTGACGCTCGACTTATGCGATAACCGTTGTACCCGCTACACTACGCTATTGGCTTGTATGCGCTCTCAAACGGTTCTCGTTTTGGTTATTGGAAAATTAACCTTTAGTGATATCCCCGAGAATGTCTTGCTCGCCCCACAATGAACTGGTGAGTACACCACACCATCCAGGCATTGAATAAAAATATATTTGTTTTGAAAACCGCGTAGGATGATGTGACGAGCGAATGAAGAAAGCTGCTGTGCACCGAGCCCACGGCCTTTAACGTTGATTACACGGCAATATCAACATGAAAACACTGACTAAACATATGTTGCAATCAAAACATCCTTTAATCCCTTTTATGAGTTTTTTAAGTACTATAAATTTAATTTGAAGTAATGAAATAAGTGTTGTGCAGTATATTGTAAGTAATTTCGTCAGAGTTTTGGATAAACGACTAAATTTAAAATTTTAAATTAAATTATAAATTAAACATTTAATTTTCTTTTAATGAAAAGTCATCCCAATAATATAAAATTAGAGGATCCTTACAATGAATGTGTCAATAAATTAACGTCTGAAACTAGTAAGTTAAAGGATATGTACTGTTGACAACTTTAGGAAAACTTTATTGTGAAACCTAAGGCTATGTAGAACATATTGATGTTGAGTATCTTGTTGCAGCAGCATGTGGCTACACTTAGTAGGTACTGAGTTTGTTTGTACAAAAGAAGGTAAAAAATGGTTTTTTAACATACCGGATGTTCCGAATAATGAAAATAAAATTGTTCAATGTATTAAACAAAATCTATATATATATACCCCCTAATTTCCTACCCACCTGGCTACTGCATGATTAAATAGTTGAAAAATTGTATTTCTTCTTTAATATTTGATTTCGCCTATATTAATTTAAAATCCTGATGAACAGATAAGTATTTATTTTATATTTTTAAACTATTTGGTAAATTGTATTATTAACTTTTAATTTTAATTTTATACTGTATTCTACTCATACTGTGTTTGTTCTTACTCCTATTTGTTCGATGATCCAATTTTGCAGAATTAAATGCTTTAAATCAGATGCGATAAATCTTAATCATCTAGTTACGTAACAAAGAGCAGAGATTAAACTCATTAACGAGTTGTACTGAGATAACCTGACTGCTCACTCAATACGGTAAGAGCTAAAATATCAAACAGAGAGTTACAAAGGCTCAAATACTTAGAAATTGAAACAACTCTAGAGTTGAAAATCTACTTTA
The DNA here is from genome assembly GCF_021130785.1 of Homalodisca vitripennis. NCBI lineage: Eukaryota > Metazoa > Arthropoda > Insecta > Hemiptera > Cicadellidae > Homalodisca > Homalodisca vitripennis. The sequence continues at coordinate 159,955,924 of NC_060211.1, forward strand.
CATCGTATTTTGATGTCAGAGCTTAGTCAATAGCAATCCAGTGATTCCATCAACTTCTCTTTCAAACTTTAGTGCTCCTTTTCAAGACCTTCGCGTTTTACAATGAAATTATATTTACTAATTAATTTTAGACTTTCCTTATGTAAATGTTGAGTTACACAAGTAGTTTGAGTGACTATTAAAGCGGGAATAAAGTTACAATACGTTACAAAATTATGTACCAGATCGAAAAGTTGCAGTTTTATAAATCTGGAACAAGTATTAAAAGTGTCACAACGATTTAGTGTACATGAAACGTGTACAGTACATTTTAATGGTAATCATTTTCATATACGTGACAGAGTGTAATCTAGAGGCATTCTTTCTCTGATCATTTCCTGCAAATATGATTTTACTCCATTTGATGTTTTTTAAGAAAGTATCCCTTGGATACAATAAATTTGTCTCCTAAAAACTACCTTTTCGTAAATTATCAACATTTACAATATTTAAAATAACCTTGGAATACGAAAAATATGCCATTCAGATTTCTTAATACCCAGCTGGTCATTTAACGTATAACTAAATCATATTACAATACAGCCAAATCATTTTGATTCTGATTTACCTTCTAATTCAGCATCTTGTCATCCTATGATATTTATAGAAATCTTGACTTCAGATCACCTGGAAAGATAAGAAAAACGTGTTCGTTTAACGTTATAAAACCTTTTAAAAACGTATTTCCCCATCACTGGTATATTGCAAAATACTTATGGTAATATGCTACAATCAATGATGTTGGAGGATCATTTAAAATTAAATATTAAGGTAGTTTTAATGAAAAGTTATTGTACGAAATAAAGCAGTTCAAAAATGTAATAAATCCATCTCGTTATTTTATCCTAGGATCATTCGCAATATTAGAATGTTACAATTCAGAGAATGCAATATATCGAATGTGCAGCATCCGGTGTGGCAGTAAGAAAGTTATATTTTATATTAATATCGGTATAAATAACTCTACATACACTGCATACATGAGGTTCTATAAAATTCAATGACCATAGGTCAGATTAAAATAATAACATTTTCAATCTTCAATAAACAGTATATTTGGTGGTTAGTTATTTATGTTATTTGGTACACTCACATTTAATAACTCTTAATAATTATTTAATAAAATATTTATAGGAAATAAACTTCTGGAATGTTTTGATAGTTAAAGAAGTTTTAGTTAAAATATCTAGACTCTCAAGTGATATCTTTAAATTAGGCGTATCAATGAAAATGTATATATCTTTATTGAAAGTAACTAAATGTAGTACTAATAAAAACAATCAGTACAAGCAGACAAGAGATAATAGAGACATAAGTTTAGACCGATTTAATTGTTTACTGTTTCTTCAAAATAGGCTATTGAAAAATATAAATGATCTAAATTCGTGGATTTGTTTTACTTGGAGTTTTATCTCCCCGAATATTACCGCTGCCACATATAGCAAAATAAATACTTTCAAAACATTTTTATTATGTTTAGATAAACAAGAATAACACTAAACACTATTAACAATAGTCTACACAAAACGTAATTAAAATTATATGATTGAATTTAAATTAAATATTGTAATATGATGCATAGTACTGTATTAAATACATTAAGAGAATGTTATCGCCCCAATAAGTACCTATTCTGATCTAAATCTACAGTGCAGAGCCACATCAAAGATACAGACGCAGTGTAACCGTATGTCTGATCATGTTGTCACACTTTAAAAGTAGAAATATCTTAAAGCTCTTTCGGTTTTTATCATGACTTCTGGAGTAAGATAAATGATTTTAAAAGTTAGTTGTTTTAAAAGTGTGTTTTTATCAGCTTTATCTTTACCTATTCTCAATTTTAGTCGGAACAACATTCGTCTTGTACTTGAAATTTTTCAAATAGAAAAAGAGATTTTCATATACAAAAAATTACATATTCTTTCATTTTATATGAGAGATATTTGAGACATGCTTGTATATTTATACAATTATCTGCCTGCTCCTGTAACATTGTTGCATTAATCGACTTTGTAATAACCACATTAGTCCGCCACCACCGCGACGGACGTGGCTACATAAGCCGTGTATTGTTCTAGCTCTGTACGCAGTATCGGGGTATAATACAGTCCGTGTACAGGAATTAGCTGTGACATCATGTGTCAAAATTAGCCTATAGCTCTGAACGAGTCACTATACTATCCGAGCGAATTTTTGTCGTGTATTTTACCTACGATATTCGACTCATCTTCCATGTAAGTAAACGTTAATTAATTTGTGCATAAGATTATTGCAAAAACATTCGGGGGGTTTCCCTTGCTAACCGCTTACATAATTATTTTATGTAAAAATCACTTGCCATGACGTTAGTTTACCCTAACCACTGAATCGATGTAAATAAAATTCTTTAGATGTTTACTGTTTGGTCCAACGTTATAGATAGGATAGATTTTTATGTCAATCAATAAAATTAATTTTTGCGAATTAAAGGTTTTTTTATACATAAAGGGTTGAATTCACTTCTATGGACTGTTGAATGTAATTTAATGTTCTGTGTAAATATAGTTTTCTGACATTACAACTGTATGTTTAATTAATTCAATCTCAATTTTTAATTTGCTTACATCTGTGGTATTGAAAACAAAGTACTAAGCTCGGTAGTAAAATCAATCCTTATATCAAGCTTATCTTCAAGCGCTGTTTCTTATAGAGTAAGGAAATATTGAGATAAGAACATTTAAAATGTTTATTAAAATATACTATTTAACTGTAGCAAATGTTAGGTATGCAGTGTTCGGTTAGTACTATAATGATGATATAAAAGACAATGTTACTATCTAACTTTACTACTTAGTTTGTTATAAAACCCATCTAATTGTCTTTTAACAGAAATACGGTTCTCTGCTCCGTGTATGTAATATTTATCGGAAAACCAGGCAAAATCAACTATGGAACAAAATAGGCAATGACTTTAATAAATTGCAATGGCAATAAATATACACTTTTTAACAGATTTTCCTGATCGCGGCAACAACTCTAACTCAAAATTGGCAACGGAAATATAATGAACTTGAACCAAAACTGCGTATCATACACGTGAAAATGTTACAACATTGCGTGAGAAGCCGCGGGTAATTTATATATCGGGTGTCTTAAAAGTCCCTCCCCTCACTAATAACTTTCTTATGAATAAAGAAGAAGTGATTTACTTTGAGGAATGTTATACATATTGCCAACTGAGGTGTATAATTATGTATGGACATTTTTTTATTTCCCCATAAATTGGGGTATTTTTAGGGATAAAGTTAAAATTTTTAAATAAGAACTTATCTTTAGCAAGTGAAACCTCATTCTAAAGGTATTATAAAAAGAAAAATAATGACACAAACTAGAGTTCTCTAATGTTACTCTATCATTTTTGGTGGGCAATTAAGTTTGATTTGTTACATAAAACAGGCAGATAAAACATTCACTCACTACTTATTTTGAGGACTTACGACACCAAATTATTCAAAAATTGATTAAAATAATCATTATAAAAAACATCATCAACTATGATTAGCATAGCATTTATTAGATAATACTTTGTCTAACTGAAGCCCATTAGGAAGTCCTGGGAATACCAATAGCTGGTTTTGCCATGTCATCTCTTATTGGTTACCAGTTAGTATGCGAGACGCATTTAGTCCAGTTATTGTCTCAGACTGGTTATGTATAAAATCCGGAATATTGTGTAGTCAATAATCTATACGTCAGAGATGTTCTTTGTGCTATAAATGATTTTAAATACATTACCAATTATTTTCTCTACAAATTTAAGATAACTTATAAATATGTTCTGTCCTATGTAAGAATCATTATGTTTATAAAGAAATGTTTATTATTTATTAAGTAATATGAGATTTAATTTGGAATATACTATATTTAATCAAAATAAATTACTTCTTAACTTTATAGTTGCTATAATACATTATTATCAAATTTCTATTAGATTCAAAGAGTGAAATAGTCCAACGAGATCATGTATGTTACAGCACCAAATGGGAAAATATCCTACTCTCTCTGTGTTTACTAGATGTGGAAACCACTCATCGTGGTTAGTGGGAAAACTAGGGCGTTGTCTGGGTGGCGAGATCTTCTCTTATATTATAAATCGGTGGAAGAAATCTCTGTTTCCGAGAATTTTTGAATATATTCCTGAACCTCGCTACCTCCAACTGAATTTTATTCAGGTAATCTTCCTTGCACAACAAAATTTTTCGATCAAGCATGGGGTAAACTAAAAAAACAGCTAAGCTGAACAACGTAACTTTAATCCTCACGATATGTAATTATTTTCATGTTATATTGCGTTATATTAGATTATAAAATCTATAATATTTTAAATTAAGAAAAAAATTCCCTTATTACAAATAATGTTCGGATTACCCATAGCATTACACACCTATGTCTAATAATGTCATTTAAATGTTGCTATTCGATAAAGATACATGTAAAAAGGTGTATTGAAATAACTACATGTATTAGAGACCAATATATGACAATTTATTTGGAAACACAACTTTTATACGCCGAAATTAATTTATGTTCGATCTCTTTTTTTTCCTAAGCACTTGTAACAGTTTAAAATGTAACCATCATAAATGAATCATTATGTATATTGATATTTCAATTCTTTACTTTGTCTTTCATGGTAAACCTGTGTCATATGCAGAATTGATTTGTATTATTAAACAGTGTTTACAGTTCTCACAAGCAATTGCTTTGTACCCCAATAGTGACATAGAGACTTCTTAAATGTTTCAAACTCTGTAAGAGTAGTTGATATTTTATTTAAATGTAAAAGTACGAAATTTATTAGACGTATTGATTGTTAAAATTCTTAATATTTATAAGATACGCTGTTAAAAAATAATACTTTTTTTCTTAGAATAATCAATTAGTGAACGAGAAGGGGTTGATTGATAAAGTGTCTTTCCAAAGCGACCTAAACACTCGAGATGCTTTAGGCCTACGTCATTCAACCCCGAGTGATGCCTACTGAGTGTCTGCGAGAGAGCTCTCAAGTTCAATAGATAAATATACATTACCAGTAGAGAGTGTCTGTAAGTTAACAATAGAACTTCAAGTACTTGATTACAAATTAAAACTGACAATTACACTTTTCAGTAGTTGTCTTTTCACTTTATTCCTAAAATATGAACTTATTTAAGTATAAAGACGTTTAAAATATCACAAAAACCACAAAATGGAAATAAATGTAATTGATGCAATAACCCAAACGTTTTGATTCTAATTTGAACAATGTTCCAGCCTGGTAAGTTTTTAAAACTGACGCATTTTTGTCAAATTTAAGTAAGAAATGGACTGATTTTTCACATCCGTGTAGAAATTTACCACCAGTAGCTTATTTTACGATGGAAATAATTGCAGTTGAAGATGACATCTGAATGAATCATGTTTATTAGATATTTTATTGGCACTGCTCATTCAAGAACGTGTGCAAAAATACACTTCAAACTTCCTGCTTCGTCATTACATAATCATCGAACTGTCTCGTTTGATGAAGCCAACGAAGCTAATCATCGTTTGCTGTTACAGTTTAGTCGTATATAGCACAGCAAAAGTCAGTTATTTGGACTTAATAAAACCGAGGAACTATAAAATAAGATTATCAGTCCTTGGTACAATGTATTTTGTTGTCAAATGGACAGATACTAAGAAAGATATGACTCGATCACGAAATAGTTTTCCTCGACAGAAGATAAAGTCCCATCCAGTTTGTCAATTTACCAGACAAATTTACTTAATACTAGAAAAAAAATAATCTTATCAGACACATTTAAGAACAAGTCATTCAGCTTGGACTTTTAAAACAAATTGAAAATGTTAATAGCTATAAACTACTTAAGAAAAATATAATTAACTATCATAACTATATTGAGCACAGTAGGGAAAAGTTTGGAGCAAGAAGAGTAATGAGACTTCTATAAAATAATACAAATATATATATATATATATATATATATATATATATATATAATATATTATATATTATATATATATATATATTGGAGTTTAATGTATTTTAGAGTTCCGCAAGAGGAACAACCTTTCATACGTCAGTATCAAATACTTCAGCTAAATTATATCATTGCTGTCTGTTCAACACGTGATAAACATTGTAGTATCCATTAGCTACAGCAAAAAATAAAATCACTATAAATGGTAAAATTTATAAAAGGAAAGGTATGCAGTATAGTTCATATTATTTTTATAGGGAAATGACAGGATGAGCTCCTCGAAAACAAATCACCGCTACTTACAATTGAATATATACTGAAAATATTTCAATTAAGACATATAAACTAAGGATACACACAGTTCTCTTCGTATATTTTGGATTATTTTAAAGATCATCCTTCAAAATTACAAGTCCTTCAAAGGCGTTTTTATACGTAGCAAGACTTAAATAATTTAAAAACGAACACTGCAATAGTAAAAATTTTTATGTTTGTTGGACCTTTCATTTTCAATAAAACATCATTAGAACCACAACTTAAATTAAACTTGAATTATAGTTACTCCTACTGCAATTATCCTCGCGTTAGCCTGTGGAGGCCAGAATAATGTTTAAAAGATGATCGGCCTCTCCTTTTGATTACAGAACATTTGATTAGTGACAATCCATAGATTTAATTATTTTTTGGAAAATTTAGTTTTCTTTTTGTTAGACTGTTTTTAAGGCTATATTATCTGTAATAATACATATAGAAATTATGCACAACTGTTGAAACTAAACATTAATGTTTTACAATAACAGTCGTATGAAAGTAGTTAACATGATTTCTATACGTTGTTGTGATTAATGTTCCACAGTTTGGAAGTTTATTTTAGTAAACAGTACTTATACTTAGTAATAATTTCACAACTGGTTAAGAATAATTCGCAATTTTATGTTGAAAAAGATTAACTAGAAAAGACACGTTTACATTTTTTGAATAGTTATCATTCTTGTCAAAATGTTACACAGAGTTTATGTGAAATTTAACCTCCAAGTTTTTATACCAACAAGTCTTACTTTCTTGAAAAAATTTATTGTTTTTATACAATATAAAAACAATAAAATGATGGGTTATTTTTGGAATATTATAGTATATTTTTATTTCACCTTTGTTTCCTGAGCGTTAGCGAAGTCAATCTTTTGGTACTGTGATAAATATCATTTCTGTTTGTATATAAAAAAATCTTGCTTAGTATATGTTGGGTTAGCTTATAGATCACCCTCATTTATTTCAACCCCGTCATATCAATATGTCAGTTTCTTGGGTGGTATTTCAATTTCCGAATAGCCTTCAGATTTCTTGATTTCTTAGTAAATGGTTCTTGCTTGTTGCTTATTGGTCTATGATAAGTTATTCTTACTCATTTTTTCCATAGTAAAAACTCACTAATTAATCAAAATGATGAACGTAAGTGACTTATTAATGTGTAATTAATTAAATAATAAGGCTAATATTTAAAGTACTAAGCACATACTAGAATAAGCGTAATCTTGTATTATGACAATAATAAGTTGTTTATAAATGTATTATAGTGATACAGATAGTTAATGCAGTTACAAAAAACGATACAAAACTTAATTATGTCCAGGTTATTAAATAATATGTCCGTGTTTAAATGTACATTGCAATATTGTGTAATAGTTGGATTAATATTAATTTGGATCAGTTATGTAAATCAGCATAGACTAGGCGTCGTATTCGGATCAAAGAATAAAGTAATCCCTAGCTAAGATCAAATGACGTAAATATAATTAATTAATTCTTTACTGTATCAAAATAGAACTCGACTTTGAAGAGAATATTTATTTTCATCTCCTTCATCGATGAAGCTCATAAATATCAGATTCAATATATAATTAGTATACGAACTCAATATCAGAAGACTTCTAATTATTTTCCTTAGTAATACTTTGAAATTCAGTTGTAATTATTTATGTTTATAAATAATAAACCTTTCTTGAAAGAAAGTTTTATTGCAAATAAAGTAAAAAAGAGGAGATAATATTTATTAATGTGTTGTAAAAATATTAAAGGATAGGAGGATTTTAAACTTGAATAAAAAATATGTGGTAAATACAAAATACAAATTATTTTAAAACTATTACATTTATCAAATTATTGCTAATAAAAGCATCTTAAATTTTTAAACTATGTTGACATGTTATGAAAATCATAAAAATGTCAGTTTTAAGTATTAAAGCGTCGTTGAAAATGTTGAATTTATTTGGTTTACACTTATTATTATATAAATAATTTAATTTAGCACAAAGTATACCTGCTACACAGATAATGTAGGAATATCAAACTATGTTAAACTCCATCACTAATGTATATCAGTTGTTTCAAAAGGTTTAAAACCAGCCAAAGTCCGTAACTTGAGTTTTAAAAAACAAACAGTCTTCAGTCACATCTTCATATTACTACCGAATGTCCAATATCAAGTCAAGACTGAAATATATATTTATATTTAAACTAAGTGGCCAGAATACTGGAATATCTTCCTTATTCCTTATTTTCAGAAGTGTTATTAAGTCATTTAAAAAGGACATGCTCATGATATGCCAAAAGGAAATCTACAGGAACTCGTATCCAGTTTCTAAGAAGAAACACTAGTAGGGTAAATTTAATGAAAAGTGTAAGCTCAATCCCTCTACGCTTGATTGCATTGCTTTCTTTGCAAGTTGGTTTTATTTTCTCCGTCGAATATCTTACGTGATCTTCACTTCCTTCACCTCACCATTCCAATCCTCTGGTAATCATCTACGCGATTCTTCACCGAAGTAGTTATTGTGAAACCGACAGTACCTCCTAATTGTAGATTTTACTGTAATTAATCGTAATTCTGAAATTAATTATTTTTATGGATTTAATAGCAGTAATACATACAAACGTTTTCTGTTTGGAATAGCCATGATGATTTATATATGATTTGGACAGAATGTTAGGTTATGATTTTATTTAACACTGAAACCCTATAGAACATTTTTGTAGAATTGAGTACGGTTATTGAAAGATTTCTTACTCAAAAGGGTGGTTTTAACGGGTAAGATAATTTTGTAACACCCTGGTTTTGTTATAGATAATGTACTTTAACTCTAATGGAATTTAACATTCCGTACAACAGTTTAAATCAAGGAAAGTTAATGATCCTTTGGGACGTGCTTAAGTATAAACGACTTTCAACTGTCGTATAGAGGTAAGGCTCGTAGAGGTCTGATGGAATAAGGCGCAGACATAAGTAAATATTAAAGACAATGTTCATCCAGACATAAATGTTTCTAAGCTTTCAGGACTAAGAGTGGAACAATATGTGAACGACCTGATAGCCACGTTAGGCCATGGAATTTTAAGCGATACGCTCCACTGTAATCTGTTTCATGTAAACTCTGTGAAAAAAAATTATTTAAACTTCCGTGATTCTTTCAAATATATGACAATTTTTGTTAACCTTGTAGCCGGTTGATGAATAAATAAATATTTTATTTCCAATCAGTAGAGTAATTGAATTTGACATGATTACGTCTGTACTTGGATTATCCTTTGCTTAGTTCTCCGCAATTTTAATTTTTATGGGAAGGACAATCATAAAGAAATCATAAAACTTCAATTCACTGAATACAACTCATGTGACAATGATCGTGGATCACACAAATTCACCGCTGATGATGGATGCAGCCCATTTGTCTGATGGATGAACAGTCAGAGAGCATTATCAGCTCACGGAGCTAAACTTTATGTACAGCCATCACATGAACAGTTGGCAGCCATGATAATAGGCCTTACTCTTTTATCACATTGTACTGTTATCTCAGTAATACCTCGACAGAGTTAATTTGTAATGTAGTTTATAGGTTATCAATGATTACAAGTATTGCTATCGCAAGCTTTACTACATTATAGTGAACAATCCCTATTTCTAAAATATATTAAATTCTATAACATTGCACAAAAACAATTTGATATAACGAGTATAAATTACAAATAAGTATATCGCATTTGATTTTCTTCAATATATTGTACCGTTAGTTAGTTAGATTTTATATAATGTAACATTTCACAACCTAGTCAGCCAGTACATTTAAGATTATTTTTTTATCCAATGTTCCGGAACTACATTATCGGCGGAGTAACTACCTAATTGGCACGCGTATGAATATTTTATTCTAACCCTTTGTAGCAGCCCAACTACGTGACCGATCTGACCTCGCGCGCCTTGTCCGTAAGTAAAATTTATCTTTTCGTATTATTAAAATAGCCCTTTGATGCCAAACATATAAAAATAAATGTAACGTAAAGTAAAGTAACTTACCCTTGAAGATCTTTTATTTGCTTGATTGAAATAGATACAAGTTGTTGTGTCGTCCTTCTGACGAGCACGTTGTTGTAATAAGTTTTTTGTCTCATTAAATGGCTAATACCGTCACGAATTTGTTTTAGGCGAGCTCACGTATCTCACGTATTATTTGATTAGATGGCTATCAGTTTCTTAACTTCTACTCCTCTTCTGGTAATTACCGACTAGAAATAACCCTTCTTAGACTATAGCTTCAATGTCTCGTGCCAAGACGCCGACGCCCGGGTTGTGAGTCTACACATTGCGAAGGGAAGTAAAATCTTAATGTTTTATAAAGTAAAACATCGTAGGCATAATTCCATAGAACATTGGATATTTTAGGCCCACCTATCAGATATAAATTTTTAGTTCTTTTACTCTAATTGGCAGCAACGTGGCAAGGTATACATTTCATTTACCAACTAAAAGTGGTGCTTGTATCAATTTAATCAGTTTCGCTGATTAAATTGAACTTATAAGTAAACTTTGCAATTCGAGTATTTATTACTACGACCTCAGAAGTCACCACCCCCATGTGTTATCGTCATTCGTTACACATAATGATTCCGCAACTCGGCTATTGATGTGCCTACTCTGCCATCAAATGGGTGAAACTGAGTGAAAACGCCACAATGCCTGCCATTAAAATAGAGTATTTGTCTAAAGATGAGTTAGTATTTGAACTGATATCTAGATGTGTTAAATTCAATAGTGACATTACAGCAAATGAACTTAGAAAGTCCTTAAGACAGTGTTTGAGAAACAATATTTTACCTACCGGGTTTAAACTCCACTGGATTTGCGAGCTGTTTTAATTAATCGAATTACTGTCTACTTTTTATGATGTTATAACATACATTTACTGAAGACTCAACTATTATACGGTTGTATTATCAAGTGACACTTAATCAAAATAAATCTGCTCTCAACGTAATAAGTAGTCTCATATCTGATAGCAACAACACAGGTGTTTAGTGTTGTAATTATATGATAATAATACCATGAAGAATTATTCAACACTATAGTAAAAGTACAAAAACAAACTTAGGACTATGCACCTTTCACCAGATTATATACGAGCCATACTAATAATGAAGGTAAATACATTTTTTTGTAACTATTTTATTTTGAAATTTAACATTTTCAACACTTGCGTAAGGAAAACCTAACCTATCGTATAAACCTTAATTTTTCGGTTAGTTCATAAATATGTTCATACATTTATATTATCATAGTGTTATTAAACTTTAAGCCAATTTATTCATAAACTTATAATCACCTTCTTATTCTTAGAACAATTTAAAATAACATTGAAATTCTATGCACAGCTTCGCTATTGCGAAATAAACCACGGACTATTTAGATTTGTTAGTTGTTATACAATCTCAAATTCATAATTTATTCTTTCAATAAATTCCAATCATAAATTGTATTGCAGTAAAACAGTAGAGTCAAACAGAGGAAGTGAGCAAGGGAATGTTTATAATGTTCCGTTTTATTCAAATAAACTAAAACCACCTACTGTGCTGTTTTTCACATGTCAGCGGCACCTGTGTTTTATATTAAACCAAGTTCCGTATTTCAATATTAGATCGGGGAACTTTGTCAAAGACCTATTTTTTAAGCTTATTTATTGAGCGAAATAATTTGATTTCCCATAAACTTATTTTAATTAGTTTTAGATTAAGAGCTGTGGGAAAATGTGGTGAAGAAATCACGTATGTAACTCCTTGAAATCTGAATTAATTAACCTTATATTTTAAAACTAGAAATTGTTTACATTGCTTCAAAGAATACAAGTAAGTTTTATTGAACCAATCATATATAACACAACCAACAATGATGATTTCAACAACGGCTCCAGAGTTACAGAGGTGACCAACAAGTCCAGTACGGAGATCCCTCCCTATCCGGACAGACCTGAGACGTACTATGTGCCGGTCCTCTTCTCCCTCATCTTCCTGGTGGGGGTGGTGGGCAACGGCACACTGGTGGTCATCTTCATCCGGCATCGCACCATGCGCAACGTCCCCAACACCTACATTCTCAGCCTGGCTCTCGGAGATCTGCTGGTGACAGTCAGCTGTGTACCAAAGTGTTGTTTTCTTCGTGTTCACAGCTTCAGAACAGGATAAACGGAGAATAAATATGATCCAATCTTCTTACACCATCTAGTAGACTATTTATTATCAGTCAAGATGGCTAGAAAGGTAGATGTATTTTTTACTAGGTACTTAGCGTAAAACTTACGCTAAGTACCTTACTTGGTGTCTTCGTTGTACCAAAATAACGAATATTTGGAAAAGGAAATTTCAATCATGACTCATCACGTCCCACCCTCTGAGTTGTATTCATGGAAGTGTCTTCCCCGCGCCACGCCACATTTTTAACGACAGTTCAGGTCAGTCTAATACATGTAGTGGAATGAAGCTTCAGCAGGTTTAATTCTGTGAAACGGTCTCTGTTGGACTTTCTTTTTTCCCGTTTTTTAATTCAATATTATGGCTTTCTTCTGTAGAATGGAGCTTTTTTGTAAACAAAGATTGGCACATCCTCCATACAACGTTATGCTGTACGACATACTTGGTTACACTAGGCCATGATAGCCAACTTTTAACACAGTCAATTCACAGAAATTTAGAAACTTTCCTCACTTTTTATTTGGCGTTTTCGATAATTATTATTACTAAGAGTCATAATCATAATTTCTTTATTTGTATATGATTACTGCAGTTCTCTTCACATTTTAGTAGTGAGGCTCTGTTCTTTCTTCATTTAGGAGTACTCCTTTTTTTATTGTCTGTTTCTTCTACTAGCACAAAACACAAAACTTTATTCCTCCGGATTGAAGTATATATTTTTAACATCTCGGTTTTCAGGATAGACAGACAGGGATATAAAGGTATATATATATATATATATATATATATATATATATATATATATATATATATATATATTTTATGGATGGCGTCTATCAACTTATCAGTTTCTTCCCGTAATATTTTACTTTTCACACAGGTAGGGTTTTTTGTAACTGCTGATGGTATTTTAATGCTTTATTTTGGATTTGTCAGAGTGTGATTTGGGTTTCAGTCTGATCAAGTTTTATATCCTTGAACTTTGGCATTTGGTGATACTATTAGTTATATGTTTACCTCATACTACTCTTAATGTTATGACAATATTTTTGTTTATGCTTTATCTTTCACTATCTCAATACCAGAGACATAATAACATACGAAAGTAAGTAAGTATATACGTAGTATAGCAATTTTTGGAGTTTTACTCTTTGGGTTGAGTTTATAATACAAAGTCACGTAAATGTGAGTTGAGAATGTCATGTAATCTTCTAACAACAGTTTATGTCTTAATATTCTCACAAAGTAAATTAATATTATCTGAAATTAGTTTTATAGCTTTTATATTGAAACCTGCAGTTTTGGATTTTGTTATCGCTGTTCATTGGTCATGAAATTGTATACTGAGATTCCCGTATTCCAAATTTTTAAACAGTAGAAATAAGGTTTTTTTATGTACATTATTAATGAGGTGTCGATTTTGACTAAAATACATGCAAAATTAAAACGCCCTAACACATTCTGTGAAAAAAATTCATATCTTATATATAGTGTTCGGATTTTTAAATTTAAATATAGTTACTAAACTCATTTCCAAGTTTTGAAGAAAATTATGATATGATCCAAGAGCCAAGAGAGCCACAAATCCTATCGTAATTACGATGTACACTCTACAGACTAATTTTTCAATAATTAAAAACTTTTTCTGTGTTTATTTGGTTTAGAAATGGAAAGTTACAAACATTGGCCACATGAGGTAATAAATAATAATGAATTCTTAAAAATAAACACGTGACGTAGTGCAGAACTTACTGTAAGTTTTCTGTGAGAATATTGGTATAGAACTCATGAAAAAAAACAGTGATAGATCTCTTAAATATTTCTGATGCTGAAAGTTTTCGAAGGAAGGGAAACTATCAACATAATATACAGGCCGGATTGTGACACAAAGAGCTTATGATATGACGCCGTGTCGTGCGTCACCCCGAGTCGATGAGATATGTTTATAGCAGTTTCGATATGGGTTAAAGTTACTTGTGTCACAGTTCACAAATCCTATAGTTTCCTTCATCTTCGGCCATTCTGTTCCCTATTTAACTTTTTTTATTTTGAGAAACGTTGAATACTTAGCTACTGTGCTATACCAAAGACATGTAATGGCAGGTCAGCTACAATTAATTAATATTTCCAAAATGCCGCATACAAATTGGTATCGTAACGGTATTGACGCATTTCTCCATCTAAGTTTACTTCTTTCAGTATGAAACAGAAAATATTTTTACTGTAGGAGATATATTATTTACAGAACACTTTAAGAACAGTAAGTATGTCAAACTATACTTAAATTATAAAAATTTGTGAAACAAATAAATTATTTAGAATTTGTTTGACACCATCTTTCACAAACATAATATAACCATCGTAACCATAATAATTAGTCTTATTTCTTTCTAATCTGCGATAGCAAAAATTAGAGTGATCAAAACAATCTCAAAGATATATTCAATGATTTGTTTCCAAAAGTTCCCAAGGCCATGAAGCAAAGTGCATGTACAAAATATATGCTCGTTTGTAAAACAAAAATAAATAAAATACGATATTATCTACGGGTTTTTCTAAGGAAAATTGACAATAATATATTGTTTATTTGTCCTACTAGGGTTGAACAGTGAGGACTGAAAATAACTAAAATTTGCACTCGTAAGCTGTGGCGTGCTTATTATCTCAAAACAATGCCACAACTCGTATCTCAGTTTATCCTTAATTACTTAGTTTGGTACTTATTATTATATAGCTAAAAACTGCTAGAAATTTTAAGAAGTAAATCAATGCAATATTCCTGTTATGAAATCAACTATCCACATTCTGGCGTTCATTTTTCACTGATTTATTCATTGTGATAATTTATTTAGTACTGATAATTTTATATTGAACTCAATTATATGATTTCAAATAAAAGACCTTCACACTACACTGAACCGTGGTACTGACAATGTAGAAGTACGCCATGCCACGCATAAAACTACATTTAATTTACATGCAAATATTCAAATCTATAAATCATCTCATTCTTCAGATATGCTGCGGACAGATAGATAGAACTCATTTTTTATAAATGAAGTTTCATGCACAATTATAAGTCTACATTTGAGATCCTTCTCAACATATCTTACCAAATTATACATTCAGATTTTCGTTCACAAAATTTTCCTTCATATCAGTGTTTAAATAATACAAATCTACAACCCAATCACCATAAAATGATGTTATATGTCTTAGGACAGTTACGCTACATGTAATAACATGCCATATGTTTAAAATCTTTTATAAGTGTACTGAATGTGTTTGCAAATGTATTTATTCTGCTGTTTTCACGAGACCACCATGGTTTACTTTATAAAACGACAGTGATATTTGCTTGTATTACACTGACAAAGTTCCTGTGATACTTGAGTTACAGGAAGTATCTTTATTAAAAATATTATTTAACTTAATTATTTTATATACTTTAGCTTAGTATTTGTATAACATTATACAGTATTTTTCTGCATAACACTTTTTAAAAAGTTTTATACTTAACGAATCTTTTTTACAAGGTGAAAATAACAAAATAATTGAAAGATGGATTTCGCAGATGAAATAGAAATATCGTTTAACATTTGTTACATTGGTCTAAAGGGTAACCAAGATGGGAACGAGGAAATTGCAAAATAAACCAATTTTTAAATAGAGTACAATCACATAACGTTTTAGTACGTGGTATAGTGCCACATGCAGACCAAGTTATGCATAGAACCTCAGTAAAGTATGTTACGCGAATCATGGTGTGACGTACTCCTAGTTTGTTTTTGTATCTTCAGTCTGTTTTTCCAGTTATGGTTAGAACTTGAATACGCCGCAGTGCCTTAAATGAGAACAGGGTGACGCTGAACTAGTAATCGATGCAGTGAATATGAAATTCCTCTCCAAAATTGCTCGAAAGTTTTGCGTTGGTGTCAATACACTTCAGGGTCCCATGTGTGTAAATGCATCTTAGGTTTGGTCTATCGTATTCGATTGATTTTGTTGTTATTAAGTGTTTAAATTTTCAGCCTCATTATGTTTGGGCCCGCAGGCTCCATTAAATTTTACGGCAAATATTAAATCGATCGTTAAACTATCATCCGTTATCTGTTTGCGTCATTAGATCAGGATTTAATAGCTTTAGTTTACAGGCAAAGCTATAATTTCACTACCTGCCATAATTATCGTACAGATGAGCGATTAACTACTCTCTTATTATTTTATTTTTAATTTATACTACAGTGACATGGTGTCTTAATGACAATTAAACATCCTACACGGCTGAAGCCACCTATCGGTTGGTAATTAATCAGTTATAACCGGTTGATATGATTGTATTTTACTCTCGCTTTTACCGTTGTTATTATTTAAAACATTTTCAGCCAGACCTTTGAATTTTAATACTAATTTAAGGTTACTTTATTATAAAACCAATATATAATTGACAAGAAGCCTTAAATAACAAATGTTATATTCAAATGCTGCGGGCCATTTTACGCAACCAAACTGCTTTTTTGCAAAATTGATACAAGAATGAATGAAGAACAATCAGCACACTTTCATTGTCAACTCTTCAATAAAACGTCAATTTTAAGATTCACCCGTCTCAATAGATATTTTATATCATTACAAATTTACAATACACGTTGCATGTGTTTTGGAAAACCGAGGGTGATTTCATAGGCCATATCTTTTATTAGGAAATAAAAAAATTCGATGGCAAAATGGACGATAAACTGAAAACACATTTTTCGTCAACATAAAATACAAGAGCTTGTGCAAACATCACATATGACAAATGTGTCTCCCATCTATTGCCATGGGTTTTGTAACCTATTTCTAATGCTTCTTACGTCATACATCTTTACAATACAAAGGTGACAATAAATATTTTTATTCAAATAGGAATAAAACATTTTTCTTATAAATTTCAAAATTCTATAGTCTAGATCGGTTCCCTTTAATGAAATATAAGTAATTAATGTAATAGATTGTTGATTGTTGACCGAGTGTTGATTGCTCAAGTACTTGCATAACATTTCGCTCGTTAGTTATCATTATTCTCATGTGGGATATAACAATAGTCTTTTATATCTCTTAAACAAGAGTGTTATTACAGCATATGTGAAGCGATTTATTTTATTTTAGAGGTGAAGAAATATTTTAACTATGTATCTACTTCCAGCCGTTTCTGTCATATAACTTAACTAACTCATAAGGGGTTTTCAAATAAACTTTAATGCTATTATAAATTTAAATAACCTACTGAAGCACATATTTTTCAAGGCATTTCATAAAGTATTCCCTACAGTTTTGAATGCCAAATGCTGAAAGTCTCATATTACAGTATTCTTTGTTCATATCAGTTTAAATGATTAGTAGCATCTTCTATTCTTAAGTGACTTTGCTCTCTCACTTCAGGGAGAGAACTTATCTTCAAATATCGACCGCCAATGACATCAAAACAGTTTATCAGATACATGTATCCCCATTGACCAACGGAGATGCTTCTGATATGCTTTAAAACTTTGTACAAACACACGCGTAACATCCGTTTTATTATAATTACTAACATTTTAATAGCCTGTTTGTCTGTATGGATTTTGTTTTATTTGATGTTTCATAAACAAGTAGAGATATTAAACTGTAATTTGGTACAATTATTTTTGTTCCAGTTTCAAATGAAGAGAAAAATTAATATTTTATCATAAAATCACGTTTCAAGATGGCGGGCTTTATAATAATAATAATTTTTCTTGGTTAAATGCAGCAAGAAAAATACTTGTAATTAAGTTTTACACCTTTACATGTTTTTGAAATACAAAATAATAACTAAACATCACATAATGACAGACAGGGTGTGAACGAAGAGATATGTACAATTAATTGCATTTAGTTTTTAGCCCTTCTTGATCCGTGGGACAATCCCCTGAAGTGTTTGTAGAGTTTTGTTACACCCTTTACAAGTTCTTCAAGAGCGAATATAGTAAAAGAGGAAATTGATAGAAATACTTTTCGGATTGGATTTCTATTGATAAAGCTTTCACATCCAATCGAGGTGTAAAGTAGATTTCCTGAGACCTCCGGAGTTCTTCCATTCTCTGAGTGTTTGCTTTCTTGTTTGAACTGTGTAATACGCTGTCACCTGTTTTTGTCTTTTATGAACTTGAAGTCTATCAAGTCTTGCGTACATAATGCCAATCAATATTTTACTTCAATTTAACTCAATAGCAGTTTTTGATATCAGTCGATTCTTATATATTGAAATCAAATACTTCTGACTGTTATTATTGGCTGAACGTTAGTCTATAACTCGAAAAGGTACTAGAAAAGCTTCATATCTGCCTGTCTTTCTGCACGATATCCTGAGAAAAAATAACATATATACATGAGACTTTGCATGAACTTTCATTTTTATATAAGTAACATCGAATTCGATGATGGTTTTTGTCTTTCCACGGTATTTTGGCTGAGCTTTAATGAAAACCTTTATATTGGTCTTTTGGTTAACTATATTGGTAATGATAAAAACGCAGGATGAATTTGTAAACAAACTGAGTACAATCATAAACGACATTTTAACTTGTATCATAGTAACACAACACATAGTAACACATGGTAATAGGATTTTGCTTACAAAATGAGTGAAGTATGTTATGTATCACATTATGTGGCAGCTTCCTAATTTGCAACGTAATCATACTACGTGAATACAAGATGAAGTTTAAAATAAAATTTTTTAAAGGATTAAACTGATTTAATTAATTATAACTAATAATTAACAATTTTAATCTGTATTAAAAAATTTGATTCGCTTCAAGAAACTGTGGATACAATTTGGGAATAATATTACATTTCATTCAGAATAAACTAAAATCTTTACAAACATTTTGAATTGGCTTTAAAATTTATTTTAATTTTATCATAGATGAAGCATTCGAGCTTAACTTAATTAGTATTCTATTTATTTAAATAAACTAACACCTCGGAACTCTGGCTACTGAAATATGTTTTTTATAATAGTAAAAAGTACTAAGAAGTAAAATACTTTTATTAGCTACCAATATAAAATCGAAACACGATCCTTGACCTACATTTGACTCTTACGAATTAATATTGGACTCTTCATCACTTGGGTCCTGACAATATAAAGTATTCCGGTAGATTTAAGCGTTACGCACTCTCATTAATTCCACCCTGTGATATGAGTATACGCACATGGTGTAACCTGGGTAATATCGTATGATGTCTAACATAGTCTACATGTTGAACCCGGAACTTATGATGTGTCTTGTTTCTGACAACTATAATCTCTGAGAGATAAATATCGGGGGTTTAGGTAACGTTAGGTGCTACTGTATAGCCAGGGCCGTATCTAGGGTAAATGGCACCAGGAGCAAGCGTATCCTCGTTGCTCCGCCCCCCAAACAACATAAATATAAAAAATAAGTACATTATAACATTATATTTTCTAAATTTAATCATATTATAAATACAGATATTTATTGAGAAGCATAATGTTATGTCAATCTATTTTATATTATATATACCTGTAACCCTGTGGTTGTGTTATGTTTACGCTTCCTACTTCAGCCCAAAACCGTATATAACTACCGTACCAATAGGTTTTACTACCACTTTTTCGTCACTCTGTTCCTCCATCTGCTCATTTGACCTATTAAGTCAAGTTATTCAAAAAGGATGGAAACGTAAAATGAATATATTTACATATGAATCGTCACAAAACTGAACGTGTGAAGAATGATACAAAACTGGACAGGTGGTACCTTACTTTGCATTTATAAAATTAACTAGTTGTTACAACAATGGAAATGGTGTGTTTCTAATTTTTTTATAAGGTTATGTTTTACTTTGGCTGCTTGATTTATTGCCACTAAACCTTTGTTAAATTTTATAATATGGTCCCAGATAATTTGTTGGGTTGCTATCTCAAAGAAGTGGCCCTCACTATTTGAGACGTTTTCTGGTCAGGATTATTCAAAGACAAAGTTTAATACAATTCTATGTCTGAAACGCTATTTCAGCGCATAACGAAAACAATGCAACTCATAACACAGAAAAATGCTGCAGAGTGTGTGGGCCGAGCTTATTAAATTTATGGTCTAATTATTTCAGAGTAGCAACATTTCGAACATTTAAGGGGAATATTAAAACTGTTTAATGCGTATTACAACTTATTAGTATTACCATAACTTTTTACATGTTTGATTTGTACCACTGATATAAAAGAAATTATTTTTAAATTTGTAACGGATTTGAAATAGATATTCAGAAAATCTATTTGAAATGCAATACACATATTTTATTGTATTCTTGTATACAACAAAAAATATTACACAACACCAAGTTACACTATATCTGAAAAAATGTTAAAACAAAATAATTTTGTTAAAAGTAAAGCTATAACAAATAAAAATGTGTTATCATTATAAAAAATATTTGATATAAAGTTTTTTAACTCAAGTAATAGATTTTAATGTAAAATATAGGTCATGATATACATGAACTCAAATCGTTCTTACCTATCAAAGTGACTAAAACAGGAAAACTGTGCTAAAATTAAGTTTATTCTTATAATAATGAAGTTCTAATAAAATATTACTCTTAGTTAGAAAAAAATAAATCACACTACAAAATTATAGAAAGAGTTCATTGATAATATTTTTTTAACTTAAAGCAATTTTAATATTTTGGAAATTTATAAAATAAATATAAAAAATTAATGAATACTAAAGTTGATAACAATAAATTTTTAATAATCCCAAACTGTGTTCGAATAATTGCCAGACGAACTCAGTGACAGGAGGAACTTCTCTTTCCTCTCAGTACTCCGATACGCTTCAAGAACTTACTCAGATCGAATTACTCCCGGGAAGAAGCACGATAACTTGAAGACGTCCTTGCATCAATAATAACATCACAAGTAACATAAATTCATCATGTACGTAGTAATAATTTGTTTAATTGTTAAAAATCGGCTTTCAAAGTTTCTGCTGTTTACTATAACTCTAGTTTCACGTGGGTTTATATAATTTATTCTTACAACTAACTTTAAATTATTAATTTTCTATTTGGTTATCATACATATTTACTTTTAATCAAATTTGTAAATGGTATAGACGTACAAATATTTATTCAGTTGTAATGATTATTTATGCCCCTTTATTTGCATATACATTTATCTTATTTTACACCATTCATTTTAAGATATCATGTACTAATACTCAAAAATCAGATCTCATAATACCAGCTAATGTATTAGGATTATTCTGGTTGAAAGAACACATAGTCGATATTGCCTATGTAGATTGTTTAGAATTTACTACAACTAGAAGATTTAACTATTTGTTTTATCGGAAAAATAGAAAGGGTATTATTGCAGTGCTGATATACTGTCCACCAATACTTTTAAAGCGTGAAACTATATTCTGGTGGAACGAAGACGTAAGGACATCAATTTGAGGCAACTTAACAAGATTTGGTCAAGGGCTATCAAGAGATTTTATCGTTCATTCTGGAACTTGGAGATAAATCATTCATGTAACATTACCATTATTGTGGTTATTGAGATTGTATTTATTGTCTATAACATAAGATTTACGTGCATTTTACTTTAGCTTATTTTATTTTAACATATTAAGAACTTATAGTCATTTCATAATTAAAGTTATTCATTATAAAGTTATGAAGTTATAAATAACCAGATGCATTAGCTTTGTAACTACTGATCCAATGTATGTATGTAAAAATGTAACAATTTTATAGATGTTATTTTTAATCCAGCAGTACAATACAAATAAATTATTCGTCATTCCAAAGCAAATAAACAACTTACACTCAATTAAAACAAAACAATTATATGCATAATCGAATGGGAATGTTAGTCTTATTGTTTGTTATAAACGGAAAGTGCCAGAATGTTTGTTCATGGAACATCAGATTTTTAATACACAGCCAAAAAAGTTTCAGTCTAAGCCTGTAAACATTCCAACTGATTTATTAGAATAACATCAGTTACCAGAAGTTCGCACGTAATTTCTTAAACTTTGGACTTGTATGAGCACTTCTGGTTAGAATGATGTATATTTCCAACGCCAATGTAGAGTTTGTATTGTTGCCACGATAAAGAAAATATGTCAAAAAGTCTATATTTATTGCTATGGCATATTACTTCGGTCTTTGGATTATTTGTGCCAAAATTTATAGTAAAAGGCAGATAGTAACTTTATCTATGATGTCTGCATTACAGTATTAACCAAGTACTGCACAGTTGATCTTTGCAAAAATCAACAGTTTAAAATATATTTTTATTAAAACTTGTAATTATTTGGTCTGGATACTTTTCTTATTTTGTGTGCTCAGCAGATTTGTTGAAATAAAATGTTGAAATAAGAAGTGTTGTTAATATAAAGGTTAGTCTATCCTAAGGTCCTGAACTATAAATTTATTAAACATATTGTAGTGCTGTCATCAAACAATGATTACATAGAACAGTTGATTACATTTAACAAAATATTTCAATGAATAACATTTGTTTGTCATAACGCAACATTAGAAAACAAAATGGGAATTTACGTGACTTTAGAGATAAATGAGGCGTAACCCGTAGTAGTTTTTGAAGTAGGAATATGCTTTTATGTTAAACAAACGGCCCATTAGTTTTTATATAGTTGTGTAAAACATACTCATAGTGGGAGAGAGAGAGAGAGAGATAAATGTTTTTAATTATATATAATTTAAAGTTTAATGTCAAAATTTATTTGTCCGGGAATACTTTCTTCACATTTCGAATTATTAATCTATTTTTTTCACTAAACACCTCTCTGGTTGAGAATTAGATAATAAAGTGGTTTTGTTCAGAATGAGGACAGACTAAATTTGAAAGCGACTGGAGCAAATCCGATTAAGTACGAACACATATTGACACCTGGTGTGGCGCAGATGTTTCAGCCTTTGCATTAGTACCATTAGTACATACATGAAATAGTTATAACTTAATATGTCATTGTAACAATATTATGGATCTTGGCGGATCTTATTGGCAAATTTCATTAGTTAGATATACTTCAGTTATATTTTAGCTATTTATTGTACTAACAGCCAAAATGTGTGAATTGAAATGTTATTTTAATACGCTTAAATATAGATTATAACATTTGTTATTTTATGACTATTGTAGTAAATATTTATAAATATTCTCACGCCTCAAGTTGACTGCTCTTTTTCATAACATTATTAATTCATAACCAAAAGAGTCACAACATTAATTAGTAATTTTTAAAAACTAACCTATTGAATGGACACGTTAATAGTTTTGTGTGTATTTTCATGCATTTCAATTTTATTTATTTAACTATTGTACTGATTTTAATCAATGTTTGTTTGATGAATTTGGGATACCCCAGAGAGGTCTTACTTTATTTTTTAAGAATCTGACCAGTATACGATCAGGAAATAAATTTTCGTCACTTTTTAACAGACATAAATTAGGACACGTAATTTACCCAAAGTTTACCCATTTCAATACCAATGTAGGTAGAGTTTTACCAAACATTTTAACTGTCTACTCGATCAGCAGTTATCGCGCATATGTATTCAGAGAAATCGGATTTCGTACATCAACAACTGACGGAAGAGCCTTCGTTGAATGCACTGCCAATTACTCCGAATAATTAATAATTTAAGTCTAAAAGTTATTGTCATTAAAATATACGAGCTCGTATTCCTCGTATTACAAACGAGAGGTTCATATATCGCACCATTTATAAGCATTTGTTAACAAAGTTTCTTTTATCAAGGATGGGTGATATAGAAGGATAACAGAATGACCGAAAGGTCATTTTCCTGGTTATACCATCGTTACATGGTACAACATGTATATGTTTATTTGTCCTTCTATATACATTCGTTATACGTTTTTGTAACACATAATTATGCCAAATTTCAAAAGTCCTATTATACTTCTTAAAGCATTTAGTTTCAGAGGCAAAACCAGACTAGGAAATGACAGATAAAAATGAATTTATAATTATGACCCCAATATGGATTGTTATAGAAAAACAGAAATTCTATAATATATCAGTTTCAAAAGGCCTCAGTATCGTTATTTATTTAAATATATACATATCTGTAAATCTTACCTATTACACAATTCATATTGTGTGCACTTATCCGAATATTACACCAATTTGAGATTGATTTGCTTAACCCAATGTTTCGTGTCTATTACTAAACAAATTCCCCAAGAATTCATATTATTTAAATGATTAGTTTTTATGGGTTTAGACTTGTATATTTTGACATTCATTTGTAGGTGGTTTATATTCAAGGAGAGAAAGAGCTGTTACCTTCCCGCCAGCCTCAGTGGAATCAAAGAAGATCCATCAGTACAATACACATCTAAACATTTTAATCAATACAATACTTACCTCTAATAGATTTTAAATTGTTTTTATTAGAAGATAGCTAGTTTGAGTAGCCAAATAAGAGTTGCATACAATGTGAACCAAGATCGGTGATTATCGTCCGTATAAAACAGCTGATTACAATTACTACAATGAGCTATGGACTTTGTCCAGAATTACAGGAGACCGTCATTAAAGATTTCCAATATCAGGATATCTAATCTTCCCAAGCATGATTTCAATTCCATAAATGGATGGGCACGAGAACAGTACAGTGAGTAATTTGACGGAGCATAATCAGAATGTACAGAACAGTTTGCTTTATACAATACGATAAGACTAATTTAACTACTCATATTCCTAAAAGTGGTCGGTATTAATCCTGTTGTTTCTAAGATATAATCAACTACCGCGAATAGGAGGCAGGTTCTTGTGTAAAACTCGGTATTGTTTGTCATTAAACAAACAAGAAGAACAAAAATCTCTGTAAGTGTGAAGTATGTACTTACTTTTTTTAGCAGAGTCCTGTTGTTGTTTCTAAGAGTTGGAGGACTAACTACCGCGAGTAGGAGGATGGTTCCTGTGTAAAACTCAATCTTGTTTGTCATTAAATCTCTGTAATTAATTACTTTTTTTTGCAGGGTCCTGTCGTTTGTAATATAGAATCAACTTCATCGAGTGACAGAAAGGTTCTCATATAAAATCGATACTGTTAGCTGTTAGACAAATAGAAAAGAAGAAGGAGAAGCTCTGTAATTTTGAAGTATGTTATTAGTTCCTGTGTAACAGTGTCCTGTTTTTGTTGGTAAGATAGAAGCTACTATCACGAGTGACTGAAAAAGTTTTATGTGAAATTAAATATTGTTCGTTGTTAGACAAACAACAAGAAGAACAAGGTCTGCAATTTTGAAGTATGTTGTTAGTTCTTGTTTAGAAATGTCGTTGTTTTTAAGACAACTATCTGTGGAGGGGGAGCTTTCATGTGACATCCGATATTGTTTGCTCCTAGGTTAAAAATAAAAGATCTAAAATTTTTATAAATATTGAATTTATTTTTTAGTATTGTACTTTTGTCATATAATACAATATTGTTATCAATACATACAATACAGCCATACAAACATACAGTTCCATTTTAAAACAAGGTTTTTTATAGTACTCCCACTATTGCTAAGTCCCACTGAAGAATTTTTCATGCAATTTATTGCAAAGAAACCAGAACGTTACCTCTTTTGTACAAAATTCCGAAAATGTCAGTAGGAAGTAAAATTACTGTTGGCTTACACTAAAACCACAAATTACATTTTTTATATTAAAATTTCCTTCTGCATGCGACTATTTGTTATAGAATTAAATGAAGGCATACTAAAACTGTACTATCTAATTTACATATGTATATTGTTAGTTGCATTTTTCATATATACATATATAATCTTCAGAGTATTTTCTTCAGCCCACAGGTCCAGCAGATGTTTTTTTTTACTCAAACAAATGTTCTGGGCAGTCAGATTTAATATGTAATAATTTATCGGTATAAAAAGAACCAAGTCAAATTCATTGCATAACTTATGGAAAAAGAGTATCTACGTGTAAAATTTAGGTATTTCTAATATAATTAATTAACTTTCTATTATTTAAAAATTGTTTCTTACTTTTATGTGTTTCTCATATACATTGTTTTTCATACAGCAGTTCAATCTCTTCAGCAAGCTTACTGGTAACGAAACAGCAGATTGAGTTAAGAGCACAATATTAACGGGAGATAAAAACAACAAACCTAAATTGGGCTAATTTTAATAAACTGTTGTTAAAATCCAAAAAGACAAATAACCTTTTTTTAAACTCTAAACGTTTGTTTTGGTTTTGGACATTACTGAAAAATTCACTGTATATTCAGCTTCTTCAGAATATATATAATTCATTGGCAGCTTACGTAAGTTAGTGAGACTAGATATATTACACGTTAGTTACTCGTATGTAAGCAAGTAGATAAGGAAGTCAACTCAATTTTCAAGGCACTGTAATATTTCCACGACGATCACATCAATAGTTCTCCCCCCCCCATACATCTTCAGTACATCATTAATGATAAAAATTATTAAAACCGATATTAATTATTTGGTAACTGAAAACGTTAACTATTTCGTCATGTGTTTTATGTTTATTTCTTATGGATTTAAAGCATTTTTACACCATACGATTTATTCCGTACGATTTATTCAAGCTCATTAAATTATAATACAGAATGAATATACATTCAAACGTCATCATCTCCAAATATATATCTGAATCCGTATAGTAGAAAACAATTACAACTACACTCCGTAAAATATTTATTAAATTTACACACCACTTCACAATACAGGATTTCTTCATCTGTGAACACGATTGTATACGAAAAACAGCAGCCTTTGATGACATTTGTGCAGTGAATAGTATCTTGAAACAAGTTTTTTTCAATCTAACATTAAATTATTTTACTGTAAAAGTTTGCTTTTTTGGCAGAATGAATAATATGTAATAAAGTCACATCGTGGAGAGATCAAAATGTTCAAAAACAGAATTTTTCTATATTAAAACATTTGAAAAGGTAATTGTTACTTTAAACATTGAAGGTAAATTTGTCTATCTATATAGAATACAAATTGAGCAACAATTTTAGAATCTTATTGACTCTTTCCATTCATACATTAAAAGTCAGTAAAGGTTCAAAAAAATTTCAATGTTACCAATTTGGTTCAATTAACCATTTTATCTAAGGGTGGAATTTAAAAGCTGTTAAATGAGTTTTTAATATAAGTTTGTATTAATTATGTAGTTTTTTTGTATAAATAAACAACAACTAGAAACGATTATAAACACTTTGGTACATACTTTTGATACTATAACATTGTTACTACAAATACATGCAAATGAAATTCACAGCTTGCATAAAATTTCGTGTCTAAGTAAAGATTCGAGGCGAATCATTCCTGGAAGTTCAAAATTATTGTATAATTTTAAAACGTTCATTTTATTTTAAAATAATGCATATTTCATAAATATAAATATCTCCTTCTTTAGATACGATTTTGCGCACTATACATATAATATTGCAGCAATTTGGACATTATAATTGTATAACATATATCAGTAAACATGTACATCAAAATGCTTTAATTTTATGCCACATTTTAGCCGTACAGAACATTTTAACAAAGAAGTAAGCTATAAATAAAACACATTTTTTTTTAAATAGTGTTTCTTATTTTAATCAAGATTTATTTTTGGAATGTAAGAACAGAGCGGAAATGTGTAAGCATTGTATGTACTTGGATGAATGTATGACGTTTATTTTTGTATCAGCTGATGTAAATGTAAAAACTGAGTAACTAAAAAAGGAAAACAAAACATCCGCCTGCTTTATAACGTATTTAATGCACAAAATTATAAATAATAATAGAAAATATTATTTAAAAATTTTTCATAATGCATTTTTAAAAATATATTGATATCTATAATGAAGTGTAATACATCATTAAATAACAATAAAAAGTAGAAACTGTTTCTTTTCAAAATATAAGCAAAGAATATTAACAGCAACAGAAAACATATGAAATAAAACTATATGTTTACAGTTGTAATTTATAAACTAAACGTCTAAAAACAAATCTTGTGCGATTATGATCTTTATTTTACAATCTTGAAGTTTTGATTAAGTTTGCTGATCTAACTGTCATACAAAAACATTACCATAAATTTAATGAAGTTCATGTAAACTCTATAAGCTCTTTATTGAAAGGAAATTCGTATTAAAAATTCCTGTATTAAAATTTATGTATTATTAAAACACAATTCTTCAGTAAAAAAGTACTACGTCTTATTAATTCTTCAGCATCAAAGTAACTATAGATTGACCTTTTGAAAGTCAGTGCCTTAATTTTTAGAAGCCGAGGGCCAATTTACATTGTATAAGCCTTCACCTGGTTTTCTTAAAATTCATTGAGAATTTTCCTGAATTTCGGACTACGAGTGTATCAAAAGGGTTAAAAATATAAAATAATACTTTTTTCTCAACTCAAAGTTTTAGCTTTGCACACCTTAAACTAATCGTTCTACATGTAAAAACAAATTAAATCAACTCACAATTCTCTTTATCTAGTTATACAACGGCGATAAAACTGTTATTAAAGTGCCAGATGGTCGGTCTTAGGGTCTCAAGCTAGGTCATAAAATCTGGGGAAAATGTACTTTCATAATGTAACTCTTTCGATATATCTCCAATTTGAACTCTACCAAGAGCAACATGGCTGAAAGTCATTTTCTCTCTTATTAAAAATTCCTCTCTCAATTTTAAGAAAAACCAGGTAATGTGCTGATCAATTCCGAATGTACTATCGGTGTCTGAACTATTAGTCCGTAGACGTACGTGGCTGGTACCATAACTAGCATTTGATTTTTTGCGTCTCACGATCTATAAAAAATTATCAGTACCGTAAATTATTAAAATTGTTTGGCTCAATATTTAGAGCTATCTTTGGTTAACGGATATCAAACCGTAAAAATTAGTCGCATTTATTCCACTCTACATGTGCTCATAGTGGATGGAACGTGCAATTTTAACAGGGAGCGCCCTCTACCCCCAAACTTATACTTCCCAAATAGTCACTCCGAATTAAACAAAAATGTCCTTTGAAGACCAACAACAATGAGATATTTCTTCAGCTTTATTTCTTAAGTAAAAAATAAATTAATTAAAATTCTCTCTAGGAATGAGATAAAAATAGAGATAGAAAAGGAAATTTTCAATTGAAAGAGAATATTTTATCCTAAACTAAACATAACTAAAATAAAATAGCAAAACACAATATTTTTTTATAAAAGAGTTGAGTATACTTTTTCCTAGTGAATTATTTGCTACCTTGAAACAATATAAGTCATCGAAAAGAAAGAATATGGATGACAGTAAACAGTAAATAACAAACATGAAACAAATAAACTACTCGTTCTTATTACTGCCCCGCTAGGAGCACATTGAGAGCTGCAACAGAGAAACTGTAAACACACCCTCCTATTCTCACTATTTGTTGATATACTGCTAATGTATTCATAACTATAACAGTAATAATATAAGCAGTGCATTGCTGTCTGTTCCATGTTATTGTACCAAGTGTGTACAAAATAATAATTGTTTGTGTGATTCCCAATACATAATGAAGAAACTGTGAGCACAATAGACTTTATTTACAAGTGGTAATTTTGGATACCAGGTTCAGGCCCTCTCAGCGTACTTCTTGAATATCTTAATATAGTTGAGCAGTTTTATATGAAAGATCGCATATATGAAATATAAGTTTTAATTAAGATGCATTATCATTATTTTTCATATTCATTCAAAAAACATAATTACTTTGGGTTTTGTAATGGCTTCGCCTCTATTAATTCGTGGCATTCTGCTTCACAACATACTTGGGCTTGAAATTCTCTATATAATAATATTGACTTCATAATAAATTAGCTTTTACTTTCATATTCTCAGTGATTTTATAATGATTTTGGTTCGTATTACTTTAACCCAAGTTTCATAGCTTTACAAATTCCCAGCCACCACAATCATAACTGCCCTTTTACTCCTATACATATTTACATATTAAAATTCTTATGTATGAAACTGATATTCAAAATAAAATACTTTACTGTAGGAGAATTGTGTGAGTAGCACCATAAAAAGTTAAAACTTGACATAACTGTGCAATTAAGTGATTCTAACCACCATCACATAATACATATACGTATGATATATTAAAACTTTATATCTCATGGAAGTTCCCATCCATCCCGGACAAACCAGCTAATAACCCAATTGAAACATTATGTTTATAATGTACATCGTAGTTTTGTTACAAAAAATCCATCCGATTGTACACATTAATATGTATATTAATAATCTTTGACATCCAATCATACAAAACCCCATCCTCCACATGAACACAGTCTATAGCGTCGCTGTAGCCAGTCCCCTAACTACGGAATCTCGGAATGTGATCAGTAGAAAATGTGAACCACAGACGAAATGTTCACCAAGTCTGGTAAAGGAAGAATATCAACCCCGCCATCAGGTTAACACATATACAATCTTAGCAGTTACTCGCGTGGCATATTGTGCCATGTTTCGAGTACTGGCTTCACCTCTTAATCAAGATTAATGATTCAATTAGTATATGCAAAGAGCTAAACTCAGAAGACACCAGTTGTCTAATAAATCAGACTCACCGTTCTTGTGTACTGAGGACTGTATTAGCCTACTTCAGAAAACAGGGATTTTGGAATCTGTGAAACACCTATAAAATATGCCACACAAAACGTATGCTCCAGGACCAAGCTTCTTGTTGGCCCAATATGGAATCTTATCGAGGCCAGGAGCAGTTCATGAAATCTCTTAAGCCTGGTTAAGTCTTCACCGGTTATGATCTCCCCAAGTAAGCTTTCATCATCTTGTCCAGGGCCACGCTCCCGCATCACCTCAAGTACCAACCGCAAGACCTCGCCAACAGAATCCTCTGGTGAGAACACGCCATGGACGTATTCCTCAATCACCGTCCCTTCACTTAAAAAAACACCATTTCCTCCCAAGGGCTGCCTAATTGCTTTTTTCCTGCTTGCTTTGTACAGCTGAACTATTAGTCCGTAGACGTACATGGCTGGTACCATAACTAGCGTTTAACGTCATCTTTTGGTTAATGGATATCAAACTGTAAAAATTAGTCGCATTTATTCCCATTTTTACATGTGCCCATAGTGGATGGAACGTGCAATTTTAACAGGGAGCGCCCTCTACCCCCAAACCTTATACTTCCCAAATAGTCGTCACTCCGAATTAAACAAAAATGTCCTTTGAAGACCAACAACAATGAGATATTTCTTCAGCTTTTTTTTCCGTAAAAAAAATAACATTCTCTCTAGGAATGAGATAAAAATAGAGGTAGAAGAGGAAATTTTCAATTAAAAAGAGAACATTTTATCCTAAACTAAACATAACTAAAATAAAATAGCAAAACACAATATTTGTTATAAAAAAAGTTGAGTATACTTTTCCTTGTGAATTGCTTGCTACCTTGAAACAATATAAGTCATCGAAAAGAAAGAATATGGATGACAGTAAACAGTAAAATAACAAACATTAAACAAATAAACTACTCGTTCTTATTACTGCCTCCCGCTAGGAGTACACTGAGGGCTACAACAGAGAAACTGTAAACATACCCTCCTATTCTCACTATTTCTTGAATAGACTGCTAATGTATTCATAACTATAACAGTAATAATATAAGCAGTTGCATTGCTGTCTGTTCCATGTTATTGTACAAAGTGTGTACTAAATAATAATTGTTTGTGTGAATTCCAATTACATAACGAAGAAACTGTGAGCACAATAGACTTTATTTTACATGGTAATTTTGGATACCAGGTTCAGGCCCGGCTACAGCGTACTTTCTTGAATATCTTAATATAGTTGAGCAGCATTTTTATATGAAAGATCGCATATATGAAATATAAGTTTTAATTAAGATGCATTATCATTATTTTTTCATATTCATTCAAAAAACATAATTACTTGGGTTTTGTAATGGCTTCGCCTCTATTAATTCGTGGCATTCTGCTTCACAACATACTTGGGCTTGAAATTCTCTATATAATAATATTGACTTCAAAATAAAATTAGCTTTTACTTTCATATTCTCAGTGATTTTATAATGATTTTTTGTTCGTATTACTTTAAAACCCAAGTTTCATAGCTTTACAAATCATCCTCCCAGCCACCACAATCATAACTGCCTTTTTACCTCCTATACATATTTACATAATTAAAATTCTTATGTATGAAACTGATATTCAAAATAAAATACTTTACTGTAGAGAATTGTGTGAGTAGCACCAATAAAAAGTTAAAACTTGACATAACTGTGCAATTAAGTGATTCTAACCACCATCACATAATAGCATATACGTATGATAATATTAAAACTTATATCTCATGGAAGTTCCCCATCCATCTCAGACAAACCAGCTAATAACCCAATTGAAACATTATGTTTATAATGTACATCGTAGTTTTGTTACAAAAAAATCCATCCGATTGTACACATTAATATGTATATTAATAATCTTTTGACATCCAATCATACAATACCCCATCCTCCACATGAACACAGTCTATAGCGTCGCTGTAGCCAGTCCCCCTAACTACGGAATCTCGGAATGTGATCAGTAGAAAATGTGAACCACAGACGAAATGTTCACGCAAGTCTGGTAAAGGAAGAATATCAACCCCGCCATCAGGTTAACACATATACAATCTTAGCAGTTACTCGCGTGGCATATTGTGCCATGTTTTCGAGTACTGGCTTCACCTCTTAATCATGATTAATGATTCAATTAGTATATGCAAAGAGCTAAAACTCAGAAGACACCAGTTGTCTAATAAATCAGACTCACCGTTCTTGTGTACTGAGGACTGTAATTAGCCCTACTTCAGAAAACAGGGATTTTGGAATCTGTGAAACACCTATAAAATATGCTCAACACAAAACGTATGCTCCAGGACCAAGCTTCTTTGTTGGGCCCAATATGGAATCTTATCGAGGCCAGGAGCAGTTCATGAAATCTCTTAAGCCTGGTTAAGTCTTCAACCGGTTATGATCTCCCCAAGTAAGCTTTCATCATCTTGTCCAGGGCCACGCTCCCGCATCACCTCAAGTACCAACCGCAAGACCTCGCCAACAGAATCCTCTGGTGAGAACACGCCATGGACGTATTCCTCAATCACCGTCCCTTCACTTAAAAAAAACACCATTTCCTCCCAAGGGCTGCCTAATTGCTTTTTTTCCTGCTTGCTTTGTACAGCTGAACTATTAGTCCGATAGACGTACATGGCTGGTACCATAACTAAGCGTTTAAAACGTCATCTTTGGTTAATGGATAATCAAACTGTTAAAAAAAATTAGTCGCATTTATTCCATTTTACATGTGCCCATAGTGGATGGAACGTGCAATTTTAACAGGGAGCGCCCTCTATACCCCCAACCTTAAAAACTTCCCAAATAGTCACTCCGAATTAAACAAAAATGTCCTTTTGGAAGACCAACAACAATGAGATTATTTCTTCAGCTTTTTTTTTCGTAAAAAAAAATAACATTCTCTCCCTCTAGAAATGAGATAAAAAATTAGAGGTAGACAGAGGAAATTTTCAATTAAAAGAGAACATTTTATCCTAAACTAAACATAACGTAAAATAAAATATCCTAAAACATAAACAATATTGTTATAAAAGATGTTAGTATACTTTTCCTTGTGAATGCTTTGCTACCTTGAAACAATAATAAGTCATACGAAAAGAAAGAATATGGATGACAGTAAACAGTAAATAACAAACATTAAACAAATAAACTACTCGTTCTTATTACTGCCATCCGCTAGGAGTTACACTGAGGCACAACAGAGAAACTGAAACATACCCTCCTATTCTCACTATTTGTATTGATATACTGTGCTAATATGTAATTCATAACTATAACAGTAATAATAAATAGCAGTGCATTTGCTGTCTGTTCCATGTTATTGTACAAAGTGTGTACTAAATAATAATTGTTTGTGTGATTCCGCAATACATAACGAAGAAACTGTGAGCACAATAGACTTTATTTACATGGTAATGTTTGGATACCAGGTTCAGCACGCCCTCTCAGCGTACTTTCTTGAATAGTCTTAATATAGTTTTTGAGCTAGTTTTTTATATGAAAGATCGCATATATGTAAAAATATAAGTTTTAATTAAGATGCATTATCATTATTTTTCATATTCATTCAACAAAAACATAATTACTCTTGGGTTTTGTAATGGCATCGCCTCTATTAATTCGTGCGCAAAAAATTCTGCTTCACAACATACTTGTGCTTGAAATTCTCTATATAATAAAATATTGACTTCATAATAAATTAGCTTTTACTTTCATATTCATCAGTGATTTTATAATGATTTTTTGTTCGATTATTACTTTAACCCAAGTTTCATAGCTTTACAAATTCCCAGCCACCACAATCATAACTGCCTTTATTTACTCCTATACATATTTACATATTAAAAATTCTTATGTATGAAACTGATATTCAAAATAAAATACTTACTGTAGGAGAATTGTGTGAGTAGCTACCATAAAAAAAATAATAAAAAAAACTTGACCATAACTGTGCAATAAGTGATTCTACACCACCATCACATAATACATATACGTAATGATATATTAAAACTTTATATCTTCACATGGAAGTTTCCCATCCATCTCAGACAAACCAGCTAATAACCCAATTGAAACATTATGTTTATAATGTACAAATCGTAGTTTTGTGTACAAAAAATCCATCCGATTGTACACATTAATATGTATATTAATAATCTTTTAGACATCCAATCATCACAATACCCCATCCTCCACATGAACACAGTTTACCAACCCTGATAGCGTCGCTGTAGCCATGTCCCCTAACTACGGAATCCTCGGAATGTGATCAGTAGAAAATGTTGAACCAACAGACGAAATGTTCACCAAGTCTGGTAAAGGAAGAAATATCAACCCCGCCATCAGGGTTAACACATATACAATCTTATAGCAGTTACTCGCGTGGCATATTGTGCCTAAATGTTTCGAGTACTGGCTTCACCTCTTAATCATGATTAATGATTCAATTAGTATATGCAAAGAGCTAAACTCAGCAAAGACACCAGTTGTCTAATAAATCAGACTACACCGTTCAATGTGTACTGAGGACTGTATTAAGCCTACTTCAGAAAACAGGGATTTTGGAATCTGTGAAAAACACCTATAAAAATATGCCACACAAAACGTATGCTCCAGGACCAAGCTTTCTTGTTGGCCCAATATGGAAATCTTATCGAGGCCAGGAGCAGTTCATGAAATCTCGTAAGCCTGGTTAAGTCTTTCACCGGTTATGATCTCCCCAATAAAAGCATGTTCATCATCTGTCCAGGGCCACGCTCCCGCATCAACCTCAAGTATCAACCGCAAGACCTCGCCAACCAGAATCCTCTGGTGAGAAACACGCCATGGACGTTATTCCTCAATCACCGTCCTCCTTCACTTAAAAAAACACCATTTCCATTTCCTCCAAGGCTGCCTAATTGCTTTTTTTCCTGCTTGCTTGTACAAGCTGAACTATTAGTCCGTAGACGTACATGGCTGGTACCATAACTAGCGTTTAACGTCATCTTTGGTTAATGGATATCAAACTGTAATAAAATTAGTCGCATTTATTTCCATTTTTACATGTGCCCATAGTGGATGGAACGTGCAAATTTTAACAGGGAGCGCCCTCTACCCCCAACCTTATACTTCCCAAAATAGTCCACTCCCCTTTTAACACTCCGAATTAAACAAAAATGTCCTTTGAAGACCAACAACAATGAGATATTTCTTCAGCTTTTTTTTCGTAAAAAAAATAACATTCTCTCTAGGAATGAGATAAAAATAGAGGTAGAAGAGGAAATTTTCAATTAAAAGAGAACATTTTATCCTAAACTAAACATAACTAAAATAAAATAGCAAAACACAATATTTGTTATGAAAAGAGTTGAGTATACTTTTCCTTGTGAATTGCTTGCTACCTTGAAACAATATAAGTCATCGAAAAGAAAGAAGATATGGATGACAGTAAACAGTAAATAACAAACATTAAACAAATAAACTACTCGTTCTTATTACTTTACTCTGCCACCCGCTAGGAGTACACTGAGGGCTACAACAGAGAAACTGTAAACATACCCTCCTATTCTCACTATTTCTTGATATACTACTGCTAATGTATTCATAACTATAACAGTAATAATATAAGCAGTGCATTGCTGTCCTGTTCCATTATATTGTACAAAGTGTGTACTAAATTAATAATTGTTTGTGTGATTCCCAATACATAACGAAGAAACTGTGAGCACAATAGACTTTATTTACATGGTAATTTTGGATACCAGGTTCAGGCGCCCTCTCAGCGTACTTCTTGAATAACTTAATATATTGATGCAGTTTTATATAAAAAGATCGCAATATATGAAATATAAGTTTTAATTAAGATGCATTATCATTATTTTCATATTCATCTTCAAAAAAACATAATTACTTTGGGGTTTTGTAATGGCTTCGCCTCTATTAATTCGTGGCATTCTTGCTTCACAACATACTTGGGCTTGAAATTCTCTATATAATAATATTGACTTCATAATAAATTAGCTTTTACTTTCATATTCTCAGTGATTTTATAAATGAATTTTTGTTCGTATTACTTTAACCCAAGTTTTCATAGCTTTACAAATTCCCAGCCACCACAATCATAACTGCCTTTTACTCCTATACATATTTTTACATATTAAAAATTCTTATTGTATGAAACTGATATTCAAAATAAAATACTTTACTGTAGGGAAGAATTGTGTGAGTAGCAACCATAAAAAGTTAAAACTTGACATAACTGTGCAATTAAGTGATTCTAACACACCATCACATAATACATATACGTATGATTATATTAAAACTTTATATCTCAATTGGAAGTTCCCATCCATCTCAGACAAACCAGCTAATAACCCAATTGAAACATTATGTTTATAATGTACATCGTAGTTTTGTTACAAAAAATCCATCCGAATTGTACACATTAATATGTATATTAATATTCTTTTTTGACATCCAATCATACAATACCCCATCCTCCACATGAACACAGTCTATAGCGTCGCTGTAGCCAGTCCCCTAACTATCTACGGAATCTCGGAATGTGATCAGTAGAAAATGTGAACCACAGACGACGAAATGGGTTCACCAAGTCTGGTAAAGGAAGAATATCAACCCCGCCATCAGGTTAACAACACATATACAATCTTAGCAGTTTACTCGCGTGGCATATTGTGCCATGTTTCGAGTACTGGCTTTCACCTCTTAATCATGATTAATGATTCAATTAGTATATGCAAAGAGCTAAACTCAGAAGACACCAGTTGTACCCTAATAAATCAGACTCAAGACCGTTCTTGTGTGTACTGAGGACTGTATTAGCCTACTTCAGAAAACGGGGATTTTGGAATCTGTGAAACACCTATAAAATATGCCACACAAAACGTATGCTCCAGGACCAAGCTTTTTTGTTGGCCCAATATGGAATCTTATCGAGGCCAGGAGCAGTTCTTGAAATCTCTTAAGCCTGGTTAAGTCTTCACCGGTATGATCTCCCCAAGTAAGCTTTCATCATCTTGTCCAGGCCACGCTCCCGCATCACCTCAAGTACCAACCGCAAGACCTCGCCAACAGAATCCTCTGGTGACAACACGCCATGGACGTATTCCTCAATCACTGTCCCTTCACTTAAAAAAACACCATTTCCTCCCAAGGGCTGCCTAATTGCTTTTTTTCCTGCTTGCTTTGTACAGCTGAACTATTAGTCCGTAGACGTACATGGCTGGTACCATAACTAGCGTTTAACGTCATCTTTGGTAATGGATATCAAACTGTAAAAATTAGTCGCATTTATTCCATTTTTACATGTGCCCATAGTGGATGGAACGTGCAATTTTAACCATGGGAGCGCCCTCTACTAACCCCCAACCTTATACTTCCCAAATAGTCACATCCGAATTAAACAACAAAAAATGTCCTTTGAAGACCAACAACAATGAGATATTTCTTTAGCTTTTTTTCGTAAAAAAAAAATAAAATCTCTCTAGGAATGAGATAAAAATAGAGGTAGAAGAGGAAAATTTTCAATTGAAAGAGAACATTTTAATCCTAAACTAAACATAACTAAAATAAAATAGCAAAACACAATATTTGTTATAAAAGAGTTGAGTATACTTTTCCCTTGTGAATTGCTTGCTACCTTGAAACAATATAAGTCATCGAAAAAGAAAGAATATGGATGACAGTAAACAGTAAATAACAAACATTAAACAAA
This sequence comes from Homalodisca vitripennis, assembly GCF_021130785.1. Lineage (NCBI taxonomy): Eukaryota > Metazoa > Arthropoda > Insecta > Hemiptera > Cicadellidae > Homalodisca > Homalodisca vitripennis. Next base: position 159,994,901 of record NC_060211.1, read on the forward strand.
TAAACTACTCGTTCTTATTACTGCCCCCGCTAGGAGTACACTGAGGGCTACAACAACAGAGAAACTGTAAACATACCCTCCTATTCTCACTATTTGTTGATATACTGCTAATGTATTCATAAACTATAACAGTAATAATATAAGCAGTGCATTGCTGTCTGTTCCATGTTATTGTACAAAGTGTGTACTAAATAATAATTGTTTGTGTGATTCCCAATACATAACGAAAGAAACTGTGAGCACAATAGACTTTATTTACATGGTAATTTTGGATACCAGGTTCAGGCCCTCTCAGCGTACTTCTTGAATATCTTAATATAGTTGAGCAGTTTTTATATGAAAGATCGCATATATGAAATATAAGTTTTAATTAAGATGCATTATCATTATTTTTCATATTCATTCAAAAAACATAATTACTTTGGGTTTTGTAATGGGTTCGCCTCTATTAATTCGTGGCATTCTGCTTCACAACATACTTGGGCTTGAAATTCTCTATATAATAATATTGACTTCATAATAAATTAGCTTTTACTTTAATATTTTCAGTGATTTTATAATGATTGTTGTTCGTATTACTTTAACCCAAATTTCTCAGCTTTAAAAATTCCCAGCCACCACAATCATAAATGCCCATTACTCCTATACATATTTACATATTTCAATTCTTACGTATAAAACTGGTATTCTAAATAAAATATTTCACTGTAGGAGATTTGTCTGATTAGCACCATAAAAAGTCAAAACTTGACAAAACTGTGCAATTAAATTATTCTAACCACCATCACAAAATGCAAATACGTATGATATATTAAAACTTTATATCTCATGCAAGTTCCCATATATCCCGGACAAACCAGCTAATAACCCAACTGAAACATTATGTTCATCATGTACATCGTATTTTTATTACAAAAAATTCCATCCGATTGTACACATTAATATATAGATTAACAATCTTTGACATCCAATCATACAATACCCCATCCTCCACATGAACACAGTCTATAGCGTCGCTGTAGCCAGTCCCCTAACTACGGAATCTCGGAATGTGATCAGTAGAAAATGTGAACCACAGACGAAATGTTCACCAAGTCCGGTAAAGGAAGGATATCAACCCCGCCATCAGGTTAACACATAGACAATCTTAGCAGTTACTCGCGTGGCATATTGTGCCATGTTTCGAGTACTGGCTTCACCTCTTAATCAAGATTAATGATACAATTAGTATATGAAAAGAGCTAAACTCACAAGACGCCACTTGTCTAATGAATCAGACTCACCGTTCTTGTGTACTGAGGACTGTATTAGCCTACTTCAGAAAACAGGGATTTTGGAATCTGTGAAACCCCTATAAAAGATGCCACACAAAACGTATGCTACAGGACCACGCTTCTTGCTGGCCCAATATGGAATCGTATCGAGGCTCGGAGCAGTTCTAGAAATCTCTTAAGCTTGGTTAAGACCTCACCGGTTATGATCTCCTCCAGTCAGCTTTCATCATCTTCTCCAGGTTCACGCTCCGGCATCAAATCAAGTACCAACCGCAAGACCTCGCCAACAGAATCCTCTGTAGAGAACACGCCATGAACGCATTCCTCGATCCTTTCATCCCTTAACCTAAAAAAACACCATTTCCTCCACAGAGCTGCCTAATTGCATTTTTTTTCTGCTTGGTTTGTACAGCTTCTGCAAACTGGACTTCTCAACCGAACTATAGGCGTTTAAAACGGCCCGGAATACCACGATCCTCACTCTAACCCACCCTCCGCTACGACAATTACCAATATCAGACCAAGTGTTTTCATTCGGAGCAACACAGTCCATCTTCTAAGGAATTAGAGTCTAAGTCCATTCAACATCTTTTCAAAGTCATTAAAGGTAGCAGCAAACGCAATCCTACGTAGTAAAGCGTTCTGAACCTCAATAGGGCGTTCATGGAGAGTAAACGGGTCATGGGGAGGACTGTCACTAACAGGATGCTCAACACCACATAGTGTCTCCTCACCTCCACCGGCGCTTAGGACTTAGGTTAATGTCGATATCTCTAGAGCTATATGTATCCCCAGTCGGTGGGCATCCTATCCGCTGCTACCTCTGGACGAACGACTCCAGCAGAAAGGAAGCCATCGTAGTCTAATCCCCAGCAACAGTCGCAACACTCTAGCAGATCCTTTTCCAATTTGGTATGAATATTTTATGGCTTGCTTCTTATAGCTGGAGTGATCCCAAAAACTTTTGGAACCAAGGGGCTGTTCTAGCAATGTTTAAAAGAAGTTTTCGTCACACAATTAAATGATTTGCCTTAATGTGAAAGCCTGGTATCATTCAAAATGACTAAAGGATGCCAAAGGCTACAATGAAAGCTTTGAATCAAGTAGTTATTCTGAGCCTCTTATAATTGGATGGATTTGAATCAAAATTTAACACTCCAAGAGTTCTGTTTTTATCCAGGGTTGATAATTATCAGGTTTAGAGTCAAGGGATGGTAAACTTTCAAGGTCAATGTTACATGAGATTTCTCAGTAGAGAATCCTGTGTAAAGTTTGATAATTACTTTATAAGTGTGATGATATTATTTGTTCAGTTATTTATAGAGT